>NC_134687.1:199747626-200106376 GCF_050947455.1 Rhinoderma darwinii
GTTTAGTTGACTACACTATTCATTCTGGAGGCATCCAGTAAACAAACCTATACCGTTTTATTTAACATGGCAGCTTATGGGTGAAGTAACTGTAGAATGCCCGATCTGTACTGGATTTCACCATTGACCGCATGAGGTTTTTTTACCATGATTTAGTAAATTTTTCGATTCGGTTGTGGTTATATCGCATTGAAAAACGCACCGAATCGCTGTTAAAATGCATTTGGTTTTTTGATGCGATTTCTAACCGTACCTCAACCGTTACGTGTGAATGGATCCTTATGTCTTATAGTCCGAGAATTCCGGTATATAACTGAAGTGGGCATGAGGCCTTATAATTATATAGCGTGACCTGACTGTACCAGCCTCACATATGATGAACCGGGCTCTGTATGTGTTGATCATTCTATTTAAAAAACTTAGCGCTAATAAAAAAATAAAAAGAATGCTGATGTTTGCCAAAAGGACCCTGCCTTGGCATGCATTTGGCTAATACAGTATAGAGACACGTTGGCATATCCACCCAGAAGTGCTCCTGGTGTCTACGGCCAATGTACGTTACACTTGTGATGTGAACACAGTCTAATAAGGGGATTTACTTTCATTTACAGCTGATTTTTTATTTAGTTTTTTTTTGCAGCCAGTTTGTCGTTTGTCATGGAGTTTTACTTGTCTTTTCTAGCTATTTTCCATCTCCCTTTAATAATATGGCTGAGAGTGAGCGGTGTGCAGTTATTTTCCATTATAGCCTCACATTCCATAAAACCAGGACAAATATCCAGCCCAAACCATAGCTGTGTCGAATTGCAGTGTAGTGACCTATAGGTGGCGCTGGAGAGTGTTTCCTTCCTTGTTATTTTCCATTCATTTCTGGGTAATGATCTCTTGTTGATTCTTGGCGTGGACTCTACGGCTTTTATATTACATGCATGAAAGGTTTTCATAGTCTAAAGCTATAAAGACACATATATTAAGATGAACGTGAACCCAATCGTGCTAGAAAGTACTACAAGCCTGGGCAACCACAGGTCCAGGGCATATCTGCACAAGAATAATGCAGCGGAGGCTCAGAAGCATTGTATGAATGGGAACATAATGTCTCTTCTCATTCATAAAAAACATATATGCTGATTTATTGTAAAGTAACTTGCCACAGAAATGATACATTACTGCCCTGTTCTGTCATAGGTGTCAGCACATAACCTAGAGGGGGAGGGGTGATGCCTGCGTTAATAGAACAACGGCTCATTTGTCCTATTGGCTATGTATCAGGAGGATTTTGTTACCTTCAGTAGCTGGACCTACAACCCCTGGGGGAATCCCTATTCATGTTACTAATGATATACATTGTTCGCCTTTTTAGTTGTTATGGGAAAAAATCTGGATTTTTCGTTTTTCTTCTCTTTTTAATATATAGATTTTATTTTTTTTACCCTTCTTTCTACAGGACTATGGGGTACAAGATATACAACAGACCGAGTAACTACAAGGGAAAAATATCTAAAGACTATCCTCCGAGAGCTGATCACTTATGTGGCGTTTCTATTTCTTCTATGTGTTTGTAAGTACATTTTTGACAAAGTTATCCAGGTATTATCACATTCTGTGGCTGCAAGAAGAAATGCAATGATAGCGAGGTTCTTGCGTTGTATTTTCTACCGTCCCTAATATTTCAAAATAGTTGAGAAAAAAAGTGCAGATTTTGCAGTTAGCAATTTATTCCAGTAATGTGTATGACTGACCACTAGATGGCAGAGCTATTCATCTGTGCTCTTTGCTGTCTTATTAAAAACTTTTTTTTTTTTTTACCTTTTGCATGTTTTGTATTATCAAGTTTGTTTTAATTTCATGCCAAAGAAAAATGCAAGGCATTGTGTATTTATTGTACAGACGTCACATAGCGTTCTTGGAAATCATGTTTTCTTACCGTGATGTGTTATCACTATTCTTTAAAAAGGGCTGCAGGTAAAGCTACTAGTTGTTGTTGTTGTTGTTGTTGTTCTGATCATTAGCATGGTGTTCTTATAATGCAGCATCAAAGAGTTAAATGACAATGACAACTCTGCTTCATCTGCAGTTCTTACTTAATGAACTTTACATTTCCTACATTCTTGTAAAAATAATATTCTGCAGCGACCTTGTACCTGAGCAAACAGAACTCCTGCAGAGCAAGGTTCTTTTACTCTCAGTTGGTCCATGCTCTCCCACTGAGCTGGAACTAATATGAATAAGTCATTCACGTGAGTCCACATATAAATGTGAGCTGTGTGTGGTCATCTCAGAATGGATGTGACCGGATAACGCTCTCGCACTGGATCCCAGAACGGGGAAAAAAAAGCAAAACATAACCCAACAGTTCCTTTTTCCTCCTTGTGCTAGGATCGGCACTCCTTTCTATGTCTGCTGAATCCAGCCTAAACCATATTCTTTGTAGCGCTTTATTACGCATTATCTCTGTGGTTACGGTTATTGAAGTGTGGAACCGGTCAAAAAATGTGGTGCTGCCCTGTATTCCCTCCTCCTGCTTGTAAGGTCTCATGCACGTGACTGATGCCATAGTGTCCGTATTTTGGTCTGTAATGCCTCCGAGTTGCTCTCGCAACCATTTCGTATGCCCGTATATTACGGCTGTGTTTCTGTATGTTATTTGTTTTTCACGGTCTGCACCCGTAGGAAGGTCACATGATTGAGTTATCCAGGTGTTTCCTAGCAACGTATCCGCAAAATGCGTACAATACGCGGATGACTTCCGTTATTTTTGTGGACCCAGAGACTTGAATAGCATCACAGGTCTGCAAGAACGCACAGGGTTAGGACACGCTATATCATTTGCAGATTGTAAAAACGAATGCACAAAAAACACTGATGTCTGCATGTCCCCAAAAAAATATGGATCGCACACTAATGAAAAACGTGGTCGTGTACATGAGCCCTAAAGGGAACAATATTAATAATGGTAATATTAAGGAATTTCTGATGGTGACATTTCCTAATGTTCGAGCAAAAAAATGTTGATTTATTAGTCTAACCCTACACTTGACTGACTGATGTAAATGGATCTGTATTGTGCCATGACATCCTGTTTTGTTTCCGCAGTAACATATGGCATGGTGACTTCCAGCATGTTTTATTATACTAAAGTTATGACTCAGCTTTTTCTGGATACACCGGTGTCCAAAACTGAAAGGACCAATTTCAAGACCTTGATGACGATGGATGACTTTTGGAAGGTACAGAATTGCGTAATAAATAGATGATGGTGGGAGTGCTGGTAGATTTTCACTGGTGATGGTGTTGGGACGTTCAGATACTCAATGGGTGAATTTTATGAGAGATGATCTGCAGAAAACTCATTTGATTTGTGAAGTCTGAGGTAAGAGCACTGCTACACAGAAAAGATTGTGACAATTATACAACAGATTGGTCAGTGTAGTGTATAAAATTGTATGACTAAGGCCTCGTGCACACTTACGTCACCGTTCTCACGGCCGCTTTTGACGGGTCCGTGAACCCGTTTTAGCGGCCGTGTGGTGTCCGTGTGCACTCCGTGTTTCCGTGCGCCGAGCATGGTACTGTCCAGGGTGACAGTACCATGCTCGGCGCACGGAAAATAAAATTTTAATGTAATAAAAAAAATAAGTTCATACTTACATTCCTCCTGTCCGGCCTCCAGCGATGACGTTCAATCCATGTCGCCGCTGCAGCCAATCACAGGCTGTCGCGTCACAAAAGATGGTCGGACTGGAGGAAGAAGAGGGACTCGTCACCAAGACAACGACCGGGTACGTATGAAATGCTTGATAGCGACAGTGATTGATAGAGACAAGTGGCTGCCGATTAGTGTAATATTTTTCTAATGTTTTTCTGCCCGCCCAGCGGTTGCTAGGCAACGGCTCCGTCACACACGGACGGCACACGGATGCCTTCCGTGTGCCTTCAGTTTTTTTGACGGCCCCATTGACTTGCATGGGCCTCACGGTCATGGATTCTCGGACCAAAGTAGGACATGCTCTACTTTGGAACGGAGCAACGGACCGTCAAAAAAACTGAAGTGTGCATGGCCCCATTGAAATTAATGGGTTCAGGGTGCTATCAGTGACAAAAACGGATAGCACCCTGAAGGAAAAAACTGAAGTGTGCATGAGGCCAAACAATACCATTCCAGCCCCATTTAATAACCTCATAAATTTAATTGATTAAAATAATAGATGCCTATGTGATGCTTACCTCGCATTTGAGTCATTTGATCAATCTCCCTCTCCTGGTGTACCCTCTGCCTATTCCCTTCACAATATGAACTACTAAATTAAAGTTCTCTGTATAAATGAAAAAAATAGCGTCAATGTTGGTATCCTAAAAAGTACAGCTGTCCAGGGAACTGGTGTTCAGTTGCTAAGGGTAATAGTGATATGCATTCAGGGGTGGTATTGTTTGTTATTGATGAGGAGAGGTGGGTTCCCATAGCTTGTCTGACCGGGTAAGGGAGAGTGGGTGCAGCTCAAGAGAAGTCCTGAAGACCTTTTCTGTATTCCTCTGCTACTGCCCTCTCTGGGTGTCTCCTTTTTCTCACCATACATGATTATTGCTCTAATTCTTCTTGGTATAGATGACTTTTACACTAGTACATCAATGTGGTCTAATGGTAGGAGCTGTTCTCTTAGAGAAATTAGATCCTGGAGGAGACATCCAGAGGGAGTGGGAGTACTACTGGAATACAGAGCAGGGGAAGCTATTGACTTGTACTAAAGGACAATGCTAAGAACAGCCCATTAACTATTGTTGTTTTTTTGTTTTTTTTTGATGCAACATTTCAGAAATATAATAAAGTACATTGCAAATCTGTTTTCTTTTTTTTCACTACTGATTTGGCAGCATTTAGTTTAGCAAAATAGTTTAACCCCTTCAGGACTGAGCCTGTTTTGGCCTTCAGGACACAGCCGATTTTTTTTCAAATCTGACGTGTCACTTTATGTGGTAATAACTTTGGAATGCTTTTACCGATCCAAGTGATTCTGAGATTGTTTTCTCATGACATATTGTACTTTATGTTTGTGGGAAAATTTGATCAATAAATTCAGTATTTGTTTGTGAAAATCACCAAGCTTTAGAGGAAATGTAAAGGATCTGCCAGGCACAGCTTCGGGGTTAACGCCCATAGATAATCAGTCTGCACCTGCTTCTATGTCTGTGAGACTGACTCCATCTTCCACCACTCAGGGTGGCAGGCTTAGGAGTGGGAGAACCTATCACAGCCTGGCCAGACGGAGCTAGCTCCCGCCCTCTGTCTATTTATACCTACCTTTCCTGTTCCTCCTTGCTTGTGATTCTTCTCGTTAGGTTTCCTGGCCCTGCTGCAGCTTCTTGTACTATTGTCCTTGCTTCATATTGACCCCGGCTTGTTGACTACTCTCCTGCTCTGCGTTTGGTACCTCGTACACTCCTGGTTTGACTCGGCTTGTTCACTACTCTCCTGCTCTGCGTTTGGCACCTCGTGCTCTCCTGTTTTGACTCAGCTTGTTCACTTCTCTTGTTGCTCACGGTGTTGCCGTGGGCAACTGCCCCTTTCTCCCCCTAGATCTGTGTACCTTTGTCTGTTTGTCTGTCGTGCACTTATTGAGCGTAGGGACCGTCGCCCAGTTGTACGCCGTCGCCTAGGGCGGGTCGTTGCAAGTAGGCAGGGACTGAGTGGCGGGTAGATTAGGGCTCACTTGTCTGTCTCCCCACGCCCGTCATTACAGGAAATTTGCAAAAATTAGCATTTTTCTAAATTTAAATGCATCTGCTTGTAAGACAGATAGTAATACCACACAAAATAGTTACTAATTAACATCCCCATATGTCTACTTTATGTTGGCATCGTTTTTTTCTAGGATGTCACAAGGCTTATTAGTTTAGCTGCAATTTCTCACATTTTCAAGAAAATTTCCAAAACCTATTTTTACAGGGACCAGTTCAGTTCTGAAGTGGCTTTGAGGACCTTATATATTAGAAACCCCCATAAGTCACCCAATTTTAAAAACTGCACCCCTCAAAGTTTTCAAAACAGCATTCAGAAAGTTTCTTAACCCTTTAGGCGTTTCACAGGAATTAAAGCAAAGTAGAGGTGAAATTTACAAATTTATTTTTTTTGTCAGAAAATCCATTTTTTTTCTGTAACACAGAAGGTTTTACCAGAGAAACGCAACTCAATATTTATTACCCGGGTTCTGCAGTGTTTAGAAATACCCCACATGTGGCCCTAGTGTGGTGATGGACTGAAGCACCGGCCTCAGAGGCAAAGGAGCACCTAGTGGATTTTGGGGCCTCCTTTTTATTAGAATATATTTTAGGCACCATGTCAGGTTTGAAGAGGTCTTGTGGGGCCAAAACAGTGGAAACACTCCCAAAAAGACACCATTTGGCAAACTACACCCCTCAAGGAATTTATCAATGGGTATAGTGAGCATTTTAACCCCACAGGTTTTTTTTCTGAATTTAGTGGAATTCGTCCGTAAAAATGAAAATCTAAATTTTTTCAAATAAAACGTAGAAATTATAAATTTTTACAAGGAATAAAGAAGAAAAAGCACCCCAAGATTTGTAAAGCAATTTCTTCTGATTAGGGTAATACCCCATATGTGGTAATAAACGGCTGTTTGGACACACGGCAGGGCTCAGAAGGGAAGGAGCGCTATTTGACTTTTGGAGCTCAAGTTTGCTGGATTGGTTTTCGGTTGTCATGTCGCATTTGCAAAGCCCCTGCAGGACCAAATCAGTGAACACCCCCCAGAAGTGATCCCATTTGGGAAACTACAGCCCTAAGAAGAATTTATCTAGGGGTATAGTGAGCATTTTGATCCCATAGGTTTTTTGCTGAATTTACTATAAATAGGCCGTGAAAACTTCTTCTATTGTTTTTTATTCTTCTTTTTTTTTTTTTTTTATGGCGTTCACCGTGCATTATAAATGACATATTTATTCTGTGGGTTGATGCGATTACGGCGATACCATATGTATATAGGTTTTTTATGTTTGCACAATAAAATCACGGTTCTAAATAAATTATTTTGTTTTTGTGTCACCATATTCTAAGAGCCACAACTTTTTTATTTTTCCATCAAGAAAGTTGTGCGAGGGCTTGTTTCTTGCGGATCAAACTGTAGTTTTTATTGCTATTATTTTTGGATACGTGCGACTTTTTGATCCCTATTTAACCCCTTAATGACCAGCCTATTTTATACGTTAATGACCAAGCTATTTTTTACGTTTTTCCATCGTCGCATTCCAAGAGCTATAAGTTTTTTTTATTTTTGCGTCGACATAGCTGTATAAGGTCTTGTTTTTTGCAGGACAAGTTGTATTTTTTAATGGCACCATTTTGAGGTACATATTATTTATTGATTAACTTTTATTAACTTTTTTTGGGGGGGAATAGAACAAAATCAGAAATTTTGCCACTCTTTTTTGCGTCCTAAATCTACGCCGTTTACCGTGTGTTATAAATAACACAATAACTTTATTCAGTGGGTTGTTACGATTGCAACGATACCAAATTTGTATCGTTTTTGTATGTTTTACTACTTTTACACAGTAAAACCGCTTTTTTTTCAAAATTATTTGTTTTTGTGTCTCCATATATGAAGAGCCGTAACGTTTTTATTTTTTCGCCGATGCGGTTGTATGAGGGCTTTTTTTTTGCGGGACGACTTGTAGTTTTTATTGGTACCATTTTGGAGAAGATGCGACTTTTTGATCACTTTTTAATCACATTTTTTTAAAGTCAGGATTCACAGAAAACAACAATTTTTCCATCTTTTTTTATTTAATTTTTTACGGCGTTCACCGTGCGGGTTAAGTAATGTAATGGCTTTATAGTCGGGGTGGTTACGGACGTGGCGATACCAAATATGTGTAACTTTTTTACTTTTATTTTGGTTTTTTAATACTAAAGCAGTTTGTAACTTTATTAAACTTTTTTTTAAACTTTTTTACTAGTCCCACTAGGGGACTTTAATATGCGATTCTGCGATCGTTTAAAATGGACAGGCATCTGCTAGGTCATGCCTGTGGCATGATCTAGCAGGCATTCATTACAGGCAGACCTGGGGGCCTTTATTAGGCCCCCGGCTGCCTTGGGAGACACTGACACTCGGCGATCGTGTCGGTGGGGGAGAGAGAGGGAGCTCCCTCCCTCTCTCCAAAACCACTCAGATGCGACGCACGCTATTGAGCACCGCATCTGAGGGGTTAAACAGGTGAGATCGATACTAATATCGATCTCACACGTTAGGGCAGGGACGCTCCCAGCCCTCAGCTGCCTCTGGCAGCTGAGAGCAGGGAGATTTGACAGCTCCCTGCTCTGTTTACTTATTCCGATGCCGCGACGTAAAAAGTCTATGGCATCGGAATAAGGCCCGTTAGTGACCGACGTAAAAAGACTATGGGCCGGTCACTAACGGGTTAATCTATTTTTGGGGAGCTAAAGTGACTAAAAATAGCGATTCTAGTATTGTTGTTTTATGATTTATTTATTTTTTATTTTTTTTGCCGGTCACCGTGCGGGATAAATTACATTATATTTTTATAGTTCAGGCCGTTACGGACGCGGCGATGCCAATTATGCATAGTTTTGTTTTTTTCTAATAATAAAGAACTTTATAAGGGAAAAAGGGCGATTTAAACTTTTATTATTTTGAAATGTAACTTTTTTTTCTTTTCTTTTTTGTAAGTTTCATACTGACGGGGCTAATCGCCTTCCGTAGATAGCAGATCTGAGGCCTTTGTTAGGCTTCCGGTTGCCATAGCAACAATCGCCCCCGCAATCACGTAGCGGGGTTCCGATGTTCTAATAAATTTAAATGCGGCGGTTGCTATTGACTGCCGCATTTAAGGGGTTAATCGGCAGGGATCACCACTGTGATCCGACCTGATGTTTTCCCCCAGTACTAAGGCTTCTAGTAGCAGGCTGTACTGGGAGATCCCGGGCTGCGGGGAGTGCCTGTGTGCTCTGATAGGAGCACACATAGATTAACGGGCTGCAGGTACAAGGACCAGTGCTACAGCCCGTTAATCTACGTGGGGTGGTCGGGAAGGGGTTAAATGCATCTTAGATAAAATAAACTACAACTTTTGAATGTCAAGTTTTCTTTGGAACGTTTTTGTTCTGGAATGATCACACCCCAGCTAAAAAATCTGTCAGTCACACAACATTCACTCTCTCCTACAGGTAGTGTGTTTTAATACATCTGCTGTCGTTAAAATGGCAAACACAAATTGACAAATCTTAATCTAATCTGAATTTCTGCTGTGTTGCAGTTTACAGAGGGGCCTCTTGTTGATGGCTTATACTGGGACATGTGGTACAACAACAGGACGATAGCAGAAAATCAAAGCTTCATCTACTATGAGAACCTGCTGCTTGGCGTCCCCCGACTGCGTCAGCTTAAAGTGAGGAACGGCTCCTGTTCAGTTCCAGAAGACCTGAAGGATGAAATTACGGACTGCTATGATATGTATTCAGTCAGGAATGAAGATACTGCTCCCTTTGGACTGCGCAATGGAACTGCGTATGTACCACTAGCTCTTATCTACATTGCTTAATAAAATGCCATAATGAAAATACGGCTTCGCAGTGTGCTAGGTTTCAGAGATAGAAAACCATTAGGATTATATATTCACATTATTTACCACAGTGAAATTTTGTCATAAATAGCATGTGTATAAGGCCTTATTCACACGGATCTATGTAATTCAATGTGGTCGTTCATACTGCTGTTGTGTCAAGGGACCGTGTGACGGGTCCGTGAGAAAATAGGACATCTCCATTTTTTTCACGCCTCACACATCCCTCCATAGACTCTAGTTTATGGGGGATGCGTGATAGCGGCGTTTTTTCACGTCCGAGATGCGCAACGCCCGTGTGAATCTAGCCTTATAAGTAGGCATGTGCTTTCAGTGCTGAGATTGTATTGGTAAAAAGCAAATTCATTATGAATTCATCAGTTATAGTGACAAATATGTCCCCGCAAGCAATGTTGGTAGATAATGCCTCGCTATGCAGTTATGATCTCTTCTATCTAATACTAATTTATCATTCCGTTACTGTTCATACAGGTGGACGTACACCCAAGAAAGAGATTTGAATGGCAGGAGTCAGTGGGGCCGCATATCCACATACAGCGGGTCCGGGTATTACTTGGATTTGTCACGGAACCGAGATGAGGCTGCTGCGCAGATAGGAACTATGAAGAATAACCTATGGCTGGACCGAGGCACCCGAGCAGTTTTTATTGACTTTACAGTTTACAATGCCAATATAAATCTCTTCTGCATTATCAGGTAATATCACAAGTGTAAACTTTAAGTCCTGTTCACGCTAGCGTCACGGCTAGCAAAGATCTTCAATCCCATCATGATGTTCCACTTATAATGGAGTCCGTCAGGTTTCCTTTTGAGTTCTGGTACTTTTGACACCAAGAATAGTGCTGCAGACTGCAAAAATACCAGAAGCCCTGATGGTAACTGTATAATGCAAGTGTGAACAGAGCCGCAGAGTGTTCCTGTTTATAGGACAAAATATCTTGAAACACTAATGTAAATATAATTACTATTTTCAAGCTAAATGTAGGCGTTCTAATTTACTCCAAAGTACTAAAGGCTTAAACGTACAAGGTACTCTTCTACAGGTCACAGATCCCGTCTACTCATTCTAATAGTTTTAATAATTTACAGTTGGGGCTATATTGTGCCTGCTTACTAACCTAAGCTGCTGCAGAACCTCTGAGAAGAGAATGGGGCGTTTAATGTCAATTACTGGTTGGTGTAAATGTTACTTCTCTCTTTTCAAAGATCTCTCACAGCAGCTGAACATGAATTTTAGGCTATGGTATATTTCACCTGTTGCAGAACTTCTTTTAGAAGAGAAAAGGGGTTCATCATGTCAACAACTTTTATATGACCTGAAATGCTACCTAATACTGAAACACATTGTAAAGAAAAAAGTTGTGGAACCTCTAACCGGAGCAGGAAGAAATCTCATACACTCACTTTTGACAGGGTTCCACTTTTGACACCTTCATGATTTACATGCCCGTGAATGGAAATTGTCAATTTGATATTTATTGTACTATTTGTATTATATTACCTTACCAATAAATCTTTGATGCTAATGTTATGTTCCTTTTAGGTTTTTGGTAGAGTTCCCAGCAACTGGAGGGCTAGTTACGTCGTCGCAGTTTCAGACGGTTAAGCTGATTCACTATGTCTCCACGTATGACTATTTCTTGGCTGCCTGTGAAATAGCATTCTGCCTCTTCATCCTGTACTACATGGTGGAGGAATTCCTGGAGATCCATAATCACCGCCTGCACTATTTTCATAGTCTCTGGAATTGTCTAGATATTGTCATCATTGTGGTACGTATTGTTTTTAACGCAGCAACGTAAACTCTGCGTACCAGTTTCCAGTTATGAATGGGGCGTAGTTACGAATTGCTCACCTACACCAGGTCATAGACCTATCAAGATGAGCTGTCCGCAGTATGTCGTGCTCTTTAACTACTGGAATAACATGCACTTTGTTTTTTTTATTGTTTCAAAAGTGTATTTTATTGTATTAAAAACAATAAGGCCTCATGCAGACGACCGTAGCCATGTGCATGGCTGTGATTTTCGGATCGGCCGGGGGCGGAGTGTCACCCGCAAGCCGGCCGCAAATCACGGGCCGTGCACATGGGCCACTATTTGCTATGAGCCTGGTCCGCAGAACACGGCCGTAATAAGACTTGCCCGTTCATTCTGCGGTCCGGGCTCCTGGGCCATGCACGGACCGTGGAAACCACGGTGGTGTGTATGGCCCCATAGGAATGAATGGGGCCGCAATTCTCCCGTGGATTTTTGGGGGAATTGCGGCCGCAAAAGCACGTTCATGTGCATGGGGCCTAAGGTTAGAATTACAAAACAATGTTGTGGACCCCACACAGGCGGGTACAGAAAGAAAATAAACGGACATGAGACATAAATAAGTAATAAACTAGAGCCGAGAATTCATCATTGACAGAAATATGCATTATAAGGCACCAATAAAGTAATTGCAAGCTCTGCGATACTGTAGTCCAAAGGTTCATAGTGTCGTTTGGAAATTGACCATAAGACAATAATGAAGATTTGCAAAGCGAGATAATATTGTAAGTCCGGCGAGTGGGAGGAGGAAAGCCAAGGTTGCCGTATTTTTATTTTTTTTTAGATATGACAATTCTGTTAAAGAGGCTCTGTCACCAGATTTTGCAACCCCTATCTCCTATTGCAGCAGATCGGCGCTGCAATGTAGATAAGAGTAACGTTTTTTTTTTGTTTTTTTTTAAACGAGCATTTTTGGCCAAGTTATGACCATTTTTATATTTATGCAAATGAGGCTTTCTAAAGTACAACTGGGCGTGTTTAAAGTAAAAGTCCAACTGGGCGTGTATTGTGTGCATACATCTGGGCGTTTTTACTTCTTTTACTAGCTGGGCGTTGTGAATGGGAGTGTATGACGCTGACGAATCAGCATCATCCACTTCTCTTCACAACGCCCAGCTTCTGGCAGTGCAGACACACAGCGTGTTCTCGAGAGATCACGCTGTGACATCACTCACTTCCTGCCCCAGGTCCTGCATCGTGTCGGACGAGCGAGGACACATCGGCACCAGAGGCTACAGTTGATTCTGCATCAGAGTTTGCAGGTAAGTAGCTACATCGACTTACCTGCAAACACCGATGCTGCTGCAGAATCAAATTTAGCCTCTGGTGCCCTCTCTGGTCCGACACGATGCAGGACCTGGGGCAGGAAGTGAGTGACGTCACAGCGTGATCTCTCGAGAACACTGCTGTGTCTGCACTGCCAGAAGCTGGGCGTTCTGAAGAGAAGTGGATGATACTTCTCGTCAGAACGCCCAGCTAGTAAAAGAAGTAAAAACGCCCAGATGTAACGAACACAATTACACGCCCAGATGTAACACACAATACACGCCCAGATGTAACACACAATACACGCCCAGATGTAACACACATAATACACGCCCAGATGTAACACACAATACACGCCCAGATGTAACACACAATACACGCCCAGATGTAACACATAATACACGCCCAGATGTAACACACATAATACACGCCCAGATGTAACACACAATACACGCCCAGATGTAACACACAATACACGCCCAGATGTAACACATAATACACGCCCAGATGTACTTTTACTTTAAACACGCCCAGTTGTACTTTAGAAAGCCTCATTTGCATAAATACAAAAATGGTCATAACTTGGCCAAAAATGCTCGTTTTTTAAAAATAAAAACGTTACTGTAATCTACATTGCAGCGCCTATCTGCTGCAATAGCAGATAGGGGTTGCAAAATCTGGTGACAGAGCCTCTTTAACACTATTTAGTTGTGTTTTTTTTCACTGTCTAGACTTGTCTGTCTGTACCCAGAAAATACAACATTATCCAATTTTAGAAGTTCTAGATAAGTAAGTTGGTACTTAGACATTTAGAGTGTTTACTACTCCTTTAAGCTGGCCATAGAACGAAAACCTGGATCGGATTGGATGGATTTTCCTGCCTAATCTTTTCTAGCAGAGGCTTGTTTTATGGAAATGACAGTGACAATTTGCCAAAGAGACAGGGACATGTGCCTGAGGTCAGAGGTTGTGCTCCTAATGACATGTCATAAAAGTCATCGGACAAACCCTTGTATTTTTCTGTAACTGTGACTCCCTTGGTTGGTTGTAACATTTATATATAGTTGATTATTTTTATGATTGTTTTTTATTTTGCGTGTAGCTCTCTGTGGTGGCGATGGCCATAAACCTATACAGGATGTCAATAGAAGGACCTCTGAGCAAGTTTTTAGTGGACATGAATTCCTTCCACAACTTTGAATCTCTGGCTTACTGGCAGAACCAGTTTAATAATGTGGCGGCAGTAACCGTATTCTTCGCTTGGGTTAAGGTAATAGTTTCCATTATAGTTATACTGCTCCTAGAAAAGTTGGGGGGACTGCAGGATTTAAAAAATTATGGTTGAAAGATCTAGTAACCATCTATAAACATATAAAAGGTTAATATAGAGATCTGTCTAACGGTCTAGTTATACCCAGGACCATAGCTTTAACACTGGCTGAGTGATAAGGCCTAAAAGTAAAATCTCAGTTATTTTTTATTTATTTTTTTCAAGCTTATGGGCGATTTTCTTGTTTTTTGCTAAAAGAAACTAAAAAAAGTTCAGTGAGCAGTCGCTGGAAGGAGTTAGATATATTTGATACAGGCTTCCTCATTCCACCATCCAGCTATGAATAACTACTGTATAGCGAAGAAACGGCCATCAAAGCTGGTAGCGGTAGTCGGAAGCCCGCACAAAATATACCAGATTCCCTCTCCCGGTACCAGGTCGTGAGATGTGCATGGAGCATGCAGCTACGTTGAATAAAAGTAGAGAAACGTTTAATAAGTGACATCTAGGAATTTTCTCTGCATGCTGTATTTATGTAAAAGGTCGGGGTTCAATAAAGTAATATACACATTCTGTTGATAATCAGTACATATTAAGGAATTGCTGTGCATGCCGTTCTCTTATCTAAAAGAATTCTATTCAATAACACATAATCATGTGTGTATTCCTACATGGAACCCCATTTGTTTACATAAAGCATTGCATTCGCTGCAATTTCTGAAAGAGTCACTTCTGTCAGAAAGAGAATTTTTTTTTATATTTATGGAAAAAAAATAAATAAAATAAATATATATATATATATATATATATATATATTTATTTATATTTATTATAGTATTTTTTTTTTGCTTTATAATGTATCCAGCAATTTGTCCACCCCTGGCCTGGGATGTGGTTTTCCCCTCTTCACAATCCCCTACCGGCAGAATATATATATATATATGTGTGTATATTATAAAAACACAAGGCTGTCAGGGTCTTAAGCTGGATGTCTTAACCATTCACTGATCACCACTATTGTCTTGTAGGTGGTTAGTTGCTGACCACAATCCTAAATGCATTTACTCAATGGTTTTTGCACCATTTAAATCTTCTCTCATTTCACTGCAAAATGAGAGGAACATATTGAATTGACCCTTTGTAAGCTACTGCCGGAAGGTTTCTCTAATTTCTACATACCGGGCCCGCATACATCTCATCTGGCCCGAGAGTGTATAGGTTCAGCCTGCTGAAGGTTGTCCGAAGTCTTCCGGTGTTTTCAGGCTTAGTGACTTTTTTTAACTGGTGTAGTGACCCAGCTGTGCTAGACAGCCATACCCTATTGATATGCCATGGTGATGCCTTACATGCCAACCAGAGATGATTTGTCAGTGGAGAGATTGGACAAAACTGCACTGATGCCATTGACATTAGTGGATTATAATCTGATTGCTTCGTTCTTCATTTGCTGTTGCGCAACTTTACAGATACTTTTATTCACGGCCGCAGCTTTCTTGTCATTCACAATTCTGATGGTTCCCTCTGAGCTTTCCATAGGCTGTAGGTAACTTGCACTTCACTGCACCTCCTGCTGGTTCACTGCCTGCATTGACCATACTTTCTTGAATGTAATATTACAAGTTATGAGTACTAGATTACTGGAGATTGGTCGTTGATCCAAGAATTTTTTTCCCTAAAATGAGGAAATTCCGCTCCTGCCTTCCTCTGGATCAACAGTGCAGTGGAATGGGTTGAACTAGATGGAATTCTGTCTTTTTTTCAATCTTACGGTTATGTTGCCACGGAAGCTTGTTGCACTGCAAGAAATCTGTATGTACCCCTTGCCTAAACATTTTGAACCTCCAAAGCTCACTACTGATAAAAGAATAATGTAAGAAGTCGTATATTGTATAGGTACTGAAATATTATCTTATTTTGTCTCTAAAAGCTCTTTAAGTATGTGAACTTCAACAGAACTATGACTCAATTGTCAACCACCATGTCTCGCTGTGCCAAGGACATCCTAGGTTTCTCCATCATGTTTTTCATCATATTCCTGGCATATGCCCAGTTTGCCTACCTTGTGTTTGGCACCCAGGTCGATGACTTCAGTAGCTTCCTTGATTGCATGTAAGTAGTTAATACGGAGCAATTTTTTGTTTTTCATTTACAATATTAGTGTTTATACTGCTAAGGGGTTTTCAGGGGGTGTCAGAAGTTCAGTGCATTCTATTTGAAACCACTTATGTTGTGATCATATGATGCACTTATTTTCATTCTGGTTGTGTTGGAGCTACAGATCAGATCATTGGTTTGCTTGGAATGTGGAGTGTGGTATTGAACATGTAACCTCGATTAATGAACTATTATTTAGGCCACACCCCTTTTCACACACCACACCCCCTATTTGCATGCTACGTCATTGAATTAATATTTATTCCCTGAGTCTGCTGTATACTATTGTATATAATATACCCCCTGACACTGCCTCCACAGTATAATGCCCCCCATAGCTGCCCTCCACACAGTATAATGCCCCCATAACTGCCCTCCACACAGTATAATGCACCCCATAACAATTCTCCACAAAGTACAATGCCCCCTTTGACTGCCATTCACACAGTGCAATGCTCTCCACACAGTATAATGCCCCTATAACTGCCATCCACGCAGTATAATGCCCCCATAGCTGCCCCCACACAGCTCCAATAATACTATGCATACTCGCCTAACCCCGTTCCAAGGACAAGTGGAGGAGATCCCTCTGCTACTCTGGTCTGTGCGGCTTGGCGCAGACAGGCTTGATGACATCACTGCCTCACATCCGGCAATAAATAGTGAATGGTAAAGCAGGGACTTTTATGGCTCCCTGCTCTACCATTGCATACAACTGTATCTGTGTCCTGAAGATGCAGATACAGTTTAAACCAGGAAATAACGATTGAAAAAAACGAAATGCGCAAGATGAGGTCTGTTAATTGTGCTGAATTTCAGAGTTTTTTTCCGATTAATTTCCCAGCTCTAGAGTGTGGGCATATTTTAAGTGTCCACATTACTCTGTATGTTTGAACCTAGCAGTATGTAATGGTGATAAACCATCACAGTGTAATTTGGAAAGGGTGTTAAGGGATGAGGTGCTGTCCATCAGTCTAACCCCTTCCCACATTTTCATTTACATGTATATCACAGGAAAGGTGGCCTTTCCCGCATCTTGACATGCATGTACGTGATGGTGATTTCGCGGTCAAAGAAGCTGCGCACTATCACCGCGGCAGCCTGGCTGTGACTGATCCGGTCGTTTAAATCAATAGCAATGGTGGCATTTAACTGGTCTGACAAAAGGATGGCGCTCTCAATTCCACACTATAGATGCCCGCGAACGCGATTGCTGGCTGCCGATGGGTTGCCATGCCAGCCTGGGGCCTAACAAAGGCCTCCCAGGTCTGTCATGACTGTAGGTCCATTGGACGTGCCAGGGGCACACCCTAATAGACTTCTTGTCAGTTTTAGGCTAGAACGTGTCCTTCTTGCGTCTGCAAAAAACGCAGCATTTTTCCTCCGTTGCAGTTCTGTGTTGCATCAGTGTTTGTTCAGTGTGGCATCTGTTTTTTATGTCTGTGTCGGTGCACTTTTTTTAAATTGAAATTATTATTTTTTTCTCTGCATTTCTTTAGCAACTGCTATGTGAATCACAGAAAGCACACGGAAGACGTCCGTGTGTTGTCCGTGATTTTCACGCACCCATTGACTTCAATGAGTGCGTGATCCGCAAAAACACACCAAAATAGGACATGCAATGAGTTTCACACAACAGAAACACGCATGTCTGAATAGCCCCATTGAGTTGCATTGCTCCGTGTGCTGTCCCTTGTTTTCAAGCACAGAACACTTACGTATACAAGGTTCGTATGAATCTAGCTTTTGGCCTTATTCACACAAACGTATTTTACGTCTGTGATACGCGTGTGAAAATCACGTGCGTCGCACAGACCTATGTTAGGCAATGGGGACGTTCAGACTGTCCGTGATTTTCACGCAGCATGTGTCCGCTGCGTAAAACTCACGACATGTCCTATACTTGCCAGTTTTTCACGCATCACGCACCCATTGAAGTCAATGGGCATGTGAAAATCGCGCAAAGCACACGGAAGCACTTGCGCGTGATTCGCGCTACAGTTGTAAAATGAATGAAAACATAAAAGCACCTCCTGCTTTTATGTTTGTAAAGATAAAAACAGAGTGTCAGAACGATGCCATATGCGCGAAAATCACGCAGGCACGCACCAAATACTGATGCCACACGGATCTGCTACGCGCGCAAAACGCGCACGCTTGTGTGAATCCGGTCTTACACTGACAGGCAGTAATGCTTTGGTTCATGGAGTGTACAAAAAGCCACATTATAAGGCCTCATGCACACGACCGTAGCCATATGCATGGCCGTGATTTTCGGGTCGGATGGCCGCAGAGTGTCACCTGCGGGCCGCCCGCAAATCGCGGGCAGTGCACATGGCGGCGTGCATTCATTTCTTAGCCTGGACCGTAAAACACGGCCGTAATAAGACATGTCTGCTCTTTTTGCGGTCCAGGCTCCTGGGCCATGCACGGACCGTGGAAACCACGTTCGTGTGCATGGGCCCATTGAAATGAATGTGGCTGCAAAAATACGTTTGTGTGCATGGGGCCTAAGCGATCAAAAGATCATAGTGAAGAACCCTAGTAGGGCTTAAAGGGGTTGTCCACCTTCTGACAACTGATGACCTATCCACCGGATAGGTCATCAGTATGTCATCGGTGCGGGTCCGACACCCGGACCACGCACCTATAAGCTGCTCTGGTTGCCTGCGGGCACCGGATGTTGTGGCACATAATGCTATGTAAGGAGCCGGAAGCAGTTGGCTCCGTACATAGCATAGTGGCCGTGCTGCAGGTCTGCTCCTATTCACTTGAATAGGAACAGAGCTGCAGCTCGGCTGCTATTCCGTGGCCGGAGCCAACTGCTTCCGGCTTGTACGTTCGGTGCACGGACGCACCGGACCAGCTGATCTGTGCGGGGCCCGGTGTCGGACCCCCACAGATCATGTACTGATGAATAGGTCATCAGTTGTCAGAAGCTGGAAAACCCCTTTAAATAAAATTGTTAAATTTATATTAAAAAAAAGTGTGCAGTATAAAAAATAAAGTGAAATTTATTTTTCCGTAAAAAATGGATATATTTTGTAAAAGTATAAAAAATACATATATATATGTGTGTGTGTGTGTGTGTGTGTGTGTGTGTGTGTGTGTGTGTGTGTGTGTGTGTTATCGCCACAATCATAACAACCCGAATTTGCATTTTCTTTCCAACCCCCCCCCCCCTCAAAAATAAATTATTATAATGTTAACCAATAAGTCCCATGTACCTCAAAATGCTACCAAATAAAACTACATCTCGTCCCACAAAATACAAACTGTCATATGGCTACATCGACAAAAAATACTAAAGTTATGACTCGGACAGCGGTGATGCAAAAACAAATTAATTGAATTCAAAAGTGTTTATATTGTGCAAATTCACCCCCCCCCCCCCCCTGAAGAAGTTGATCCATATATTATATGTACTGTAGAATGGTGCCATTAAAAACTATAACTCGTTCTACAAACAACAAAATAAAGAAGTTATGACTCTTGGGATGCGAAGATGAAAAAACAAAAAAAAAATCCCTGGTCATTAAGGCCAAAGTAGGCCTGGTTATAGAAGGGTTAAAAGTGCAAACTGAGAGGGAAACAACATGGGAACTGAAATGTCAGCAAGACTAGCCAGTTACAAGGTTGACATGGTGTCAAACCATATGCCATTGATGGGAGGTGACAAAGTGACATCTGTGCAGAGCCAATAGTGCGTTCCTATCTAATACGATGTGCTCTCACTTACAACTATGGACAGCCACATGTATCTGTCACTCGTCTGTCACTCCAGCACCTGCACCCTTGATAAGGGGTTGGGAACCAAATTAAGCCACATCGTTTATTACCAAGTTTTGGCATGTTAAATAAATACAAAAAAAGGAATGGATAAACCCTCCCATATTGTGTATCCGGCTCTCAAACATGACTGGAAGTATAAGAGCGGAGAACATCATGACCTTGGTAAGCGGGACTGACTTCTCTAGGGCCTTGAATTCTAAGACTCGGGAGACTATGGAAATGATGTCGTTTAGATGAGGATCGATGTCTCCAGGACCTTGGTTCCCCCCTTCCCTCTCCCTCTTCTAATATCGGTGTCTTTCTTCATAGTTCCCCTCTATGACCACCATCAGATCTGGTAGAGGCTCTGTTAACACTTGTGTCATGACTCCATCCAGTCAGATTTCCGTTGCTCTTGATGGGCAGAATAGTAAAGTCTACTGCGTTTATAAGTTACAAAATCAATCCATCGTGGATCCTCTTAAAATGGAGTCAGCCCCCCCCCCCCAGCCGCTAGATGGGAATAGGGTAACACAGGGACCACAAACCATTATTACATATGTGGGGGCTTTCAAAAGTGTAGAAAAAGTTGATTTATTCCTCAAGGTGCCATAGGCCAATTAGGGTTAAGGTGTCTGCGAAGTGAAGTGGGAAGTGTCCTGCGTAACGCTTCGGCGGACACCTTTTATTACCTTTGTGCCGGTACCAGCTTTGCAGAACTCTTGTGATGTACTGTCGGTAGAGATGAACTGAATGACTTGTCTTGGTTCTTTTATTTTAGTTTTACCCAGTTTCGTATTATTTTGGGAGACTTCAACTTCACTGAGATTGAGGACGCAAATCGAATCCTGGGGCCCATATATTTCACGTCTTTTGTGTTCTTTATGTTCTTCATCCTTTTGGTACGTGATTCATATTATTATATGTTGTCTTTATCAGACTGTCACCTTTATTTATTTATTTGATTTTTTTCTTTGTGTTAAATACATTTGTTTATTTAGTGGAAAACCTCCATCCGTTCATTATGCTCCGTTATCTAAGAGCTTATTCAGATGAGCGTGATTCTCGTCCGTGTGCTGTGCGTTGTAACAACGCACAGCATACGGCCCCCCGTATTGTTTTCAAAGGGGCCTCTCACACATGCGTTTATTTTTCAGGCAGAGTGTGTCCGTCACGTGAAACTCCCTGCATGTCCTATATTAGTGCGTTTTCACGCACCTAGCCGCCCATTGAAGTCAATAGGTGCGTGAAAACCACGGACAGCACACGGATGCATATCCGTGTGCTGTCCGTGTTTCATGCATCAATTACAAATGACAAAAAAGTGCTTGCGAGTGCATGAAAAACAAATGCCACACGCAAAGCACACTGATGCATAACGCAACGCACACCGACAGATTTACGCACATTTTTTCCGTGCTTAAATCTTTTACGCTCGTGTGAATGTAGCCTTACACTAATGCAGGGTCTTATGTTAGTATTTTCAATTGTAAGTTCTGGTTTGGTAACTTTGTTTTATGATATAAAAAAAGTTGTTTACAGATATTCTGCTTTGACCTGTGAGTCATTTGGAAAGTAGATGTATATATACGTATATGCCATTTCTGTTAAAGTGGTATTCCCATCTAAGGCTGGGTTCACACACCGTTTTTTGCAGGCGGAAAATCTGCCTCAAAATTCCGTTTGGAAGTTTGAGGCAGATTTTCCTCTGCCTGCATGCCGATTTTCGGGGCGTTTTTTGCCCGCGGCCATTAAGCACCGCGAGCATAAAACGCAGCGAAATACGCTTTTTCTGCCTCCCAATGTCAATGGGAGGTCAGAGGCGTAATCGCTTGAAGATAGGGCATGTCCCTTCTTTTTCCCACGAGCCAGTTTTACCGCTCGCAGGAGAAAACCGCCCCCGTCTCCCATTAAAATCAATGGGAGGCATTTTCGGCCGTTTATTGGCGAGTGTTGCGGAGCGGTTTCCGCTCCAAAAAACTCTGTGTGAACCCAGCCTAAGACATTTATGGCATATTCACGGGATATGCCATAAATGTCTGATAGGAAGCCAGCTGGCTCAGCTGTTTTTATAATTCCCATAGAACATAATGGAGAGAGCTAGGCTTGTGCATGGCCACCTCTTCATTCGTTTCATGGTGACCGACTCTGCAGGAAGAATAGGGGTACCCTGTTCTCAAGTTTGAGCTGGCACCCGCATCTGTTAAACATTTCTGGCGTATCTTATGGATATACCATAATTGTCTTCAATGGGAAAAAATCTAAGGGATATTTTAATAAAACTGCGTAGGAATTTGTGTATTCTCCTTCACCGTTTTTGTGTTAGATTACAGCCTGTTCTGGTGTCGTGTTTTGTGAACTACTGGATTTTTTTCATATATATTTTTAAGTGATAATGATGTGATTCACAGACCTGTCACTGCTGTCCCAAGAGCTATTGAATATGGAATGTTTTATGTCAGATAAGTTTGCCATAATAACTGCTAGTTGAAAAAGTGTAACTATTAGATGGCTACAGGACACAAGTGCTTTTTCAGATATCTACAATCTAGGTTCTATTCACATTGTAATTTTTGCCATTCTTTCAGGGGTTTTGTTATATTGGATGGCATGTATAGCACAGTCTGCAACTCCATTTCTGTCAAAAATACTAGAACCCTAACAGACCCATTTATAAGTCAGAAAACAGATCTGTCATGGCTCCGTTATGAATGGAAACCCTGACGCTAGTGTGAACAGACCCTTCAAAGGGTTCTCTGGGACTTTTTATATTGATGGACTGTCCTTCGGATGGGTCATCAATATAAGATTGGTTGGGGTCGGACTCTCCGCACCTCCGCCGATCAGCTGACTGGAGGGGCGGCAGAGTTCATCGCAGCGGCCTCTTTATTGTTCACCAGGCTTAGGTTCTGACGCTTTCATAGTGGCTGCGGCTGGGATTGCAGCTCAGTCCCATTCGCTTTAATGTGATTTTGTTTCATTAATACAATCCTTGTTTAACAGAACATGTTTTTGGCCATCATCAGCGACACCTATTCAGAAGTCAAAACTGATATGGCTCAGCAAAAAAGTGAAATGGAACTGGCCGATCTGATTAAAAAGGTAAGACTTCATTGTGTCACCATTCAGTGTTTTTCTATGCAGGAATATACTTCAGAGGACATCTCCGATAGCTATTCTGTGCATCCTTCAAAACTCTGACCCAAAACTAGGAATGACCGGCATTGCAGCAAACCTCCATAGTCAGAGATCTATAACATAACCGCACTGCAAAGTTTCCCAGCACATGTCTGTTGGTATGTGGAACACTGAATAACTTCTAGGGAAGGAGATCTTTATTAATACTGCACGTAAAAAATTATAATATATATATATATAATCAGGACGTCTCAAAGGAGCTGCAGCCTGGGTTCCGGTCTGGGCAAATATGGTCCAGATGATACACAATGGAGAGAGGTTCATGGAAAAGATTCCATAATCTGTTACCAAGGAAGAAATCCAAGGAGGAAAGTTCAGATTGTCCCCTGGCGCTGCTACTGTTGCACTGGCTTACAATAAAGCTGGATGCGATCTTAATAATAAATAGTTTGATTTATTGTGTCTAAAAGCATTTTAGACACAATAAATTAAACTTTATTGTAACCAAGTGTAACAGTAGCAGCGCCAGGGGACAATCCGAACTTTCCTCCTTGGATTTCTTCCTTGGTAACAGATCATGGAATCTTTTCTTTGTAGCTCTCTCCAGAGAACATCCTCTACCCCACACAATCACTTTGCTCTACGGACTGCTGAGGAATAAGACCGATTAAACCTCGACCCCCCCCCCCCCCTACCTATTGAGATGGGAAGAGATCTCGGAATTTACTTTGACCCAGAGGATCTATCCAAGATCTTTACACTCGCGCACAAGAGCTCCATACCAGGCTATGCCCAAGAGAAGAACTGCAAACTAATGGTATCATTGTCCAGGTTGCCTCCACTGCATATACCCTACAGTCCCGGACTCATGCTGGAGGTGTTTCTCCGACAGTGGATCACATTTGGTGAAGCACCCCTAAAATTAAACCTCTCTGGAAGGCCACTCTTTCCTTGTATAACTCCATGACCTCCTAACACCCCTGTGCCTGCCCTCCTCTCCTTGATTCCAAGTCCAGTTTTCCTACTAAAGAAGCCTCTCCTCACCCATCCTAGCAGCCTCCAGGCACTAAAGATGAGAATCCCTTCCAGAACTGGTTAATCAGAATAAATACTGTATATTACACGTATGGAAGGACTCACAGCCACACGTGGAAGATTTGTTGCAGACATTTCTGTGACTACCCATTCTTCTGAATAGAAGAAATCCATGCACATGCTGTCACTATGGACAAAAAGTGACTGTGGCCAGCAGCGATTGGCTGTTGCAGTCGCATGACTTTTCGTTATTTAGGATAACAAGTCATCTGAGCAGAATTTTTTTTAGGAAAGTATTTAAAAAAGTTTAATATTTTCCTGTTAGGATGACCTTTTTAAATGATGATCAGCAGAGAAAATGGAGCTTTAACGCGTATCAAGCTGGTATACCTTAGTGGGTTTCCTCTCTATGTATTATGGCATTCTGTATTATAGTAAGCATTCTGTCTAGGGGCTTCACTCATAGATACTATATAGACTTCATTTTTCCAGGGTTGTTGCAAAGCAATGGTGAAAATGAAGCTCAAGAAAACTGCGGTGGATGATATATCTGAGAGCCTCCGGCAAGGAGGGGGGAAGCTCAATTTTGATGAACTACGACAGGACTTAAAAGGGTAAGATTATTTTTAGTAAAATGCAATCAGGTCTTTATTATACTGTCACATTTAGGCTATGTTCACACGGAGTATTTTGACGAGTTTTTTGACGCGGAAACCGCGTCACAAAACTCTGCAAAAACGGCCCAAAAACGCCTCCCATTGATTTCAATGGGAGGCGTCGGCGTCTTTTTCCCGCGAGCAGTAAAACTGCCTCGCGGGAAAAAGAAGCGACATGCCCTATCTTCAGGCGTTTCCGCCTCTGACCTCCCAGTGACTTCAATGGGAGGCAGAGAAAGCGTATTTCGCTGTGTTTTATGCCCGCGCCGCTCAATGGCCGCGGGCGAAAAACTCAGCGAAAATCGGCATGCAGGGAGAGGAAAATCTGCCTCAAACTTCCAAACGAAATTTTGAGGCAGATATTCCTCCTGCAAAATACTCCGTGTGAACATAGCCTTAGTGGAGTGATTTATTTAATGGACATCTTAGCAGAGAATTTTTCTTGTCTGTATTAAAATGTTGTAGTTTGGGATAAAGCTTGAGTTATGTTTACAAACTTTAGTAGTGTACACCTTCCAATGTCCCTTAACCCCTTAATGACTGGAAGTGAAAAGGCCTTAACCCCTTAAGGACACGGCCAATTTTAGCCTTGAGGACAGAGCAATTTTTTTTACATTTCCCTCTTTGCATCCCGACGCTCATAACGCTTTTATTTTTTGTACGACATAGTTGTATGAGACTTTGTTTTTTGCGGGACGAGTTGTACTTTATGTACGTACCATTTTTTGGTACAAATACATTATCGTTTAATTTCTATAAATTTTTAATTAGATTAAAATGCAGAAAAAAAGCAGTTGCGCAGCAGTTTTAATATTTTTTTTTTTACACCATACACCGATCATCATAAATAATGGTATACATTTGTTGTACACGTTGTTACGGTCGTGGCGATACCAAATATGTCTATATTATTTCATGTTTTTGGACTTATATTTTAAAAAGTTTATTTATTATAAAAAATGTGTGTTTCTGTGTATTTTTTTTACTTTTTATTTATTTATTTACCATTATTTTTTTTTTTACAATCATTTAACTTTTTTTGTTAATCCCATAAAGGGATTTATCATTTTGATTTTTATTTTGTAACTGCAATGTACTGGCATAGATCTATATGCCAGTACATTAGCCTGTTACTGATCGTACACAGGCAGTTGTTAGGACATACCTCAGTATGCCCTAACAACAGGAAATATGTTCAGACAGCCCTGGGGTCCTTCACTGGACCCTGGGCTGTCTGGCCATACGAGTTGTGGGCTTTGATCGCGTCACAGTTATATTCTGTGACGCGATCAATGTGCAGTCCCCTCTCTTTGAACGCCGCGATCAGCTGTCATCGCGGCGTTCAAAGGGTTAACAGCGGAGAGAAGATGTTTCTCTCCTCTCCGCTGTCAGAGCGGGGCCGTGGCTGTGTATTACAGCCGTTGCCCCGCTCTCGATCGCACACACAGAGACGGCAGAGACTGCTGTCACACAGGACGAGTATGCTCGTCCTAATGCGCGAAGTGCTCGCCGCTCAGGACGAGCATACTCGTCCTGTGTCGGCAACCAGTTAATGACCAGATACATTTTTCAGTTTTTGCCTCTGCCACTCAGCGGCCATAACTTTTTTTTTTTTTTTTTCTTTTTTCATTGACGTGGCTGTAGGAGGCCTTGTTTTATGCACCAGAAATGTTATAATTTTTTGCGCAGTTTGGGGGTGGAAAAAATTCACCTTGTAAGTTTTTATATCATTTTTTTCACAGTGTAAATTTAGGGAAAATCGACTCTCTGCATTATTGTTTTTTTTTGTTGTTTTTTTATCCCGTTTACATTTCACGCTAAATAACTTATTAAATTAATTCTTCAGGTTGTTACCGTCGTGTGGATAGCTAATATGTGTAGGTTTTTTACTAGGTCATGCTGAGCGCATCGTTTGTCCTCAGTGACCTAATAGTACGTTCTGGGAATAACCGCCATTCCGCCCCAACTCCCGTCACACTTATGAGCTGTGACAACTGCTGTCACGTACAGCAGTTGTCACAGCTCCTTCCCCGGGACCGATCAAGGTGGTCCCCAATGATTAACCCCTTAGAAGCAGTGTTCAATAGCGATCGCGGCTTCTAAGGGGTTAAAACACCATTGGCCTATCAATGGCCTCCGGCTATGCCACCTACTACATGTAGTGGGGTGTATTAGAATAGTGTTTAGGGCTTCCTGACTTAAAAAAAAAAAAATGTGTAAAAATAAAAGTTTTAAAGTAATAAAAGTAAAAATCCCCCTTTTTTTTCCTTTCAGTCCTTTTATTATTAAAAAAAAGAAACTATACATAATTGGTATCGCTGCGTTCGTAACGGCCTGACTAACAAAAGTATTTTGGTATTTATCCCGTACGGTGAACGCCGTACAAGAAAATAATAAACCATACCAGAATCACAATTTTTTTTCTTCACTTCCAAAAAATGGAATAAAAACAGATCAAAAAGTCGCATGTACCCAAAAACGGTACTGATTGAAACTACAGTCCATTACGCAAAAGACAAGTCCTCTCACAGCTTTCTTGATTGAAAAATAAAAAAGTTATGGCTCTTAGAATATAGTAACACACAAAAAGTACATGATTTTTTTAAAAAAAAAGTATTTTATTGTGCAAACGCCATGAGACATAAAAAAAACTGTCGCAGAATAAAGTGGATGTCATTTATAGCGCACGATGAACGCTGTAAACAGAAAAAGGAATAAAAAAACCAGTAGAATTGCTGTTTTTTAGTCACCACGACTCTTAAAAAATAGAATAAAAACTGATCAACAAGTCACATACACCCCATGAAAATTACAATGACTTCCTCAAGGGGTCTAGTTTCCAAAATGGGGTCACTTATAAGGGGTTTCATCTGTATTGGTACCTAAGAAGCTCTGCAAATGTGACATGGCGCCCAGAAACCAATCCAGCAAAGTCGAAATGACAAATAGCGCTCCTGCCTTTCTGAGCCCTGCCGTTTGTCCAACCGGCAGTTTATGATCAATTATGGGGTATTGCCGTAGTTGGGAGAAACTGATTTTCAAATATTTTTCTCCTTTATTCCTTGTAGTAATTACAAATTTGCACGTTTTATCATAAAAATATTTTATTTTTAATTTCACAGCCTAATTATACAAAATGCAGCAAAAAAAACCTGTCTGTGGGTCTAAATGCTCACTAGATAAATTCCTTGAGGGGTGTAGTTTGCCAAATGGGGTCACGTTTGGGAATTTTCCACTGTTTTGGAACCACCAGACCTCTTCAAACCTGACGTGTTGCCTAAAATATATTCTAATAAAAGGGAGGCCTCAAAATCCACTAGGTGCTTCTGAGGCCGGTGCTTCAGTCCATTATCACACTAGGGCCACATATGGGATATTTCTAGAAACTGCAGAATCTGGGCAATAAATATTGAGTTGCGTTTCTCTGGTAAAACCTTCTGTGTTAAAAAAAAAATGGCGTAAAAAGGATTTTTTGCAAAAACAATGAAAGTTGTAGATTTCACCTCTACCACTCTTTTTAAATTCCTGTGAAACATCTAAAGGGTTAAGAAACGTTCTAAATGCTGTTTTTTTAATACTTTGAGGGGTCCCGTTTTTAAAATGGGGTGATTTATAGGGGGTTTATAATATGTAGGCTCCTAAAAGTTACTTTAGTACTGAACTGGTAGCTAAAAAAAAAAAAAAGGCTTTTGAAATTTTCTTCAAAATATGAGAAGTTTCTGCTTATGTTCTGAGCCTTATAACTTCCTAGAAAAATAAAAGAATACTCAAACAATGGTGCAAACATAAAGTAGACATATGGGAAACTAGTAACTATTTTGTGTGGTATTATTATTATCTGTTTTACAAGCAGATACATTTAAATTCAGAAAAATGAAAATTTTTCAACATTTTCTTTCTATTTTGCTATTTTTCACAAATAAACACTGAACATATCGACCAAATTTTACCACTAACATAAAGTCCAATGTGTCACGAGAAAACATTCTCAATCGCTTGGATAGGTATAAAGATTCCAGAGTTATTACCACATAAAGTGACACGTCAGATTTGAAAAAAATGGGCTCTGAGCCTTAAGGCCTAAACTAGGCTGCGCCAAGGGGTTAATGGACTGCAGCGATCAAAGGGTTAAACGGCTGAGGTCAGAATATTTTCGGATCCAACTGTGTTCAGCAGGCTGCTCTAAGTTCAGGGGCTGTTAGTTACAGCTCCTGCTTAGAGGATGAGCGCTCACACGAGCGCTCATCAGCCTCTTCTACAGCAACGCCAAAAGACGTCGCTATAGACGAAGCACCTGCACCGCCTGCCGTCAACAGACAGTGAGCGATCATTAAGTAGTTAAATAAAATTTAATATTAAAAAAAATCCCTAAATTTCCCCCTTGTCACCTAGAAATAAATGTCCTATTCCCACCAGCTTTATCTGATGCATCACTCATCATGACTGTTGTTCTTGGATAAATGACAAGGACGTGCATGTGCCTGTAATACCGAACTGAAATATGCACAAAAAATTATCACACAACACAAACTTCTAATTGCAAGACATTAAAGGGCACCTACTGTGTGAAGTGTACCTGCTCTGTAAAGTACACCTACAGTGCTCAGATTTGTAGTACCTTTTTCCCTATACAGCTGCTTGTCGAGGGGGATCCTCCATATATACTGCTTTTATACAGCGCCTATCGATCTGAATAGTAGCCACATACAGCTCAACACCCTAGTGGATGCAATTGGTTTCTTGTGGACAAAACTGTAATGGTAGGTACACTTTAAAACTTGTAGACGTTTAAAGGGTGATTCCAACCAAGGACAACATCTGCATGGCATCTGTACGTTCTACCATACTCTAAGGAAAATATACTGACTGGTATTTGGTCCTAGTGTGTATGTAACTGAGATAGGAAGATTAGATTGTAAACCCCATTAAGGAGTGACCAACGTGAATGACAGCCTCTGTAAAGTGCTGCAGAATATGTTGGCAGCATAAATAATTTAGGATGGTCATGTTCAACTTTTTTTTTACCTGTTCAATATCAGCTTCTAAATTTCTATTCTAAAAAGTCTATTTATTTCTTTCAGGAAAGGCCATACCGATGCAGAAATCGAGGCTATTTTTGCTAAATATGACCAAGATGGGGACCAGGAACTTACAGAACATGAACATCAGCAAATGCGGGATGATTTGGAGAAGGAGCGGGTGAGCATGACTCAGTTGTGAGCTGCGGTTTTGTTGTCTTACCCTTTTAAGATTCCGATTTATAGTTACTTACAGTGTAGTTTTACCTTTTGGTGAACCTTTGCTTGTGTATTAGGAGAATATTATGGAATTACTGTATAGGGAGTTTATTATTGCGCGATTTTAGTTGAACAGTTTGGGTAATAGGGAAGAGAAGCCATATAGAAATCTAATTTCTGCTCTTCTGTGTAAAATTTACAGAATACAGGCATCTTTTACATCGCAGCTGTCCCACACCCGCTCTCACTTCTCATAAGTAAAGGATATAGTTTGTCATTTATAATAATCTGTAGAGCTTTAGTCCCTTCCCGCTGTGCGCATTACTATTACGCCGGGCTGAGCGAGTCGTTTTCGCTCACCTCAGTAATAGTACGTTGGGGATTTAATAAAGCGCCATTTTTCCCCTGGCACGTGCATGAGCTGTGATATCACAGCGCAATCCCCAGAGACCAATTGCGGTGGTCCCGCCTCAGAAATCGCCACTATTTGTTAGTCAGTGACTACTGACCAATAGCAGCTATCGCTGACATCCGATCCTGCTGCACCCGCCCTGAACTTCTCTGTTGGTGTTAGTGAGTCGTTCAGAGAAGGAGTTAGGAGCGTTTGTGAAGAGAAAAAATTGTGCTGTGCTTTTGCTAAGAGAATTTTTGTCCTCCATCCACTTCCCACTCCTGTCACCCTTCTCCTTGTGTCCCCCTTATCATCCCCACACGTTTTTGATCAGTGATCTACTATCACTGACCAGTAAAAAAAAAAGCACCCAGAGACCAAAAAATGTGGCCCTGAAAACTGCAAAGCGGTCAGTAATCTCTTATCATTAACCACTTTGCAGTCTTCAGGGCCACATTTTTTGGTCTCTGGGTGCTTTTTTTTTTCTTTCTATATAAAACTGTGTAAAAAAAAAAAAAAGGTAAAAGTCAAAAGAAAGTTAGGTTATATAGTCACCAGTTAGTTATGCCTCATGCACACGACCGTATTTTTTCCCACCCGTAAATACTGGCGTAAATACGGGTTTGGTGTCACACGTATTTGACCCGTTTTGCACCAGTATTTACGGACCCGTGCCCGTAAATATGGGTCCGGTATCACCCGTATTCCACCCGTATTTACGGGCACGTTTTTGGCTGCAAAATGGCACTGCACTAATCGGCAGCCCCTTCTCTCTATCAGTGCAGGATAGAGAGAAGGGACAGCCTTTTCTGTAATAAAAGTTAAAGAAATTCATACTTACCCGGCCGTTGTCTTGGTGACGTGTCCCTCTCTTCACATCCAGCCCGACATCCCTGGATGACGCGGCAGTCCATGTGACCGCTGCAGCCTGTGATTGGCCTGTGATTGGCTGCAGCGGTCACATGGGCTGAAACGTCATCCAGGGATGTCGGGCCGGATGTCGAGAGGGACGCGTCACCAAGGCAACGGCCGGGAGACCGGACTGGAGGAAGCAGGAAGTTCTCGTAAGTATGAACGTCCTTTTTTTTTTTTTATAGGTTGCTCTATATTCTGATCGGAATTCACTGTCCAGGGTGCTGAAACAGTTACTGCCGATCGGTTAACTCTTTCAGCACCCTGGACAGTGACTATTTACTGACGTCACCTAGCAACGCTCCCGTAATGATGGGTGCACACATGTAGCCACCGGTCATTACGGCAGCTCCATAGACTTCTATGGGCTGCCCGTGCCGTTATTACAGCCTGATATAGGACATGTTCTATCTTTTTCAACGGCACGGGCACCTTCCCGTAAGAAAACGGGAAGGTACCCGTGGCCAATAGAAGTCTATCAGCCCATTATTACGGGTCGTAATTACGACCCGTAATAACGGGAGTTTTTACGGTCGTGTGCATGAGGCCTTAGTTTAGTATTAGGGTTAGTTAGTGTCAGGGAACTGTCAGCATAGTTAGGTTTAGTGTCAGGGAATTTAGCATCAGGAATCTGTCACCATAGTTAGTTTTAGCGTTGGGGATCCATCATGCCAGGGAAGGTCACAAAAAAATCTAGTTAGGTTTAGTATTCGGAAACCCTCGCCCTAATTGGGTTTAGTGTAGGGAAGTCCACTTGTTCTAGTTAAAAAAACAAAACCGTTTTGGATAGTTTAAGTAGCAGCCTATTGCTTCTAGTTAGGGATATATAGTTTTGTTTTTTTTGTTTTGTTTTCTACAGGGTTTTTATTTTATTTTTTTGCAGTATACCAAATACCCTTTTTTTTTTTACACATGTCGAAGCACAACATAAATAATAAACATGTCCCGACAGTCATTTACTGACGAAGAGGCATATGCATTTCTTGCCTCCGACACAGACTTGTCGTATAGTGAGACGTTTGTCAAGTGGTGAAGAGGAGGGACCCCCTAGGAGATGCCCCATGACCACCACCATGGTTGAAACACCCGAGAAAAGTGACCCCATCACCAGACAATTATGAGCCCTGAGTACACGGGCAACCCAGGGATCAAATTTACCACAGCAGGGCTCAGTGAGATGGACTTTTTCAAGTTCTTTTTCACTGATGACTTTATAAAGTTTATGGTGTCCCAGACAAATTTATATGCCCAACAGTATATAACAAAGAACCCCACATCATTTTATGCCCAATCCCACAGGTGGACTCCTGTAGACGCAGCAGAGTTAGGCAAGTTCTTGGTACTGCACATGAACAAGGGACTTCTGAAGAAGCCCTCCATTATGGTCTACTGGAGCACATACTTGTTATACCACACCCGATGTACCGCATGGAAACGTCCGGGATGCGTTATGAGGCAATACTTCGCTTCTTACATTATACTGATAATGAGCAGTGCCCACCCTGAGATGACCCCAGTTTTGATAGTTTTAATAAACTGAGACCCCTATTAGACCGTTTCAGTGCCCGGTTTGCCCAAGCATACACCCCCGAGAAGTGTATTTCTATTGATGAGTCCCTGATACATTTTAAAGGGAGGGTTCAATTCCACCAGTACTTGCTGAGTAAGAGGGCAAGGTATGGCGTGAAGATGTATAAGCTGTGCGAGAGTGCATCAGGGTATACTTACAAATGAAGTATTTATGAAGGGAAGGACACTAGTGCTCAGCCCCCAGAATGCCCCCCCCCCCCCCCCTTACTGGGAGTTAACGCAAAAATTGTGTGGGATTTGGTGCACCCACTGCTGGACCAGGGTTACCACCTCTACCTGGATAATTTTTATACCAGCGTCCCACTCTTCAACTGCCTCGCTTCCAGAAGTCCTGCGGCATGCGGCACTGCTAGAAGAAATCTGAGAGGCCTCCCTAAGACTCTGCTTGGGCAAACACCCAGAAGGGGTGAGAGCAGGGCACAATCTAGCAGCAACATATTGTGTGTTACGTACAAGGACAAGAGAGATGCCACACCAGTACCCATGTACCAGTACAGAGACCCCCAAACCAGACTGCATCCTGGTCACAGCAGGGACAGTAGATGGCTTTAAAAAAGGCTTAGATCATTTCCTAGAACAAAAAAGTATTAGCTCCTATGTATAGAAATGTTTCCTTCCCTTTTCCCTTCCCTTGGTTGAACTTGATGGACATGTGTCTTTTTTCAGCCGTACTAACTATGTAACTATGTAACATGGGAGGGGTGGACTTGTCAGATCAAGTCCTGAAGCCCTACAGCACCATGCGGTGTGGTATAAGAAGCTGGCCGTGCACATCATTCAGATGCTAGTATACAATGCGTACGTGCTACGTCGATGTGCAGGCCAGAGGGGAACTTTCCTGGAATTTCAAGAGGTGGTTATCAAGAACCTAATCTTTAGGGACCAAGAAGGGGGGGCACCCAGTACTTCTGGAAGCGAGGCCACACGCATCGTACCAGGGCAACACTTTCCAGGAGAAGTTCCCCAAACTGGCAAGAAGGGAAAAAGTCAAAAGAGGTGCAGAGTCTGCTATAAGAGGGGGATAAGGAAGGACACAATATATCAATGTGACACGTGTCCCGAAAAACCAGGGCTCTGTATGAAAGATTGTTTTAAAATGTATCATACATCCCTTGATTTTTCATTTACCCTGATGCACTCCGCACAGCTTATCCCCCTCATCTTTCCCTTCTGAGCCCTGCCGTGTGCCCAGGCAGCTGATAACAGCCACATGGAGGGTATTTCCAAACCCAGGAGAACCCACATTCAAATTTATGGGGTGTATTACTCCGGTGGCACATGCTGGGCACAATATATCGGTCACTGAAATGGCATATATGTATAGAAAATCATCTGCTGTGTGTTACCTTTTTCACAATACCTCTGGGGTCTAAATGCTCACTATTCACTATAGCGTTCGGCTATTTCCGGCTCTCCCTTAGAGATTGAATGGAGCTGCAGTGCGTATGAGGAAACAAACGCACCCGAAGGTGCATTTTTTTAAATCCGTTTTTCAGTGCGTTTTTTTTAGTTTTGCTGCGTAAATAGCTGCTTTTTCATGCTGTGGGTTTTGCTGCTTTAGAACTACAGGGATAGAATTCGCAAGCGGAATCGCGAGATAAATTGACGTGCTGCGGTTTCGAAAAATACTGCAGCGTGGACATGAGATTACCTGGAATCTCATAGACTTTACTTGTACGGTATTACGCTACGTGACTCCTATATTACCCTGAGGGCAGCATCGGGTATAGAGGTCGGAGATATAGTTTTCTGGGATGGGATTCAGCATTTTAATGTAACAAGATGTATAAATCCTGCCAGGACTGGTAGAGAGCACATGTTCAGGGGTGCTCTTTAAGAAGTGCTCTTTTGTAGGGTTTTACTGTACATAGAAAGTGTTAGACATAGAATAAATGTACATTTCTGTGTAATAACCCGTCATTCAGGTGTAGGAAACATTGCAACATAACAAAACCTGCACTTGTCTGATTTTACACAATCAGTTAACTTTAAAGGAATATGTCAGCAGAAAAATATGGCAGATTCAAGTCCGATCCTTTTTTGCACCGTGCTTCTGACCGCTTCACTGTATATTGATGTCACTGAACGGGAAAATGTTTGCAGGTGACACTTGTTCCAGGTCAGTGACCTCACTAGCGGAGCAGAGCTTCTAGAAGGCTTGTGAAGACATTCTGCAGAACTTTGAACTTAAATCTTTATCTAATATGTTGTAAAGGTATTCAAACATAAGACATACCATTTCTTGTGTTTTTTGTTTTCTCTTTGGTAAATTTCAGGAAAAAAAATGCATGGGAAAAGCGGGAGGGTTAATAAATTCTGCAAAAGTCCAGCCCTGGTGTATAAGAAGTGTGTGTCTTGTCTGTGCAATGACGTTCTGTGTGCTTATTTCCAGTGTGATCGTAGTGACTGCTCCTCTATGTTAGGCCCCATGCACACGACCGTAAAAACGCCCGTAATTACGGGCCCATAGACTTCTATTGGCCACGGGTACCTTCCCGTTTGTGTACGGGAAGGTGCCCGGGCCGTTGAAAGATATAGAACATGTCCTATTTCAGGCGGTAATTACAGCACGGGCAGGCCCATAGAAGTCTATGGGGCTCCCGTAATTACGGGTGACTACGTTGCTAGGCGATGTCAGGGGATTTAAATTTTTGAATAAAGAGAAGCAGCGAAAATGGTGTCTGAGCGATCATGTGACCCTTTTAAGGGGTTTGGACATGATTGTGACATAATTTCTAGCCCCACTCTTACGGGTCTGTAAATACGGTTGGAATACAACGGACCCGTATTTACGGACACGGGTCCGTAAATATGGGTTAAAAACGTATTTACGGGAGGGAAAAAATATGGTCGTGTGCATGGGGCCTTAGTTGGAGTTCCACAAGGTTAGGCCTCATGCACACGACCGTATTTTTGTCCACCCGTAAATACTGGCGTAAATACGGGTCCTTGGTCACACGTATTCCACCCGTATTTACGGGGACGTTATTTTGGCTGCAAAATTGCACTGCACTAATCGGCAGCCCTTCTCTCTATCAGTGCAGGATAGAGAGAAGGGACAGCCCTTTCCGTAATAAAAGTAAAAGAAATTCATACTTACCCGGCCGTTGTCTTGGTGACGCGTCCCTCTCTTGATATCCAGCCCGACCTCCCTGGATGACGCGGCAGTCCATGTGACCGCTGCAGCCAGTGATTGGCCTGTGATTGGCTGCAGCGGTCACATGGGCTGAAACGTCATCCTGGGAGGCTGGACTGGAGGAAGAAGCAGGGAGTTCTGGGTAAGTATGAACATCTTCTTTTTTTTTTTTTTTTTTTTTACAGCTTTATCTATATTGTGATCTGTAGTCACTGTTCCGGGAGGTGAAACAGTTAATGCTGATCGTTTAACTCTTTCAGCAGCCTGGACAGTGACTAATTACTGACGTCGCCTAGCAACGCTCCCGTAATTACAGGTGCACACACGTAGTCAACCGTAATTACGGGAGCCCCATAGACTTCTATGGGCTGTCCGTGCCGTAATTACGGCCTGAAATAAGACATGTTCTATATTTTTCAACGGCACGGGCACCTTCCCGTAAGCATACGGGGAGGTACCCGTGGCCAATAGAAGTCTATGGGCCCGTAATTACGGGAGTTTTTTTGCGGTCGTGTGCATGGGGCCTTAAGAAAAGGTTAACCCGGGGTTCCCTCATGGTAAAAAGTTGTGATTTTATTTCACTAGGGTCATCAGTTTTGCACACAAGTGTATTTTTCATCCGTAAGATGGTCCGCAATACGGAACCAAACCTCATTGCAGCCCACATAGTTCTGTTTGTGGTTCTATTTCATCGATCAAGTTTTTCTCTATCACAGCACTTGAATAAAGCCTAAGGCTACATTCACACAAGCATGTCAGATTTACACGCGTACAAAACGCGCGTAAATCTGGTCTGTGTGCTCTGCGTTATGCATCAGTGTGCTTTGCGAGGGGCATGCGTTATTCACGCACTCGCAAAGCACTTAATTTTTTTTCTTTTTAATGGAATTGATACGCAAATCACGCGCAGCACACGGATGTACATCCGTGTGCTGTGCGTGATTTTCATGCACCCATTGACTTCAATGGGCGCGTAGGTGCGTGAAAATGCACCAATATAGGACATGCAGTGAGTTTCACGCAGTGGACTGCCGCTGCGTCAAAACTCACACTTTTGTGAACGGCCCCATTGAAATCAATGCGTCCGTGTCCTGTGTGTGATTTCCACGCACAGCACACGGATGAGATTGACGTTCGTGTGAATGGGCCCTAAAGGGGATAGTGAGAGGCAGGAGTAAAAATTGGCTGAGTTCAGATGGTCCTGCTCTACTGTGGCTGTACCACCAAAGCTTGTAACTACATACCATGCCTCCCATGAGATTTGTGCCAACCTCGAGGAAAAAAAAGTGCTCACTGCTCATCGTAGAGAACCGCTGTAGCTATGAGTCCGCTGTATTCTGTGTTCTAATCTAATAACCAAACGCAATTTTATTTTTGTGCCTTTTGAGTGCAGCGGACCTGTACCATAATGTGCCGCCCTTATATAGGACACTATATATTCCAGTGACTAATCCACTTTAATCATGCTGGAGAATTTCTGGGTCTCAAGCAGGAGATGGTGCAGCAAACCAACAAACCTAAACACACTATTAGGCCAGGAAAACATAACACACACACTTAGGCCTTATTTACACAAGCGTATTTCACATCCGTGATACGCGAGTGAAAATCACGCGCGTCGCACGGACCTATGCAAGTCAATGGGGCCATTCAGACATTCAGTGTTATTCACGCAGAGTGTATCCGCTGCGTGAAAGTCACTGCATGTCCTATGCTTGTGCGTTTTTCGCGCATCACGCACCCATTGAAGTCAATGGGTGCGTGAAAATCACGGACGGCACACGGACGCACATCTGTGTGCTGTGCGTGATTCACGAAAGAGATGCTAAAGAAATGATGAGAAATAGAAAAACGCCTCCTTCGGTTTATTTTGCTGACGTGAAACGCGTAACATACGGATGACATACCCGCGTAAATAACGCTGACAAGCACCATACACTGATGTCACACGGAACTGCAACGCAGGAAAAACGCTGCGTTTTTTACGCGCGCAAAGTGGACGCGTTCGTGTGAATAAGGCCTCCCACTTTTTGGCTCCGTTTTTATGACAGGAGTGGAGACAAAACAAGAGATGCGTCCGTCTTTTCTTCATAGCTTTCCTTACTTTTGGATCCACTTCTGGCTTTGTCTTAAAAAAAACTGCATCAAAACGATGTGTGTGTGATCCTGGCCTTACAAAGAATTGTTGAAGTAAAACAAAATGAACACTGGAATGGCTGGGTCAAAGTCCAGATCTCACTCTAATACAAGCCATGTGTTCACACTACAAGCCCACCAACACCCATGAGTTAAGTAGGTCTGTATGGGTATGTGCTCACACAGCAGATTTATTGCATAAAAATTTCTGTGACTGAAAATCCATCCGAGCATCTGACTGTGGATGTTCCTGCAGCATGTGCATGGATTTTTACAAACCCCCATTTAGATGTATGGAACAGGTGCAGAAACTTCTGCAACAAATATGTCCTGTGTGAATTTACCCTAAAGGTATGAGCCAAACTTTCCTCCCAGCTTGTGTGCGCCACAACCCAATATTGAAAACTATTGCAATCGCCACGTTTACACAGTAGGTGGCAGGTGGTTTGTATATAGCGTATCAGATATGTATTTTTGGAAAATATTCTTTCGTTTTAACTTTACAAATCTGCGTCCATCCATGTTAGAAGCTGAGAGTGTAGCTAAATGTTTGACAAACTTCTGACATGTCATAGTGACATGTCAAACTTCCGGAAAAAGCAGAACAGACACAAAGCGGCTGAGCGCTTCAGCTGCTTCGTTCTAGCGACTGGTGGGGGTCTCAGAGCTCGGACCCCACCAATCAAAACTTCTGACATGTCACTATAACATGTCAGAGGTTTGTCAAACGTTTAGCTAAACTTCAAGTAAAGACATTGAATGAGAAAGTAACAAAAGCCATAATGAAAAACCTGCATTTTGCATCAGTGATAAATCTGCTTTACTGCCCATGATCAGCAATCAGTAGCTGCATGTTTGTTTCCTACAAGGAGGACCTGGAGCTGGACCGGGGCTCTCTGCCTCGTCCAATGAGCAGTCGTAGCTTCCCACGCAGCCTTGATGACTCCGAAGAGGATGATGATGAGGACAGTGGACACAGCTCCCGCAGGAGAGGTAGCAGCTCAAGTGGGGTCTCCTATGAAGAGTTCCAAGTGTGAGTGCACCTTTTTATCTATTGGTGGTAAAAAATACGGGCGCTCCCTAGAACAATAACGTCGTGTTCAGTGGTATAAAAAGGGTAGATAGTGAGAATCCACTAACCTGTTAGTGTTGTGCTAGATGACAGGCACAACTCTATAATGCACTTCGGATGGAGCTATATCATCTGCATCAATAGCTGCTGTCGGTAGGAGATCCTACGAGGTAAATACAAAGCAAGCAGGTAAAACCAAACCGTACTTCTCTTACCCAAGGGACTGCTATATCGTTGTTTATAATAGAGGATAACATCCACCGGCTGAGGGTTAAAACGCGTTGCATCTATTTGAATGCAATCTTTTATATTGGAACCAGCCAGTGGGTGTTCTTTTCTATCCTGAACGGCACTAGCAGAGCCTTTGAAGAGAGGGAGATGAGAGAGAGACATCTGCCTACGATTTGGCATATCTGTGAACTTTGACTAAGGGGGGATCCACACGAGCGTGTGCATTTTTGCGTGCGCAAAAGGCACTTGACAGCTCCGTGTGTCATGTTCATATGGATGCGCGGCTGTGTGATTTTCGCACAGCCGCCATCATTATGACACTGTGTTTGGATGTTTGTAAACAGAAAAGCACGTGGTGCTTTTCTGTTTTCAATCATAGTTTTGACTGCTGTTGCCTGAATAACGCGCATCCCACGGAAGTGCTTCCGTGTGGTGCGCGTGATTTTCACGCACCCATTGACTTCAATGGGTGCGTGATGCGCGAAAAATGCCGAAATATAGAACCTGTCGTGAGTTTCCGCAGCGGACTCACGCTGCGCAAAAATCACGGACAGTCTGCACTGCCCCATAGACTTGCATAGCTCCGTGCGACGCGCGTGAAAACCACACGCGTTGCACGGACATATTACACGTTCGTGTAAATCCGCCCTAAGTAGTGCGAACACAAACTGGAATCGTTGCTTTGTGCTGAGGTCAAAAGGATTTTACTGTTGCACTTTAACCCAGACAGGTGCCCCCTGCAGGCATCTGCCCTCTACCAGGCAGGCAGCAGCTCCCACTGGATAATGCTCAGCATTTGCTGCACTTTCTGCTCTCCAGGAAGATTAAGGTTCCCTGGGAAACCCCATTTCTTGCTTTCTATACAGAGTATAATGTTGTGTATACAAAGTGGATCTAAGAAAGTAAGAGACCTGCTGCCAGGTCCCCTCTAAACAGTGGAGATGACATCAAGTTTCCATGTTTCTGATACACCTAATGCTGACTGCATATGATACAGATAGTGTAATGTCTCTCTTTTAGTCTGGTCAGGCGAGTTGATCGGATGGAACACTCCATTGGAAGTATCGTGTCCAAAATTGATGCAGTGATTGTTAAACTGGAAGCCATGGAGAGAGCTAAAATGAAGCGCAGGGAGGTGCTGGCGAGGCTTCTGGATGGAGTCACAGAGGTATGTACTTCACTAAAGACTTTATTCTCATCCTATGCGTTCTGGTGGAATCGTGAAGGGATTTATAAAGTCCAGAGCATAGAAAAAGTGGCAATGGCAGCCAATGGTTTTCAGATGTCTTTTGTAAAGTAAAAGTAGTAACCCGGTTACTATGGGGCCAACCCCTTCACCGTTCCTTAAACAAAGTCTAATAACCCGGTTACTACGGGTCCAACCCCTCCACCGTTCCTTAAATGAAGTCTAATAATCCGGTTACTATGGGGCCAACCCCTCCACCGTTCCTTAAACAAAGTCTAATAATCTGGTTACTATGGGGCCAACCCCTTCACCGTTCCTTAAACAAAGTCTAATAACCCGGTTACTACGGGTCCAACCCCTCCACCGTTCCTTAAATGAAGTCTAATAATCCGGTTACTATGGGGCCAACCCCTCCACCGTTCCTTAAACAAAGTCTAATAATCTGGTTACTATGGGGCCAACCCCTTCACCGTTCCTTAAACAAAGTCTAATAATCCGTTTACTATGGGGACAACCCCTCCACCGTTCCTTAAATGAAGTCTAATAACCCTTCATTATTTGTTGAACCTTCTTCACCTCCATGGTCCTGTACCGAATAGTAAAGCAGAACTACTTAGACTTAGTACAGTGTAGTTATTGTCATTGGGAACTTTACCCTTAACCCGTTAGTGACCGCCAATACGCCTTTTAACGGCGGCCACTAACGGGCTTTATTCTGATGCATATGCCTTTTTACGGCACTGCATCCGGATAAAGTAGACAGAGCAGGGAGCGTCAAATCTCCCTGCTCTCAGCTGCCAGAGGCAGCTGAGGGCTGGGAGCGTCCCTGCTCTGCCGGGTGAGTTTGATATCAGTATCGATCTCACCCGTTTAACCCCTCAGATGCGGTGCACAATAGCGTGCACCGCATCTGAGTGGTTTTGGAGAGAGGGAGGGAGCTCCCCCTCATCCCACTGACACCCGACGATACGATCACCAAGTGTCTGTGTCTCCAATGGCAGCCGGGGGCCTAATAAAGGCCCACAGGTCTGCCTGGAGCGAATGCCTGCTAGATCATGCCGGAGGCATGACCTAGCAGATGCCTGTCCGTTTTAAACGGACAGGCATCTGCAATACAAAAGTATTGCAGTGTATTATAAATGTGATCGCAGAATCGCATATTATAGTCCCCTAGTGGGACTAGTAAAAAAGTGAAAAAAAAGTTTAATAAAGTTAATTAAAAAAAATGAAAAACCCAGCTTTTCCCCTTACAAAATGCTTTGCTATTAAAAAAACAAAATAAAGTTACACATATTTGGTATTGCCGCATCCATAACGACCCTGACTATAAATCTATTACATTATTTAACCCGCACGGTGAACGCCGTAAAAAATTTAATAAAAAACTATGGAAAAATTGCTGTTTTCTGTGAATCCTGACTTAAAAAAAATGTGATAAAAAGTGATCAAAAAGTCGCATCTACTCCAAAATGGTACCAATAAAAACTACAAGTCTTCCTGCAAAAAAAAAAAGCCCTCATACAACCGCATTGGCGAAAAAATAAAAACGTTACGGCTCTTCAAATATGGAGACACAAAAACAAATAATTTTGGAAAAAAAAGCGTTTTTACTGTGTAAAAGTAGTAAAACATACCAAAACGATACAAATTTGGTATCGTTGCAATCGTAACAACCCGCTGAATAAAGTTATTGTGTTATTTATATCACACGGTAAACGGCGTAGATTTAAGACGCGAAAAAGAGTGGCGAAATTTCAGGTTTTTTTCTATTCCCCCCGCAAAAAAGTTAATAAAAGTTAATGAATAAATAATATGTCCCCCAAAATGGTGCTATTAAAAAATACAACTTGTCCCGCAAAAAACAAGACCTTATACAGCTATGTCGACGCAAAAATAAAAAAGTTATAGCTCTTGGAATGCGACGATGGAAAAACTTAAAAAATGGCTTGGTCATTTAAGGTTTAAAATAGGCTGGTCATTAAGGGGTTAATACCTAACCCTCCAGTTACTTTATTAGTTTATCCTTGTGAATTGTAAATAAACAGTCATTTAAACTATAAATATAAAATTAAAGAGTACCCCATAATTCTCGCTCAAAATCCTTCACAAGGGATTCTTTATGGTTTTGGGCAGCATTACCTTTTAATATGTCGTATTTAAACCACAACCTAATGACTTTGTATGTTTGCTTAGTTTGAACATAAGTTTTGATTTTCTTTTGTCTTTGCCGTCTAGGATGAAAGGCTTGGTCGGGATAATGAAATGCATAGAGATCAAATGGAGCGCCTGGTGAGAGAAGAATTAGAGCGATGGGAATCGGATGACACTGCTTCCCAAATGAGCCACCGCCTGGGAACGCCAAGTGGAACCAATGGCCAGGCACGTTCCAGAACCTCACGGCCCCCCTCCTCACAGTCTACAGAGGGACTTGATGGGGGAGGAGCGGCTACCAGTGTTGCAAATAGCCAGATATAAATATCGGAATACTAAAGTAGTGCTACATAACTGGGTGGGTAGGTCAGAGCTAGTAAACTTTCACTCTTCAGTTTCAAGCCAACAAATGGAAAACCGTAGCTTTCCTTAGCCGGTCCGAAGCAATTTCTTATAACGGTACAACAAAGCGCACTATAGTCCGTGTTCTCAGGACAGCAATTGATTGACCGCTGCTGACTACACGGTCAATGGTTTTTCCCACTTATTTCTGGCCCCCAGACCACAATGAATCTAGCGATCAGTAAATAGACTTGCTTTGTACTTACAAAGGGTCTAGTATTTCAGGGGAATGAGCAAATACCTGGTAATATAAGGCCGGGTTCCCACGTAGTGTAAATGCTGCGGAATGTCCACAACAGAATTCTGCCGCATTTACAGTAGCAGCAAAGCGAATGTGATTTAGCAAATCTCAGCCACACGCTGCGGGAAAAAAACCGCAGAAAAGTTGTGCGGAAAGTGTTCTGCAGCGCGACCTACAATCCTGAGTGTTTTGCCCAGAGACTTCAATGGGGAGCATAAATTTGACAACAGATTTGTTTTGCTGCGGTTTTTACAGCGGAAACGCAGTAATGACTGCTGGAAACCTGCAGGTGCGCATAAAGTTTGCTATAATCCATGTTTAAAACTGCAGCGTTTCCCCAGCAATATCCTCGCACTATTTGCGTGTTTGTTTTTTTAAGATTACACTGTAGATTTTCTGTTGCTGAAATTTCACAGTGTATTCTGTGGGTGGAAACACTCTAAGGCCAGGTGGTTCCCACGGGTCAAATACACTGTGTAGTGCAGTTTTTCGTCCGAAATTTCCCCTGCAGTAAGCAGTGTAGAAATAAAATAACAAAAAATGCCCATACTTACCTAGGCCGTTGTCATGGTGACGGGTCCCTCCTTTGTCGTTCGGTCCGGCCTCTCTGGATGACGCTACAGCACATGTGACCACTGCAGCCATCACATTGGAAGAAACATCCCAGGAGGCCAGACTGGAGGAAGAAGCAAGGGAGTTCTAGGTAAGTATGAATTTTTATTTTTTTCTTAGTCGCAACACTTGGCTATCTGTTGCAGGTTTTGCATCCCCATTGAATTCAACGGGGGAAAACCCGCAACAGAAAAGCAACAAAAACGCAGCATAAATTGACCTGCTGCAGATTTAAATTCCGCACCGCAGGTCAATTTATGAATGTTTTCACTGCATTTTTTTTTTCCGCATGGTGGGCATGAGATTTATAAAATCTTATCCACTTTGCTGCTACTGTAAATGCTGTGGACAACCACCCGCATTTTCGCCCGTGCTCCCATACTCTGTATGGGAGCACGGCCCATAAAAAGCAAAAAGATAGGACATGTCCAATGTTTTGCCCAGGCTTTCTATGGCCCGGACACCTTCCCGTAAATATACGGGATGGTGTCCGTGGTCAATACAAATGAATGGGTGCGTAATTGCGGACTGTAATTATGGTCTGCAATTACGGACAAATTCTACGTTCGTGTGCATGGGGCCTGAGACAGTCAGCAAGTCAATTTATCTTGCATTTCCGTTTTAAAATATGCACCGCAGGTCAATTTTTGTTTGGGAAAAATGTAGCAATGTCTAGACAAGATTACTTGAAGCCTCATTTAATTTGCTGGGACTGCATTATCCTGCGGCTTTTCCTGTAGGAAAACCTGTGCAGAAAATCTGCGCGTAATCAACATTGTGTTCATGTAGCCCAAGGGTATGTTCATACGCTTAACAAAAAACGGCTGAAAATACGGAGCTGTTTAAAAGGGAAAACCGCCTCTGATTATCAGATGTTTTTTAGGCAACTAGTGTTTTTTACGGCCGTTTTTGGAGCTGTTTTTCTATTGAGTCAATGAAAAACGGCTCAAGAAGTGATATGCACTTCTTTTTACGTGGCATCTTTTTATGCACCTTTTTGAAAACTACGCGTAAAAAAACACCTCGTTGGAACAGAACGTCGTATTTCCTATTGAAATCAATGGGCAGATGTTTGTAGGCGTTCTGCTTTCGATTTTTCAGCTGTTTTTCGGGAGGTTTACGCCCCGAAAAATGGCTGAAAATAGCCCGTGTGAACATACCCTTAGAATTCAGAGGCATAATGCATGTAGAAAGCTCATTTTTACATGGAAAGAGGGAGGTTGAATTGCATATCATTACCAGACCTTAGATATCACTCGTCGATCATTACAAACAATATATTACTTATGGACATGCACCAGCTTAAAGGGAACCGGTCATCCACATTATTGTGCCTTCACGGAGGGCAGCATATTGTAGTGACAACCAATCACACGGATTTCAGCGGTCTGTCACTTATGTGCTAATGCATTGCTCGTATTAATCTCCGAAAGACACTTGAAATACTCCTGCAAACAACTACCCATTGATTTCCACGCTGTGTAGTTCATACGAGGCAAATTTTTACGCTGCTGAATAAAAATGCGCCTCAAAACACGTTACAAATGCGCTTGTAAGAATATAAAAAAGGATTTTGATGCAGATTTGAGTCAATGCCAGACGTTGATACAAGAGGGGGAGAAGTTCTTCCTTTTATATTTCCCATTTCTTTTCAAACCACTTCTGCCTCTGGCTGAAAAATCTGCAAGAAATCGCGATGTGTGAACATAGCCTAATAGGGAAGTATGTGGTTCTTCCCTATTCGGCTATATTCACACATCGCTTTCTGTGCTATTTTGTGGGTGTGAGAACTAGGCCTAACTTCAGGTGTTCTTGCCTAGGTGGCATTCATTGTCAACAGGTGGTCTGCAGTGTATAAACTCTTCTAGAACATTATTACATTATGAATATAGAGCAACCCTACCTGCTTAGTAGTGAGTTTGGGCATAAGGGTGTGTGCACACGTAGTGTTTTCAGCCATTTTTCAGGCCGTAAACGTCCCAAAAAACCGCTGAAAAATCAGAAGCATAACGCCTCCAAACATCTGCCCATTGATTTCAATAGGGGAAAAACGGCGTTCTGTTCCGACGGGCTGTTTTTTACGCGACCGTTTTTAACAAACGGCCGCGTAAAAAAACGCCCAGTGAAAAAGAAGTGCATGTCACTTCTTGAGCCGTGTTTGGAGCGGTTTTTCATTCACTCCATTGTAAAACCGCTGTGAAAAACGCCTGAAAATCAGGCGCTGTTTTCCCTTGAAAACAGCTCCGTATTTTCAGATGTTTTTGGTTAAGCGCGTGAACATACCCTTAGATATAGATTTAGTATAAAAGACGGTATTAGATCCTGTCCTGTGAGATAAGGAAAGCCTTTCCCAAAGAAGGATTGAGGATGGATTCACAGACAGCATTTTTAAGAAAAACGCCACGTTTTTGCACCGTTTTTCCTGGAATTTTGTGCAGCAGAAAATGCTGCAGCCAGAGGTCAACTGGAAGTCCATGAAGAAATATTAAATGCTCTACAAATATTGTTTTGTATTTTTGGTAGCATGTTTTTTTCTTTTACTTTGTCTTGCGTTTTTTTGGCTCCGTGGCGTTTTTTCCGAAACGCAGAAAGAGTTGGTTTGGCATTTTTTTCAGACACTTACTGGCGTTTTCTCCCATAGACAGGGTTTTCACTCTATTGCATTTTTAATGGCGTTTATTCAGAATCATGTGTTGCAAAGAGGAATCTTTGCATCACATAATCTCTTTATAACATGGATTTGCAATGTGAAAAAACACAGGTAGTAAAACAATTTTTGGCCGTAGAAAGAACACATGGACCATTTTACTACAAAAAAAAAAAAGTGTGTGTGTGTGTGTGAGAGAAGCCTTGGGCTATATTCACATGCTTAACAAAAAACGGCTGAAAATACAAAGCAGTTTAAGGGTAAACCGCTCCTGATTTTCAGCCATTTTTTAAGCAACTTGCATTTTTTTTCTGCATTTTTTACAGCTGTTTTTCTATCGAGTCTATGAAAAACTGCTCAAGAAGTGACATGCACTTTTTTACGCAGCAGATTTTATAAACAGTGGGAACGGAATGCCGTTTTTCCCATTAAAATCAATGGGCAGATGTCGTGTGAACACACCCTTGCGATACGTTCTGCTCATTTTATAAGACTCTGCACCCTAATACACTTGTGTACATGAGCGCTGTCACAAACAGCAGATTTTGTTGCAGAAACTTTCTGCAACTGACACTTGGTTTCATTTATCATTTATTGAACGTGCAGAACTCCATGCACCTGCTGCAGAAACAACCTCATTCAATAACGAACTGATATTTGGTCGCAGAAAACTTCTGTAACAAAAACTGCCACGTTTAACTGCACCCTTAGGCCGGATTCCCACGGATCGGATACGCTGTGTAAAAACTATGCAGTGTAAACGATCTGGAACCTGCAGCACACTCAGTCCGCAACACACCACAATGTGTTGTGGCTTTTCGAGTGGAATGTCCGCTGCGAAAAGAAGCGCTGAAATAAAAAATAAAAAAAATTATACTTACTCCTTCCCTCTCTTCTGTGTGAAGTCCAGCCTCCTACGAGGAAGTTGCAGGCCGTGTAACGCTGCAGCCCATGATTGGCTGCAGCGGTCACATGGGATGAAACATCCCAGGCAGCCAGACTGGAGAAGCAGGGAATTCTGGGTAAGTATAGCTTTTTTATTTTTTTTCGTACTTGCGTTTTTTTTGTGGCGATAATCGCTGCGATTCCGCCGCAAAAGTCGCAGCGCTTGACTTTGAATTCAATGGGGATGCAAAACCTGCAAAGGGGAAAATTTGCACTAGAAAACCGCATAAATAGATATGCTGCGGATTTAAATTTCGCACCGCAGGTCAATTTATTAACGTTTACGCTGCGTTTTCCCGCAACGTGGGCATGAGATGTGTCTAAATCTCATGCACTTTGCTACTACTGTAAGTTCTGCAGAATTCAGTTGAGGAAATTCCACAGCGTTGACGCTACATGGGAACCCGGCCTTACAGCTTCAAGGGTCTGTTTACTCGATTAAAAGGTTCATATTTTCTCCATAGGAGTTGTAAGAAACCGATCCCCAGCATTTTCCTACTACTGCGGTGATCCAGTCTGGCTTTTAGCAAAAAAAGGAAAAAATGTGGGCCTGCCAATATGGCTTCATAAACGAGACCGGACCATAGAATTGGTCTCCATTTGTTAAACTAGTGAAGGTTATGTGAACACACGGCAGATTTGTTACAGAAAACGTGACTGGGGTTTTTCTGCAGCTTGTACCTGGATTTTTACAAGCCCTTTACGGATGTATGGTGCAGGTCTGCCACGTGTGAACATTTTAGGCCTTCTTCCCACACAGAATTTTTCTAGCAATTTAAACTGCATCAAAAAACAGCAGCGTTTTTGAGGTCCTATAGAGAGAAAAAAAAAAAAAAAAACACGCCACTGACCTCAAAAACACAACTAACCAAGATGCAGTGGTGCGTAGGGCATTTTCTATTTCACTATAGACTTTAATGGAACATCTGCCTGCATTAAAGAAAGTACCAGAAAACGCTCCCATGAAATGCAGCAGAACGCTACGTGTGAATCCATCTGAAGGGGAAACAATATGGGTAACAGACATGAGGCCAGAGGAGCGTTACCGATACCCAAATTAAGCCAAAATGTTATTGCGCAATGAGCACAGATACATCGACCATGTAAATATTTCTGTAACACGTTGTTACTGGTTTTTATATTGTTAAACAAACTTCATCTTGAAGTGCTTAAAGTTTCATGGATATCCGTGTAAGTTTTACTATTCTGCTCCAGTGTGAGAAAACAAATATATATTTTTTGCTTTTAAGGGCTTATTCAGATGAACGGGTGTCAAATCGGGCGTGAAAAAGAACCTTTTTGCACCCGTGACGGACTCGTTTTAACAGATCTCTCAGACTTGGAGAGTCTATCTAGTGATCCGTGAAAAACGGACCAAAATGTCCTATTTTTTCACGGGCCAGTCACACGGTCCGTTAAAACGGTCTTGTCAATAGCTCCATATAAACACAAGCAGCTGTGTGACGGGTGTTAAAAAAAACAGGCGGCACACGGGCGATTGACGTTAGTCTGAATAAGCCCGTATAGTTCTTGCGAATCTGCATCGTGGTCATGGTTCACAATGTTTGTATTGTTAGATGGAAGAGACTAGACTGCTTGCAGGGGAGTACATGGAAGTGAGGGGGGGGGGGGGGAGGAGGCCCTCTCCACAATATCCAGACAGTCCTCCCCATCTTTCCTTAAAGTAGATAAGGACCATTGGGCTTGTTCCCACTTGTCATTTCACTAACTCGGAGGAGAGCCGTACGGTCAATGGGGTAGGAGAACATTTCTTACGTGCTGTGGGGTCTCTACCTTCACTGGGCCCCATAGCAATGGTCTGTACATCCTTGACTCTGTATGTTGTAAACCAATTGCACTTTTGGTTAGTGGCTTCAGTGTAAAAGTAGAACCGCATAATTCACACTGACAAGACTTCCCTGCCTAGCTGGACCAGAGGATGTGTAGTATGAGCGTTGTATTTTGTATAAGTGTAATACACTTTGTAGAACCTATAGGTACGATATACCACACGCACTTTATAATAATAAAAACTTTTTGGGGGAAGTTGTCTGTTTTGTTTTGGCCAGTGGTTGCTCATAGAACTAATCCCTACAGTAAGGTTAATAAGGTGCATTTTATAGGAGCAACGGTCAGACTCATCGAAGTAAAATGAAAGGCATTAGTCTGTATTTATATGACTTTGTGCTGAACTCCCTGCACGGATAACGTCATGGGGGCCCCCACACAATTACTTTATTTTGGGGAAAACCAAAGTACTATATTATATATATACACATATACACACACACACACACCTTATAGAGGAGTTTAGTTATCCCATATTATATTTTCTCTAGAAGCATAAGGATGTGGTGAGATTGACCAGATTTAGGGTATGTTCACACGGCCTATTTTCAGCCGTAAATGCCCCGAAAAACAGCTGAAAATACAAGGGCTGAACGCCTCCAAACATCTGCCCATTGATTTCAATGGGAAAAACAACATTCTGTTCCCACTGGGCGTATTTTATGCGGCAGTTTTTAAAAGTGGTGTGTAAAAAAAAACACCCTGTAAGGCCTCATGCACACGACCGTATTTTTTCCCCACCCGTAAATACTGGCGTAAATACGGGTCCGGTGTCACACGTATTCCACCCGTTTTGCACCAGTATTTACGAACCCGTGCCCGTAAATATGGGTCCGGTGTCACCCGTATTCCACCCGTATTTACGGGCACGTTTTTGGCGGCAAAATAGCGCTGCACTAATCGGCAGCCCCTTCTCTCTCAGTGCAGGATAGAGAGAAGGGACAGTCTTTTCTGTAATAAAAGTTAAAGAAATTCATACTTACCCGGCCGTTGTCTTGGTGACGCGTCCCTCTCTTCACATCCAGCCCGACATCCCTGGATGACGCGGCAGTCCAAGTAACCGCTGCAGCCTGTGATTGACCTGTGATTGGCTGCAGCGGTCACATGGCCTGAAACGTCATCCAGGACGTCGGGCCGGATGTCGAGAGGGACGCGTCACCAAGGCAACGGGCGGGAGACCGGACTGGAGGAAGCAGGAAGTTCTCGGTAAGTATGAACGTCTTTTATTTTTTACAGGTTTATACTGATCGGTAGTCACTGTCCAGGGTGCTGAAAGAGTTACTGCCGATCAGTTAACTCTTTCAGCTCCCTGGACAGCGACTATTTACTGATGTCGCTTAGCAACGCTGCCGTAATGACGGGTGCACACATGTAGCCACCCGTTATTACGAGAGCTCCATAGACTTCTATGGACTGTCCGTGCCGTTATTACGGCCTGAAATAGGACATGTTCTATCTCTTTCAACGGCACGGGCACCTTCCCGTGAGAAAACGGGAAGGCACCCGTCGCCAATAGAAGTCTATGAGCCCGTTATTACGGGTCGTAATTACGACCCGTAATAACGGGAGTTTTTACGGTCGTGTGCATGAGGCCTAAAGAAGTGCATGTCACTTGAGCCGCTTTTGAAGCAGTTTTTCATTGGGTCAATAGAAAAACAGCTCCAAAAACGGTCGTAAAAAAAGGCTGTTATCCCTTGAAAACCGCTCCGTATTTTACAGCCGTATTTTGTTAAGCGTGTGAACGTACCCTTACTCGTGGTAACAATGTGCGATATCTGCAATCTCATCGCTCACGTGCTTGTTCACCAAGCCATAATGTAATCTTTATCTCTTGCGCTCTCCTCAAATGTCCGATTGGAAGTGGTGACTGGAGAAAAATGTACAAATGCCTAATGCAAAAAGGCAAACTAAGTAAATAACAGTCTTTACTAAAAACCAACCGGATCAACTTAAAGTATTTGCCGAATTCAATAAATGACGCTTTACAGGGCAGCTCTTGCAAATCGTGTTTATTGTACTACATTCGAGGTAATTGCTGGGCTGTGAAGTGAAGGATGCCCTAACAGTGGCACCAGTCACCATGGACTATAATGGTATATGTTAAATAAATACGTCGTGAACTGGGGGTCATGGATACCAGTATAGCTTATGGATGACTGATGCCAACATTTAGGCATCAGTGTAATGTATACGTCACCCATAGACTAGAACGGTATCAATATATATATATATATTAGAATGAACGTGATGTGAAGGAGGCCTAGTGAGTTATCCATGCAATATGCAGACAGACGAGATGGGTCCTCCAGAGGAAGGGCTGATTTTTGTAGCCACTGTGCTCTGGCTAGTAAAGGGGTGTCTGTGTGTAGCCCCAGCCTACGTTACCCAGGCTGGTATTCCTGTACAAGTTAAGAGGAATGAAGCTACAAAATGATCACATGGAAAACAAATTTATTTTTGAAATCCACAAGGCAGTTCTGTAACTACCACCCCCCCCCCCCCCCAGCCACAAACAAACAGGTTTTTCTTCAAAAACAGCTGTTACAAAATAATTTTATCTTTTGTTACAGACATAAAGATAGAAACAAAGTTACTAAAATTAGAAAACATTAATAAAGGATATTACAAACATTAGTCATAAATAATTCTTAAGTTCAATTTACATTAAAGAATACTTATAACATGGAACACAAGCAAAATTACCGTGCCCCCTCCTGGAAATGTAAACCACTTTCATGTCATTTGTGGCTTTCATATGCCCACAACGGTGCCATTAATAACATTTACAACCTTCTTGGCACACTGGTTATTCGCACTGTAGTCTGCTAAACGTCTCCTGTAAAATAGGCAATATTCTACCACTGACCCTTAACTGCGTTCCAAACATTAGGATCGAGAGGTCACTTAGTGATTCGGTTTATAAAACCTATGTACATATAGGGTCAGAGGTAAGCTAAAGTGGGGTTGTTGGTTTAGTTTATGTGAGCTTCTTCATGAAATGCAACTTCAGGTAGGCAATTGTGAGGAATATGAGGGTCATGATAGCCAATGCCAAGTGGTTCTGCCACAGGCCCCAGGTGCTGGAGTCAATTCCTTGATTTGAAAGATACCCATCTCCAGTTGTCCTTAAAAAAAGAGTACATAAAAAATAGGATTACACGTGGAGCTGACAAAATGAGGGAAATCTAGTCTGCGACCTTTGGTTTTACAGAACCAGCCGCTTAAAGGGGTTGTCCAGTTTCAGAAAATTAATGTTATTTTTTTGTATAATGAAGCCATACAATTTTTCAATGTAATTTCTGTAATAATTCCTCACAGTTTTCAAGATCTCTGTTTGTTGTTATTCAGCAGGAACATTTGTTGTTTACTTCCAGTGGATACAATTCTGTCCATGGTCATGTGATGGACACACAGGTGCTGGGATCGTTAGAAGACACCGCTCTGATACCCAATGTAACTAACGATCCCAGCACCTGTGTGTCGATCACATGACCGCGGACAGAATTTTATCCACTGGAAATAAACAATGAATGTTACTACTGAGTAACAACAAGCAGAGATCTTGAAAAATGTGAGAAATTAATACAGAAAGTATTGGAAAGTTGTAGAACTTAAATTCTACAAAATAAATAACGTTCATTTGCTGAAACCAGACAAGCCCTTTAAAGAACTATACTCCAAATATGGAAAAGTAGCTTTCAATGGTGTCCTGCAATCAACTCATCTCCCTATAGATATACGTATAGAGAAAAATTACGATTATAGAAAAAAAACATTCAATGCATAGAAGTTGTCCAAAAATTGCTCCATGCTTTTAATTCACTTCATCACTGTATAACCTACTTTGTCACGTGTTATTTGGAGGTTGCATACAATATTAAAAGGTTTACATTACCATTTAAATCATATATAGAAATGGGAACACTTACAAGAAAGTGGGGTCGCTTGGATTGCACTCCGTCTCCGTAACATTTTTGCAGAACATCAGCCCTGGAAATTCATTTGCTTGCAGAGCCTGGAGTGAAAAGCAAATAAAATAAGCAAACACAAAAAAGCCTCAACAGAATTGTATTACTGCAATATACACAGCTAAGAAAATAAAGTTAAACCTCATGTCTAATAGAAATTTTCAGGATCCACTGCCAAATATCTTTAGTGTATAGCCAGTATTCGATGATCTAGCGATACAGAATTTGTGCAGTGATTTCTATCGTAACATATTATTTCCCCTTGAATAAAATCCTGCTTTGAGTCGATCGCATGGATGGACGAGAACAAATCATTACAGCAGCTGAACCACCAGGTGGCAGCATGGAGAACAAAAGTTGCTGGACATTTAAAAGTCTTAAGGGTATGTTCACACGGCAGCGTCCGTTAGGGTATGTGCACACGCTAGCAGGCTTTTACGGCTGAAATGACAGACTGTTTTCAGGAGAAAACAGCTGCCTCGTTTCAGACGTAATTGCTCCTCCTCGCATTTTGCGAGGCTTCTCTGACAGCCGTAAATTTTGAGCTGCTCTTCATTGAGTTCAATGAAGAACGGCTCAAATTACGTCTGAAAGAAGTGTCCTGCATGTAATGTATATAAGTGTCCTGCACTTCTTTTGACAAGGCTGTATTTTTACGCATCGTCGTTTGACAGCTGTCAAACGACGACGCGTAAATGACAGGTTGTCTGCACAATACCTCGGCAAACCCATTCAAATGAATGGGCAGATGTTTGCCCACATATTGTAGCCCTATTTTCAGGCATAATACGCCTCGTTTACGTCTGAAAATAGGTCGTGTGAACCCAGCCTAACAGCTGAAATTACGGGGCTGTTTTCAGGAGAAAACAGCTCCGTAATTTCAGCCGTAATGGCATGTTGAGGCGCTTTTTGCTGCGTCCATTACGGACGTTAAATGGAGCTGTTTTTCCATGAAAAACGGCTCCATTTACGTCTGAAGAAGTGACAGGCACTTCTTCGACGCGGGCGTCTTTTTTACGCCCCGCCTTTTGACAGCGGGCGTAAAAAAAATGACTGTGCACAGAACATTCTAATGAATGGGCAGATGTTTGCCAACACTATCGAGCCGCATTTTCGGACGTAAATCGAGGAGTAAAACGCTCAAAATACGTCCGTAAATAAGCCGTGTGAACATACCCGTACTCTAGCTTGGCCTTTGTAAACCCCTATTAATAGAGTAGTTCCCTTTATGAGAAATATGTTCCTACACTTATTTATATTGAAAGGAATACCATCATAGGAAGTTTTTGCAAATTAAAATATCAGAAAATGTTGATTTAGGGAAATATTTTTCTTTACACTAAGTCTCCATCCTGTATAAGGGTACGTTCACACGCTTAACCAAAAAAGTCTGACAACACGGAGCTGTTTTCAAGGGAAAACAGCTCCTGATTTTCATTTTTTTTTTTTTTTTTTTTTTTTTTAACAACGCGCGTTTTTTTGCTGGGTTTTTTAAGCTATTTTTCTATTGAGTCAATGAAAAACTGCTCCAAAAATGGCTCAAGAAGTGACATGCACTTCTTTTTCGCGGCAGTTTTTCAAAACGGCCGCGTAAAAAAAAAAAAGAAGCCCCGTCGGAACAGAATGACGGTTTTCCTATTGAAATCAATGGCCAGACGTTTGGAGGCGTTCTGCTGCCAAGAATAAGCTGTGTGAACATATCCTTACCCTGTTGAATTATCCCCAAAAATAAAAAAGGGGGCAGGGATTCTTAAAAGTACGCAGACAGTCTGTAATATTGGATGTGCAGGCCTTATCTAAAACTGATCTAAACTGGGATATTATCGTGTGCTAGGAATCTGGACTAAGCTTCTGTTCACACTACAGTCAGAGGTTTGGAGCCCCAGTCAGCAGTTCTGTCAGAATTGTAACCTCAACAGACCACCTTGTAAAGGGGGTTTTACACTGAACGATTATCAGGCAGAAAAGCGTTCATATAACACTTGTTGCCGATATTTGCCCAGTGTAAACGGGAACGATCAGCAGGTGAACGAGCGCGATCATCTAATCGTATCGTTTTAAAATATCGTCGGCAGCACAGGTCCCTGTGTAAACAGAGATGCGCTGCCGACATGATAATAATGTATGGGGACGAGTGATCGGAGTAACGACTGCTCGTCCCCATGCATAGCTCCGTGTGACAGGAGCAAACGAGCGTCGATCAACGATGTCTTGTTGATCGGCGCTTCATGCACCGGCCACTTATCGGCCGGTGTAAAAGGGCCCTAAGTCAGCGTGGTCTATCAGGGGAACCGTTGGGATCGGACACTGCATCATGACATCAGTTGTGAACGTGAGATAAAGCACAAATTTGAACAAAGCCTAAAAGCCTAGTATCAGCACACAAATAGGAGGACCCTGAAAACATTTGTGGAACTTTATACAAACAAGTTGCATCAAAAACGAATAATGGAAATAAGCCTCACATTATTTAGCAGGGATTTCTGTGAAAACATATCCCAGACTTTTTTTTATTTTGCGTTACTTCTTACTGCACACGACTAAGGTGGCCATACACATTAGACTAACGTCCGAAATCGCCAATTTTGGCAGGACCAGCCGTCCATCTAATGTGTATTAGATGTTCGACAACTGTTCAATCCGGTCAGAGGAAAAAAAGGATCGGGCATGTTGAATTTCAACATGCCCAATCCTTTGTTGCCAGGGGAGAGAAGCTGCCGCCAGGTGTGTGTGGCACCGGCTTATTTCACTCTCCCCACTGAGAGCACATACATTCTCCGCCGAACCAAGAGTGAAAGTGTATGGGGAGATCGGGAGGAATAGCTCCCGGGGGAATGATCAACAGCTATTGAAGGTGTATGGCCACCTTTAGTTTTGGCTGTGCAAACTATTAGCGCAGAATATAAGGTGACTTACGGTCAGGCCATATCGAGGAATGCTGAAGTACTTGAGCCAAGACAGCCAACTCATAATGGATGTTACGTTGACTAGTAAACCAGAAAAGATCTACAAAGCAAACAAATGGTCAGGTTATCTTGTGTTAGATTAGTCCTACAGCATATATTTAGGTAGTAAGGGGGAAACCAACATACTCCTCAGTTACACGACACTCAGTCTGCTACATCTGTAGGTTTACAAAGCAATATGGCAATATCCACTGACGTAAAAAAACTAATTGTTCAAATACAGATTTTTCTAGGTAGACAATAAGCACATATATAAGGTAACTGTGTGCTGTGGGTTCACATTTTATGAACTTAACATTTCTTTATTAATTCAGTATTATATATGGTTCATACTAAACAATAACAAGCACATTCTCCAGAAAAGGGGAAAACATTTGGTTTGATGTGTTGTACTCACAATCATAAAGACGAAGCATATGGTCATGAGAAGGTTAGCGACAGCAACGACATCCTGACCGGCTGCTATGGCTAAAGCCATGGATGTAGCGGTGTAGGAAATCATCATCAAAGTGAACATCATGGTGAAGAAATTCCCCGCTAAAGGTTTGTATCCTAAAATAAATATATATATATATATATCTCTATAGATAAAAACTTTTATATGAACACTGACAATCTTTCCTGTTAGTACAGTTAATGGCACACGTCTGTCACCATGAGTACGGTTTCGAGCATAGTATCACATCCACTATGATAACATTTTTGTATTATTAATAGGGCATTGCATAAATAGCAACTTAATCTGGACATAGAAATTAGGTTTTTCCTCAGCCAATCAGGATGGTCACACGTTAGGTGGTCCCTCATCATATGCACATCGAGAGAATAGGGGGTCAGAGGTTGGATTTTAACCTGTCAAACTTTATTTCCTCAGAGAAAAGATGCCTCATTTTGCTCAGGCGTAGATCACATGTTTAGGGACAGCTTTAGCCACATCTACCCCCCCCCCCCTTCTTACAGACCTGACGCAAAGCCTCCAAAAAGAGCGCCTTTGCATTATAAAGTGTCTTTGCATTATACAGATGACAAATCCATTTCAATTGGGGCCATTTTCAGAGTAGAACTGTAATGACGGGGTAAGGAGACAGACAGGTGAGCCCTAATCTACCCACCACTCAGTCCCTGCCTACTTGCACGACCCGTCCTATGCGACGGCGTACAACTGGGTCCTAGGCGACGGCGTACAACTGGGCGACGGTCCCTACGTTCAATACGTGCAGGAGAGACAAACAGACAAGGGTACACAGAAGCTAAGGGAAATGGGGCAGTTGCCCACGGCAACACCTTGAGCAACAAGAGTAGCAAACGAGCCGAGTCAAACGAGGAGTGTACGAGGTACCAAACGCAGAGCAGGAGCGTAGTCAGTAAAGCCAGGGTCAAAATGAAGCGGAGGTCAATAGTAATAGCTGGAAAGCAGAGCCAGGAAACGAGAGAATCACAGGCAAAGACAAGAAGCAAATGTAGGTATACATAGACAGAAGGCGGGAGCTAGAACCGTCTGGCCAGGCTGTGATAGGTTGTCCCACTCCTCAGCCTACCAGCCTGAGTGGTAGCAGATTGAGTCACTCTATCAGACCTAAGAGCAGATGCAGACTGATTAACCACGGGCGTCGACACAGAAGCTGTGTCTGGCAGATCCTTTACAAGAACAAGCTACTTTTCCTGCCAAGGAAAGCTGATCAGCTTATGGTCAGCGGACAACCTTTTTGGTCTTGCAAAATACTGTACTAAAGGTTTTCTGTAGGTTTACTTACCAATCATGAAATAGATAACACATGTAAAAATAACGCTTGGCATTGTCCTCATGGGAATCAAATCTGCCATCAGCTTGGAAACAAAGTATGCAGACAGTCTGTAGTATCCGCTGATGTACTCATGTCTAAAAGAAAAACAGAAAATTTTCATGTGTGGATTGTCTCAGAATTAGAGTAAACCAATGATCAATATTGGTTTCAATACGTCAGCCACTTAAAGGAGTTGCATCAGCACATACCATTCCCCTAACTTGGGTGTCACGGTGGAGAGAACCTGATTTTGCCAGGAAAAGTTGTCGTCTGAACATTTAGAGACCATTTGTAGAATTACGGTAGTCTACCAGTGAGAGAAGTATACAGCTCTCTATATTGGGGGTCCCAAGCAGGGAATCTGCCTCTTTGACGTCCATATTGCCCAAATAGGTCATCATATGGATAGCGGTTGTCCCGATTGGACAACCCCTTTACAGTTGCCAGTAAACGAGTTGAAAACCAAAGATTAGGTAAAAGTGCATGTATTTTGTGGACAATGTCCTCAAGTAAACAAAGTTGGATACTACTTCTGCGCACAGCCTTAAAAGGAAGGGGTCATGATTTATTTATTTTTTATTATTATATTGCTTTTAATAAAATATAAACAAAAATGTTATTTATTAGTGTTGTCACTTAATACCTGTATTCAAACTTTTACTTCTCTATGGAAGGGGGGGGGCTATATGTTCAACGAAGTGAGGGCGCAAGGAATAGGAGCGTAGACCAGCGGAGGCAACGGCAGGAGCAGGTAATTTAGGTTCGTGTATGGAGGTGTGTATTATGTTCGTGTATGTTCATGTGATACGGTCTGCTGAGCCCGGTATCTAATCCTCCTACACTGTGCAGTCGCTCAGAAAGTGGCGTCACACAGTGTAGGAGGTTTTTGACATTCAAACCCCTCCTTCTCCTGGGACTAGCCAGAAGAAGGGAGGGGGGATTGTGAGAGGACACTAGAGGAGAGTGTGTCCAACCCAAATTTGCAGCATAAATCAATGAGGTTGCTTTACCATAGTGACCATGCTGCAATTTTGGGAACTGCTCCCTCTAGTGGCCAGCACATGGAAATGTTAGGAAATATTATAAATTAGATTCTAATTTATAATGTTTCCTGACTTGTGAAAAAAATTAAAAAAATGTAAACCGTGTAATCACTCAAATACTAATTGTTTAACTGAAAAAAAAAAAAATGTAAAAAAAAAATTCTAGCGACATTCCCTTTAACATACTGAATGGGGAAGCTACATCTGGCCATACATTTCCGCTGCAGGGTAAATGTAATTTTTCCATGCTGGCCATTAAGACGAATGGCTGACTGTGATATATGGACAGGCCGAGTTTGCCAGTGCTGCTCTTTGTGAGTGGCTCACAGATGGAAGGCCCTACTATCAGACGTCCATATGCCCTAATAGTGATAAAGGGAGAAATAGTATTCTAATTTTTACTGCTCTGATTATGCAACAGTTTATATGTCAATCTAAATTAACATTAGGATTAGAAAAATACTATAAAAAGGAAGCTTATTACGATTAGAGGCCTTCAGTATATAACCGGCACGTGCAGGGTCATCTGCATTGTATGGTCATCTTCTTAAAAACGCTACTCACATGAATATTTTCTTCTCTACGATGAAGAGCTCAATGGCGGATACGCTGCTGAAACACTGATTTGTTGTTATGAAGAACAAGGATCCGACTCTGTAAAGAAAGTAGATAGCACAGGTCTTACTCAGAGTCCCTGTTCTTACAAACAAACAGAGACAGAAAGAAAATCGGTCTCTCCGTAAAGCCCGATTACAATTTCTATTGATAACTCTCATGCACTGACCTGTTTTGGATTCCGTTCTCATTATTTGTCACACCGAAGAAGATGGCTCCAACAATAAGCGCGAGAATAAAACTAACCATTACCTTGGGAAAAAAAATAAAAATGTATTAAACATATTGTATACATGAAGCTTTGAATACATTCTCATCAAGTGAATCACTTACTTGTGCAGCCTACCCTATAATTCTGCATGCAGTCATTTTTTTATTCATTTTGACTAAACTCAGATTGTAAACTCAACAATCAAGACTTGAAAATGTCTAAAGAGAAAGTTAAAAATCAGTAGAAAACAAATAATTTTTTAAATAATATATATATATATATATATATATATACACACACACACACACACACACACACACACACACACACACTACCGTTCAAAAGTTTGGTGTCACCCAGACAATTTTGTGTTTTCCATAAAAACTCACACTTATATTTATCAAATGAGTTGCAAAATGACTAGAAAATATAGTCAAGACATTGACAAGGTTAGAAATAATGATTTTTATTTGAAATAATAATTTTCTCCTTCAAACTTTGCTTTCGTCAAAGAATGCTCCAATTGCAGCAATTACAGCATTGCAGACCTTTGGCATTCTAGCTGTTAATTTGCTGAGGTAATCGGGAGAAATTTCACCCCATGCTTCCAGAAGCCCCTCCCACAAGTTGGATTGGCACTTCTTGCTTACCATACGGTCAAGCTGCTCCCACATCAGCTCTATGGGGTTGAGATCTGGTGACTGCGCTGGCCACTCCATTACAGATAGAATACCAGCTGCCTGCTTCTTCCCTAAATAGTTCTTGCATAATTTGGAGGTGTGCTTTGGGTCATTGTCCTGTTGTAGGATGAAATTGGCTCCAATCAAGCGCTGTCCACAGGGTATGGCATGGCGTTGCAAAATGGAGTGATAGCCTTCCTTATTCAAAATCCCTTTTACCTTGTACAAATCTCCCACTTTACCAGCACCAAAGCAACCCCAGACCATCACATTACCTCCACCATGCTTGACAGATGGCATCAGGCACTCTTCCAGCATCTTTTCAGTTGTTCTGCATCTCACAAATGTTCTTCTGTGTGATCCAAACACCTCAAACTTCGATTCGTCTGTCCATAACACTTTTTTCCAATCTTCCTCAGTCCAATGTCTGTGTGCTTTTGCCCATATTAATCTTTTCCTTTCATTAGCCAGTCTCAGATACGGCTTTTTCTTTGCCACTCTGCCCTGAAGGCCAGCATCCCGGAGTCGCCTCTTCACTGTAGACGTTGACACTGGCGTTTTGCAGGTACTATTTAATGAAGCTGCCAGTTGAGGACCTGTGAGGCGTCTATTTCTGAAACTAGAGACTCTAATGTACTGGTCTTGTTGCTCAGTTGTGCAGCGGGGCCTCCCACTTCTTTCTACGCTGGTTAGAGCCTGTTTGTGCTGCCCTCTGAAGGGAGTAGTACACACCGTTGTAGGAAATCTTCAGTTTCTTGGCAATTTCTCGCATGGAATAGCCTTCATTTCTAACGACAAGAATAGACTGTCCAGTTTCACATGAAAGCTCTCTTTTTCTAGCCATTTGGATAGTTTAATCGAACCCACAAATGTAATGCTCCATATTCTCAACTAGCTCAAAGGAAGGTCAGTTTTATAGCTCCTCTAAACAGCAAAACTGTTTACAGCGGTGCTAACATAATTGCACAAGGGTTTTCAAGTGTTTTCTAATCATCCATTAGCCTTCTAACACAGTTAGCAAACACAATGTACCATTAGAACACTGGAGTGATGGTTGCTGGAAATGGGCCTCTATACACCTATGTAGATATTGCATTAAAAACCAGACGTTTGCAGCTAGAATAGTCATTTAGCACATTAACAATGTATAGAGTGTATTTCTGAGTAATTTAATGTTATCTTCATTGAAAAAAAACTGTGCTTTTCTTTCAAAAATAAGGAAATTTCTAAGTGACCCTAAACTTTTGAACGGTAGTGTATATATATATATATATATATATATATATATATCTCACAGCCACACCCCTGTTACTAGCGTCGCTGAATTAAAAAAAAAAACAACAAAGAAAGTATAAAATTGAAAGATAACCCTAAAGATGTGCCCACTTTATAGAGTACCATACAAGGTCTCTAAAGGGAGCAGATGCAATGAGTACAGCATACACTTCCAGGATTACTACTATTCCGTCCATTTCGGAGTATTATTTTTTAATTTTCAGCAATGCTGAGACAGGTTTATAAGCTAGTAGAAACAGAAATCTCTAAAAAGCCTTTGTTTTTTAATATAACCATTGGTATGAAAAATAAATCTATTGTTAATAACCCCAAACAGTTTTTGGCTTGTAATAGTACACAACAAGTTGAAATAATGCGATATTTGGAAACAGTACTGTGAAAATCCATAAAAAGCTTAAACTCTTAACGAAAAAGTGGCTCACAGCAAAGCATTGTCTATATGTGATCAAGTGGCAATGATACAGAGGAGCTAGCAAGGAGATTATATTAAATGCTTTGACCTTTTCTGCCAATTCTATTGTACAAAGGTGGATGAAATACTTTAGAATTATTGGTATCAGGCTGATCGTTTAAGCGGAAGCTGTAGAGTTGCATTAGCTCCTAATGCCATAATCACTGCGGATAAGGGGGACTGCATTACTAAGAACCCGCCGAAAAGATCAAGGGGCACAGATTACGTAGCCATTAAGCTAGTTGTGGTGGAAAACAAGGATCATATCAGAACCAATTTAAGTCGGATGAGGTGAAATGGTTTTAACGAAGTGTGTACCACGCATAGAAAGGGTTGGAAATCCAGCACTAATGAGGTGTCGGGGACATTAAAGAGGGAGAGAAGTGCACACAATGGAAAACGAGTCAAAACAATTAATGCCAATTCTGTGACAGCTAATTCGGGTCACAAGGTTGATCATGTTCAGAGCAGTCTTTAGGAAAAAAAAAAGAAAAAGATCCACACACATCTATTTAACAGTGTTGGGTATAGGACTGCGAAAGTCAATAGAAAGTGGTTATACATTTATATGGAGCCGATTTAGGTAGTAAAAATACAAGAAGACTCCGTTGTAGTTCATCTGATCATGGCATATGGTTGCCACAGATTGCGATTCCCTACTCGGGATTCCCTCCAAGAGCGAGGACACAGAGCAGCTTCCATTATGGCAGGCGGTTTATGCATTACATGGTCAGTCATTCAAAACTATAATTTCTCCTGCGTAGCCAGACATCGGTAAGAGACTTCAATTTAAAAAGAGGTTGTCTTTGTGAGAACTCTAAAGTACTACCAGTTGCCTACATATAAATCAGGTTCAAGGTTCTTGAAGGGTGGTTGAGGAACAGTAGAAGATAATACAATGTCATCATAGCTCTACATTTACCTGGGCTATGGAAGCTTGCGGATTACCCAAGAGGTTTTTAAAGGTCCTCTTGGAGACCCATTTCAGCTGATGGAAAAACGAAGTGTTGTATGTGATTTGCCTGGTAAAGAACTTGGTCTTCACTTTTTCCCCACTTGACAGTTTTTCAAGCTCAGCTTTGGTCTCTTTATAATAATTGGTATTACAGAAATCATTTGCCAGTTTGTCTACCACAGTTTGACTGCCACCGTCATTCGGATCCATTGTACCTAAGAAAAATAAAAGCATACTTTAATATATAAGGGAACACTAATATCCTTTGGAAACTGAAGACATTCATCTTCGAATATATATCACTGTATTACAACTGTATCTCCACATGATATGTGCAGTCAGACCAAAGTGTGAAATGACTTCAGTGTAAATCATTCTGGAAATCGTTCCTACAAAGAACCCACGATCATAGTATAATAAACAATCATACATGTCATATAGATCATATATACCTAGATCCAAATCTTCCATCTTGTTTAAGGCAACAGCTGTTGAGTCTCCATTAATAACATCGAGGAAGAAGTCAGCAGGATTATTGTGTTCTTCACAGATATAGCCTACGAAGGGATTAAAAGATATAAAATACAAATAACACATTATGGGAAGCAGGGATACCGGCTTTGAATCTGATCGGGGCATCATCTGCATGAGGCTTGTATATATTCGTCATATTTACATGGGTTTCCTCCCACATCCCATAAACACATTCAAAGGCAAATTGGCCCAAGTGTTTACGTGAGCTTCATTGGGGACAGGGAGTGATGACAATCTCTGTACAGCGCTATTCAATATGTTGGTGCTATTCATGTCATTTAATTACTTGACTTTTTCAACACAAATCAATATTTTTGTGGAAAAAAATAAATAAATAAAAAGTCATTGTTACCGAGTTGTGTGAAGTAATCCAGTGCATAGTCAGAAGGCCCATGGTACAGCATTTTACCTCCAGCCAGCAAGGTCAAGGTATCAAAGAGCCTGAAGATGGAATAGCGAGGCTGGTGTATTGAGAAGATTATGGTCTTGCCTTGCCTTGCCATCCTGCACGGCAAAAATGAAAACAACAGGTTTTATTTCTGTGATAATTTAGCTATATATATATATATATATATATATATATATATATATATATTTTATTTTCACTGGCTTACGTTCTATTTTTTTTTATGAGTCCCTGGTGTATGCCAAAGAAACTTTGAAATGAAAAATGCAATAAAAATTAGCTCCTTATAGGTCTTCACGCTAATAAACCCAAAACATAAATAAACTGTATTTATTAGGCTGCGTCTCTGCTATACCCAACTGTATGCACAGTTGGCCACTAGGGGCAGACAAACAATTTGAAGGTCTCCGCACAATATTTAAAAATGAGGATTCCCTTTACTTTTTGTGCACACTGTACGTGATGGAAGTCAGCATGTAAATACCTTCTGCTTTAAGAAGGTCTTGTGTACCGTCAACTAATAATTCTTTATACAATACTTCTTGAACACCACAATCTGTGGTCATACATTTGCTACTACAGACCACATGACATGGTACACATCATGGTAACTTCACACATATCTGTACCTCAGGTCGGAATAATAAGATAAATATATATTTTTTATACATTTAAAATACGGTTAGAAAGAAACACGTCAGAGACATAACAAATGTGTCAACCACCCATGAGTTCAAGGATAAAAGATTGGGAGGGCCTCCGTAACTAGTTAGGACAGGGAATGGACTACGTTTCCTCACCTCTTCAGCAGCAAAAGAACAGCATTTGCGGTGCTGGAATCCAGACCAGTAGTAGGTTCATCCAAGAACAAGATCCCTGGGTCGGTGATGAGCTCCATACCAATGTTGGTTCTTTTTCTTTCTCCTCCAGACACTCCACGGATCAGCTGGGTGCCAACCTAAAACCAAACACAAGTTGACAAACATCGAATAAGCTTTGCAGGCAAAAATCCCCAAACTGCCTGGATTGTCCTGAATCTACTGCCTGTTACCTTGGCGTCTGCCACTTTAGTCAATCCAAGTTCCTTGATAATTTGATTGATGCGCTCGTCCTTCTCCTTCTGTCTTAGTGATCTGGGTAACCTCAAAGCTGCTGAGAATTGCAAGTTCTCTCGAACAGTCAATGTCCCCATCACAACATCATCCTGTACATGATATATAGGATTAGTCAACAGAACTACTCAATTCATCACAACGGTGAAGTAATAGAAACCACCAATAACACAAGATATTTTACAACGGTTCTCTGCATTCTATGTCATATACAGCCATCAGCTACTGTGGTAGCAATAAAGGGAAGTTTAAAGGGGTTGTACAGGATTAGAGAAACATGGCGGCTTTCTTCTAAAAATAGCACCCCATCTGTTCACGGGTTGTGTGTGGTATTGCAGCTCAGCCTCATTCACGTCAAAGGAGTTGAGCTGAAATACCAGACACAACCCATTAACAAGTGTAGCATGGGTTCTGCAAACAAGCAGCCATGTTTTTCTAATCCTGTTCTAAAATGCTTATCTGGAATTTGCCTAATCATATCATTAAAGTGATCCTTCAGTACCCCAAAAATGTCTTGGGCCTGGGGGGTTCATTTAAGTTTAAATATCTATAGGAAATATGCAAGTTCAAACAAAATGCAGTGGTTTTATATAGCAAACATCACACAACAATCTGTATAGAAAGTGTCCCATTTGCCATCTACACATATATACAAATAGCTGCAAGTACGTAAAGGGAATGTTTCACCTATATTTTTTTTTTACTACTTAAAACCGGATACGGATACATATTCTTTTTTTCTAGTCTATTTTTTATTTTCGGATTGGAATTATTTTTATTTTCTCTATACGATTATGGCGGGCTGCCATCTTGTCTGAGCTGCTGTTAACAGCATTAGAGATATGCTTTCAGATCAGCGACATGGACTATAGGAATCTGTATATTTTCATTGACTTCTATGGGAGAGTTTTCTAGGTATGCTCTGTGACCTGTGCAGCAGTCACTGTGCAGGAAGGGAAAGGAGGGGAGCGGTGTTCATCACCTTTTGTGAATGGTGGATCCTGTGTTATCTATATATAGATGGGACCTGTCATTGTAATCTTGCCTGTGAGAATAAGCGGACTGCTGAGAAGTGATCTCTACAGAACAGGAAGGGTCAGTCTGACGACTGAGCCTCATAATAGTGTAAAAACTGTAAGATTTGAGTATTTTTTTGAAATATAGACATGGAAAATTTAAAAAATAAAATAAAAAAACGCCTTACAAAATATGTTTAACATAAAAACTTACTTTAAGCAATACATAATTTTATGATGACACATTCCCTTTAAACAAGTTAAGCCAGTCAGTATGTGGACTAAGATTAGGAACCATACAATATCATAGGAAAAGGCTCAGTGAGGCCACATGCAGGAATATAATCTGGTTTAGACAGCACCTTGTTGTATTCCCCATTAGGGAACAGTGAATTAACAGACAGGGATATCCACAGTCAGAACCTTTTTCTACAAGCTTAAGCCAAGCATGAGGTAAATAAAATAAAAATTATAATATATATATATAATCGCTCTCGAATTAAGTACCTGTACAACGTAGCCAGAGAGACACTTGAAGTTTGGTGGTTGCGGCTTTCCATCTATAAGCACATCACCAGATAGCCCGTAAGGGTCCTTCCTGGATGCAAGAACATCCAAAAGCCTTCAGGAGAAGCAGAAACAAGTCATGTCTGCCCATAAAGCAAATGCAGCAATATTTCCAAATAGAGAAAACATAAAATAGCCTAAAACCTGTACAAAAGGAGTAAGGCAAAGTCACTTAACTTTTTAATGTAGACTAAAAACATGAAATGTGATTAACTGTGGAGTTACACTTTAGAAAGCTATACAATATAATACAACACCAACTGCTCCTCCAACACTGCATTCAGCAATACTGCTGCCAAGTAAAGCCACCCTTGCATGGCTAGGTATGCGTCAGACTGGCATAGGCTTTAATATTAGTCAAACTATACATGTTCCAAATGATACTTACGATGATTTTCCACTGCCAGTAGGACCTAAAATGGCATTAAGACCAGGTCCCATAATTCCACTGCAAATATAAAAAGAGTAGCATGGTTATATCAAAAAATGTATATATCTATTTACATATACAAAAAACTTGAACATTAGCAATGGCCAATTCAAAAAAAAAAATCAAAGGGTAACTAAACTTTCAAAAAAACTTCTGACATGTCATAGTGATAGGTCAGAAGTTTTGATCGGTGGGGGTCTGAACACGTAGACCCCCACCACTCGCTAAAATGAAGTGGCAGAACGGCTTGGGTGAGCGCGGTGCGGCTTGGTTTCTGATCAACTTTTTTCGGAAACCCAAGCAATTGGTGTACGGGCTCAATAGAAAGTCTACGGGCTCGTACACCAACTGCTCACAAGATCTGCTTACAAGAAACGAAGTTGCTCAATCGAGTGCTTCTTACCCTTCGTTTTAGATATTGGTGGGGGTTTCAGTGTTCAGACCCCCACTGATCAAAACTTGTGACATGTCACAAGTTTTTTGAAAGTTTAGTTATCCTTCAAATAAAAGGGAGTATAGACTACATTTTTAGGAACAATTTGGAAAACCAGAATGAATGAAAAAGTGACATGTCTATAGGTCAGAACAAGAATACAATCGCAACATTTATTGTAAAAGAAGTACGATTATAGTAACCAACAAGTTCCAGTAGCGTTAAAAAAACAAAAACAAAACACAAGCGTATCTAATTTTTTTAGAGACGGTCCATGAATTTAAGGACACTTACCAACCCAGCTAATGCGTTGTGCTGCTTTTACGTTTTGTTGGACAATACTATTTTAGCATAATACCACATTTAATCCCAAGGAATGTTTAGAACAGATATGTAGTTCAAGAATTCCATACAAATCACATAAAAATACTGAGCTGTGTTGTGGGGTTAAATCTCCTCATTCTTGTTTGCACGGTGCAGTAAAAGGGTTATAAATTAATGGATATATTATGTTCTGCTCCGTGTGACAGCTTTGTGTCACCTCCCGGTCATACAATTTACACACAGTACCGGAGGTCAAAATGCTAATGCAGATTACAGCATAGATAAGATACCTCTTACCCAGTGAGCAATATTCACTAATTGTTAACTACGGAAATCATTCACCAAGTAATCCGTGTACTCAAAGATCACCTAGGACGCAACGCTACTGTGGTATTCCATTCCTCCTATTCACCATACAGTCAATCTCTGGCCATACAAGATGAAAGTTGGCTGAAATGGCCAATTTCAATTATTCAAAGATAAAAAGGACTGAATAGAACGAAATTAAATGTCCAGTCTTGGGCTACATACCAACCCTACCCGCCACGTATCATGGAAAAACCGGCTTCCTTAGGAGTCTCTAGGAGGAAGCCGCTTTTCAAGTGACATGTGGGGGTAGGGTTGGTATGTAGCCCAAGACTGGACATTTGATTTCATGCTATGGAGTCCTTTTTCTCATCATGCATTTGTCCACAATTTACTAGCTTATTCATTTACAACTATTGGTATGTCAAGTATCATGCTTGCAGTTTTCTTTGGACATTTGTTCGTTATTATTCTAGTCCAGTCTATATATTTGAGGCTCCATACCTTTGTCTTATTAGGGACTACCCCATAGAAGTTTCATCTGTATTCAGCTTTTACATTTTTGAACGTCATGGTTTTGTCTTTTGTAATTTTTTGGATGTGCGCTCGTAATTTGATGCCTCACCTTTCCGCTTTCTTTTGATCGTGTATTTTAGAGGCATTTCTTGCTGCACTTCCCATATTTATCTCGAGTGCCCATCTTTTCTGGTTTCTTTGGACTCTATGGCCAGCTTAATGTCGAAAACATTATAAAATTATAGTTTATGCCCTCACCATTCAAAGGCCTGTTTAATCAGGCCTCACATTAGTTTTTACTTCTGCGCGCCCTAACGTTAGAACACTGACATTATCCTTGCACAGGTCAGTAGCATGAGCCATGTTAGGGGAGAGTTACTAAGAAGCAACTTATGAACTGCTAGGAAGCAGTCAGATGAATTATACAGATCAATTAAATATTCGCTTATAAATGATCGGACTGCATGATACTTGAATAAAAGGCTAATTCAATGGCAATACCTCTCCTAAACCTAGAGTAACTTCAAAGCGGATCTGCCCCCTCCTCCTCACTTATGAATGACGCTGTACAAGACTGTATACATTGGTTGTCGTCACTCAATTGGGAGGAGGGAAGTGCAGGACAGGGCGGGGGGCACTGATTGGCGCTCACCATTTAGAGAATAAAAAAATAATAATCTGGCTTTTGTGCATGTAGGATATGAAATATTTGATCATTCAAAGTAAAATATAAATCTAAAATATATTAAAAACAAACAGAAAAAAAAACCTTTAAAATCATGCTAGATACAAAAATTAGCAAGTCATGCAAAAAAAAAAAAAAAAAAAAAAAAAAAAAAGGAAGTCAAATAAGACAAAAAACACACAAATACTATACAAATCATGACTGTGCAGAAGCCTATATGACACAGCATTAATTAACTTTTCAAGTTGCAAAGCTCGGATCAACGTCAGTCATTGACACAGGCAGCATTGCAGCGTTCTCTTGTACTCATCTGGGTAGGTAAATTGAAGGAAATAGTAGTTCCATGGACCTGAAGAGTGGCATACTATGGACAATCTCAGAGAATAGAAGTAGGCATACTAACCCCTTTACCCTATGGCTGACCAGGGCCTGATAAGAACATGTAAGGTGAGCCGCGATCATGTAGTAGGGTAAGCTGTAATCCGATGGAAAACTCTAGAGAACACAGTGAAATGACAGCACAGAGGGCCAACAGACAAATATCGGCTCTGCTATAGACTGCAAGCCCCACACAAAATTATAAGAAGGACCGGAGAACTAAATAAAAGTAGTTGGTCTTTTACTTTAGTGTACTATACAATTACAGTGAATTTTACAGCATTACCAGTCAGCATAGAAGGTTACAACCATTGTAATACAGGCACTGCTAAATGTCTTCTAGAAATATACTCAACCGCTCATGCGGAGGAGACATACACGAACAGCATGAGTTGGACATGTGAGCATCCTCTCTTTTTTGATCCATTACCACAAAATATATTCCTTCAACATTAAAGGGGTTGGCCCACTAAAGACTCAATGTGTCCATTGGACACAGAAGAGTCCGGTTGGTGGGAACCAACAAATCCTAAAAACATGAATGCCCAGTCCCCATTCCAAGAACGAAAGCGGATAGACATGCATTAAAGTCTGTGGGAGGAACAAAAACAGCGGAGGGAGTGTTCGCTCTACACAATGATCTGCTAATGTTCATGTTTCTGTAGTTTGGGAACAAGTCACGTTTCAAGTTTCTACTAGAAACATACATTTTTGTAGGCCACTCAGGGCATATGTCTACTACTTCCCATCAGGAGAACAGTTGTACTCCGATACGGACCGGTTTGTGGTCAGCATAAATCTAGTTACTTTGGATAGTCACATGGCCGGTCCTATAAACCTGCTCTCGTCAAGAATGCGGTTGTGTAACCTGCAGTAGTTATAAAAGGACAAAGCTTATCAAGCAAAGTTTTATGGTTTATGTGCATATTATATTAGGATTATAAAACTATGAATAACACAATGGTTTTTTTTTGCTCAAAAGGCTATTCCCTAGATACAGTATCAAAGACTGAAATAAAAGCTATTGCCCGACAAGTAACCCACTGGTCTGCATCGAACAGCAAGTGGGTATGTTCACACGCTTAACAAAATACGGAGCTGTAAAAAACCTTCATGTGTTTCAAGAGTTTTTAATGGTATTTTTTTTATATGTATTTATTTAGTATCATTTTGTAAGTCCACAGTGTTTTTTGGGCGGTGTGTGAATGCGAAGACTAGAAAGTGTGAACTTTGCCTTACAGCTTAAAAGGTCTACCTTTGCAAGGAACTTCATTTTTTAGATGACTGAAGCAATAAAAATTAAGTCTTGATTAAAAAATATACTTCTGTTTGGAGTCTACAATTCCTATGCAGACCTATGTGTTCCCATGGTAACAGTCTACAAAAAAATCACGTGTAGTCTGATCCTGCAGTCATAATCCTTTTTGTCCCTTACTTCTTACGAACCTGCCAAATGTTTGTCAGGAACAAGTAAAGATCAAAAAGGGAAGGAAGGAAGTATGCCTGCGAGCCCAGACCACACAGGGTTTGTTTTAAACCTGTAATCATAGACACACAGAGTTGCTTTATTTACTATTTTAGATGCGTTGGAGCAATTATTTTTTATTATTATTATTATTGGCCGTAGCCTTTAATTCTGTGTGTAACAGAAAATGGGATTAGGCATTTATTATCACCTCACTAGAGAAATTAGTTTGTACAACGTACCATTTTCCATCATTTGGATTACATGATTTAAAAAAATAAATAAATACAAAAATAAAAATAAATAAAAAGCGAGGATTGCCAGTGTTGTGATTAGTCCTATTACTATGGGAACAAATGAACAGGAACATGAAATTCTGTTATATATAATCAGGGCAAGAATTGTGCAGTTATGCCCGGGGATTGTTGACTGCAGGTCCCCATTAAGAGGCTGGCAAGGGGTTAATATGCAGGCCAATAAAACTAGTTGCATGGGCTGGATGTCTTCTCTTGGATTCATCCTCCCAAGCTGTACATACAAGTAATTTGCCCACCTTTCCATCCCTCTTTTTGTTCTGGTCTACACTTTTGACACACTGCTGCATTCTGCGATCCTGTTTTTAGTATAAGAAGCATGGCATTTTTTTCATGGCAAAATAAAGAAATATTGTGGCCTGCCCTCAAAAGCACTTAAATTTAAGCATTGTGTTAATTGTATTTATTTTAAAATAAAAGAAAGTGGCCTAAGGGTGGGTTTACACTGGCCGATTTCTGCCCATAACAAGCGCCGATCGACAATATAACAAATCGATCAGCGCTGGTTAACAACCTCTTACACAGGCCGATGCTATACTGCATAGGGAAGAACGATCATTAAACGGATTGTTCTGTACCCATCAATTATGATTTTACAGGCTGTATAAGATGTAAATGAGCATTTGTCATCTGATCACTGCCCTGCCCTCGGGAACCAGCATTCAAAAGAACGCTTGTTTGGTCGATTATTGGTCCATATAATGGGGCCTTAAGGGCAGGGCCAGCATCAGCCCACTCCAATTGGGGGGGCCCACTCGGCCACCGGGTGCGGAGGCTGCCGTCGTTAAGGCATCACTGTCCATATATGGACAGTGATGTAAGAAGGAGAGGATTCCCAGGCAGAGTGCTAGAAGCGGCTCTGCTCCGGGACTCCGTCTTTGGGAATGCCCCCGACATCGCTGTCCATATATGGACAGTGAATATGGACAGCGATGCCAGGACCAGAGCAGTGTCCCAGCCTGGCTGCGCTAGTCCCGCCTTGATTTAGTTGGGTTGAATGCTGGAGCCTCGCTCCAGCATTCACTGTGCCGTGAGCAGATCGGCACAGGCAGGTGCGATTTAGTGACATCACTACCTATCGCCTGTCTGCGACGAGTCACTCACAGGACAGTGCAGAGGAGGAGAATGGTCCTCCACACGTCGGTAGGTAAATAATTATGTTTTTTTTCTATTAGGTACATATGGGGGCATTATACTGTATGGGACAGCTGTGGAGGGCATTATATTGTATGTGGCAGCTGTGGAGGGCATTATACTGTACGGTGCAGCTATGGGGGGCATTATACTGTGTGGTGGATTTATACTGTGGGAGCAGCTATGGGGGGGCATTATACTGTGGTGGTCAGCTACTAGGGCATTATACTGTGTGGGGGCAGCTATGGGGAGAATTATACTTTGTGTGGGGGGGGGGGGGAATTATACTGTGGGGGCATTCATGGGGTCTGTTGGGCAAGGCAACTGGGCAAAGGCATGCGCAGGGGTCTGGTGGTGTTGGGTAGGGGGGCTGAATTCTTGCACCAGGGCCCATGAGCCTTCAGCTACGCCACTCCCAGGCAGAGTGCTAGTAGTGCTCTGCCCGGGACTATGGATCTAGGGTTGCCCCTGATAACACTGTCCATATATAGACAGTGACATCAGGGGCTATGTGCCACTATCTACAGAGGGTACTAAATTTATTGGGGTACAAACTGGGGGCCTAACTTTTATATGGGGGCATAAACAGGGCCTAACATCTATATGGGGGCACAAAGTGACAATTTTTGGCATTTTACTGCCGCCGTGAGTTTCCCCGCAAAGTGGCCCACTAAGTCTGTGTCTCCCAAGGGGCCACATAAACCTGGAGCCGGCCCTGCTTAAGGGAATACATTTTTTGGGTGCCAGCAGTCAAAAGAATTTGCACCATACAATGCGACTATGCTGCTTGGGGAACTACCATCTACATTTCTTTCTTGTAGTCTGTCCCCTAACGTGACTATTGTTTGTCCTAACAATATAAAAAGTATTGTAGAGAACCTTGCTGATACAAAGTACTTCTACAAGTTCTCAGAAATGATTATTGCATACTAAAAACACATCTATTAACCCCTTCCTCCTGCAGAGACTTTTGACCTTCCTGCAGTTATTAGAAATATCCCACATGTGGCCCTAGCGTGGTAATGTACTGAAGCACCGGCCTCAGAAGCAAAGGCGGACCTACTGGATTATGGGGTCTTCTTTTTATTAGATTATATTTTAGGCACCATGTCAGGTTTGACAAGGTCTTGTGGTGCCAAAACAGAGAAAATACACCCCAAAAAAAAACAACATTTTGGAAACTGCACCCCTCAAGGTATTCACATATGGGTGTAGTGAGAATGTTAACCTCACAGGTGTTTTGCAGAAATTAGAGTACACTCGATGTTGCAGAATGAAAATGGCAATTTTTACATAGATATGCCTATATGTGGTGCCCAGCTTGTGCCACCATGAACAGACAGCTCTCTAATTATTTATGCGGTGTATTCCGGTTTTAGAATCACCCTACACGTGGCCCTAATCTTTTGCCTGGACTATTGACAGGGCTGAGGAGTGAAAGAGTACCAAGTAAAATTGAGGCCTAATTTGGCGACTTACAAAGTATTGGTTCACAATTGCGGAGGCTCTGATGTGAAATAATAAAAGAAACCCCTGAGAAGTGACCCCATTTTGGAAACTACACCCTTTAAAGGCATTTATTAAGATGTGTAGTGAGAATTTTCACCCCATAGGTCTTTTCCATAAATGAATGATCTGAGGATGGTGCAAAGTAGTAATTTAAATTTTTCCGTAGATATGCCAATTCAGTGGCAAATATGTCGTGCCCAGCTTGTGCCACTAGAGACAAACACCCCAAAAATTGTTAAAAGTGTTCTCTCGGGTATGGCGGTGCCATATATGTGGAAGTAAACTGCTGTTTGGGCACACTGTAGGGTTCAGAGGGGAGGGATCGCCATTTGGCTTTTGGAGCGTGGATTTTGCTTGGAGTTTTACTGGTATTTCAGTTTATAATGTGGGGGTACATGTAAGCTGGGCGGAGTACATCAGGGGCATATTTAGGTGGTATAATAATGGGGTAAAAAAATCCCCCCAACAAAAACAATAAAATAATCCATAGATGTGTGTTACGCGGTGAATCAATCCTTTATGCACAGGCCAGTGTCGCACTAATAAACGGTGTCCTTTCTTATCTCCCTTGTGGTACATACTCCGCACCTTTGCAGTTTGGGGAATTTTGTTGGGAAAGCGTGGTCCTGGTATAATACGGGCGCCGTCACTTCCAACAGATATGTTTGGGCCCTCCCATTCCTGGTTCCCTAATTTTAGGGCCTTGATAAACCGCCTTTTGAAAAACTGAAGAAATATTCCCCTCGGGCCTGCACAACTGCATATTTTTTCTTTCCTGACTTACTGGAGCCTTTAAGAAGCACTCCACTTTATTTTTTTTTATTGCACCCTCCATTTGTACATTGGCGTTTCAGTGGGGTTCTGGGTGTAGAAATACTTACCGATCCATGCATCTTGTAGTTTTTCGGGTCCAGCGCTGCTCACGTGATCTTCCCTCTGACTTGTCTGGCGTCACTGTGCTTTTCAGAAAACCAGAAGTAAGGCTCAATGCATTCTTATGGAGCCTCGTTCTGGCCCCCATAGGCATGGAGAGCCTGAGTTCCGGTTTATTCAAAAGCACAGTGACGCCAGACAAGTCAGAGGGAAGATCACGTGAGCGGCGCTGGACCCGAAAAACTACAAGATGCATGGATCGGTAAGTATTTTTGCTCAAAGCACCCCACTGAAACGCCAATGTACAAATGGAGGGTGTAATAAAAAACGAAAACTTAAAATAATCTTTTTAACTTATATTTTTTCATAGACTTAGTGGCATGAGGGCTGATTTTTTTTTGCGGGATGAGACGTAGTTATTATGGTTACCATTTTGGGATACATGCGACTTTTTGGGAGACAAAAACAGCAATCCTGGCATAGTGTTTAGTTGTTTTTTTACAGCATCCACCATGCGTTATAAATTACATGTTACCTTTATTCTGCGGGTCAGTACGATTCCCGGGGATACCAAATTTATAGCACTTTATGTTTTACAACTTTTTGCACGATAAAATTACTTTTGTACAAAGAATATTTTTTCTGTTGCCATGTAGTGAGAAAAATAACGTTTTCATTTTTTAGTCAACAGAGCTGTAGGAGGGCTTGTTTTTTTTAATAGAGGACTTGATGAAAAAAAATATATATATCCCTTTTATTATTTGAAACTTTTATTTTGTACAACTTTTTTTTCATCTTTTAACACTTTTTTTAGTCCCACTAGGGGACTTGAAGGTCAAACTGTCTGATTTATGTTCCAATACATCACACTACCTATATAGTGCAATGTATTAGAACGGTCAGTCATTCACTGACACAAGCCGATTAGGCTTCGCCTCCAGGCAGGGCCTCGTAATGGCAGACCAGGGGGCCATGGTTAGGCCTCCTGTTGCCATAGCAAGCGATCGCATCGTAGGGGTGCCTATTTGGCTACAAACCACTAAGATACAGCGATCGCTGCATCTAAGGGGGTTAATGGCATTGATCGGAGCTAGATCCGGTCCCTGCCGTTACAGCAAGTTGTCAGCTATGACATACAGCTGACAACCGCTGTTGACGACACGGCCTCAGCTTCTGAGCCCGCACCATCTTCCAGTCTGTACCTGAAGCCTTTTAGGCCCCGCCTCCATGCTTCCATACTAGGCAGACCGGGATGCCAGTGAGAGGCCTCCAGTTGTCATTGCAGCCATCGGCAATCTCGTCACTGGGGTGGTGATTGCCTACAAACACCTTAAATGCAGCGGTCGCTTTTGACCGATGCATTTGAGGGGTTAATGGCAGGAATCACAGCTAACTTCGGTCTTCTCCATTACAGCAGGCTGTCAGCCGTAACATACAGTGGACACCCGGGGATGATGGCACAGATTCAGCTTCTAAGCCCATGCTGTCAGGACAGGAGATATTTGTGCTGATGATTTATTTCACTCACGGAGGATTGACTATAGTGATACTATAGTAGCAAACAGAAAACGGAGAAGGATTGTGTCTGTACAGGCTTTCAGCTTCTGAATGTAAAACAGGACTGTTCCCATTAACTGACAGCAAGTAGAGTTCTTAAAAACTGAAGACCTGAAACACAAAGTTGTAAAACCCTTTTAGATGCTCATGTCCCTTACAACAACAGTGGTCCATCCTGAGGCAGTTCATGTGCAACAGTAAGAGAAGCATTAACACTCGTTTTTTTTCCCTTCCGGCCACTGCTCCATTCAAATGAATGGGGGCCTCGCTACAGTTCCCTGCAGAGCCAGTGGTCAGGAGCTGGGAGAGGAAAAAAGAACTGAGAAGAGGACAGTGTTAAAGCAGCACTGTGGCTCCTTCAATATCGGGATCAGTGGGGGTCCCAGCAGTCAGACCCCCAGCGATCGCAAGTGTGAAGGGAATAACCCTTTAATGTTTACTGTTGATCATCAACTTCACTACGACTGACCACGGATGTTGCAAAGCTAAATTCACACACAGCGTTTTGCATGGCGTTTTTTCAAGGCTTTTTTTAAGTGTGGACAGAATTTACATTAAAGTCTATAGTAAAATATCAACTGCGTTTTGGAGGCAATTTTGTGGTCACTGGAGGTTTTTTTTTAAATCCAAATGCAGCATGCTCTGGGTAGGTGTTTCACATCTTTCTAATAGGTTTTGGGTTTTAATTCCTTACTTGCAGTCAGTGAATGGGAACAGTCTTGTTTACATCCAGGAGCTAGAAGCCTGTACAGCCCTAATAAGGGCGGGTTCACACATGGCGGAATTCCACTTAAATTCCGCTGCGGACACTCCGCAGCGTTAATCCGCAGCGGAGCCGTTTCTCCATTGACTTTCACTTTAATTTAGCAGTGTTCGTTTACACGATGCGTACAATTCCGCTGCGGAGCATAGGCTGCGGAGCGGAATTTGGTGTCCGCAGCATGCTCTGTCTGTTGCGGAGCAGTGGCGGACTCATGGCGGAATTTCTCCATTGACTTCAATGGAGATTCTAAGTTCCGCAATGAAGTCCGCAGCTGTCATGCACATGTCATGTGTGCTGCGGATGCGTCTTGCTTTTTTAACTTGACATTTCTTCATTCTGGCTGGACCTAGGTATTTCTAGGTCTACAGCCAGACTGAGGAAGTCAATGGGGCTCCCGTAATGACGGGAGCGTTGCTAGGAGACGTCTGTAAATAGTCACTGTCCAGGGTGCTGAAAGAGTTAAGCGATCGGCAGTAACTGTTTCTGCACCCGGGACAGTGACTACCGATCCCAATATACATGTATCTGTAAAAAAACATATAAGTTCATACTTACCGAGAACTCCCTTCGTCTGTCTCCAGTCCGGCCTCCCAGGATGACGTTTCAGTGTAAGTGACGGCTGCAGCCAATCACAGGCCAAGCACAGGCTGCAGCGGTCACATGGACTGGCGCGTCATCCAGGGAGGTCGGGCTGGATGCCGAAAGAGGGACGCGTCACCAAGACAACGGCCGGTAAGTATGAAAATCGTTTACTTTCACTAGGGAAAGTGCTGTCCCTTCTCTCTATCCTGCACTGATAGGGAGAAGGGAAGCACTTTTCCCGCAGTCTGCAGCAGCTAGTCCGCATCAATGTACTGCACATTTTGTGCAGATCCGCTGCAGAATCTGCAACGCAGATTCTGTGCGGCATCGATGCGGACAGTTGCGGAGGAATTCCGCCATGTGTGGTCATGCCCTAATTCTCACAGTTGAGTGTTTGCTACAATTGTATCACTACCGGCAATCCTCTGTAAGCTCAATACCTCAGCAGCACAAACCTCTCTCCTGTTTTGACCGATATACTTTGCTCCATAATGATAAATACTGGTTCAGCTCTGCTATGTGCAGACAACTCCTACAATATTCCTATGTTGTATTGAAAATCTAGGACATTTAGGTGATCTCATTATGTTTAGGTGTGGGCAGATGAGGCACGACATCCATAAATCTAATTCGGAATTGGTTTATTAAAAGTTAAAAACGATAAAAGAAAAGTATTGGAGTTGTAAAGCATGATAAAAATAGCTGGTTGTCCTAGAGAGGCAGACACACAGGGACATACTCTAAATCCAGATAACTCAACTGGCATGGCCATCCTGAAGAAGAATACAATATGGACAAATAGAAGGTGGGAATAATACGGTGTTTCGTCAATACCCGATATAGGGGAATAGCGACTTACTTGACTTCTGTCAGAATCTGTCTCTTTACGACCTTTCTACAACATATAAATCCAGTCTTTATCTTGACTTTGTAGTTGACATTATGGAAGCTCAAGGTAGCACCTTGGAGGGATTTCTTTGGATTATCTGATGTTCGAAGGCCATTTATAACCGGTTCCATCATTTGAACTACAGTATTGGAATTTTTATCTGCCATGGCAATGTGATCGCCGTCCTGTAAATAGATCAAAAAGCAGATTACGAGGGGTCAGTCAATGGATAGAAACCATCATAGTAAGGATATAAAACGTTAAGATTTAGAGGAGTTCTACAGTCACCTGCGGTGTTCAGACATTCACTTAGTCATGTGGTGTGTGCAGGCCCACAGTTCATTGATCAGCTGGGCCATATGCTCCCCCTGTCATTTATTGCCCCTTCTATAGGGGGTCGGCCTCTTTTTTCCCCATAAAACACCTTTTTTTAGAACCAATGGATTGGAAGAGAGTATATGAAGTATGCGAGTTGGCTTAGTTTAGGTGAAATGCTGTTGGATTTACTTATGTTTCAAGCCACAGCTGGCAGTTTAACATTATAATGACAATGTGAACCATGGGGAATCTCATGTCACCGGTTTACAGAATGTGTACGCTCAAACCTGTTGGAATTTTTGGCACAGTGTAATTTCAAATTTCAATAAATGCTGTGGCCGACCCCCGGAGGAAAAACAAATATTAGAAGATGCAGAAATAAAAATAAAAAAACGATGTGAGAAATATACTGTAAAACATCACTATATGCTTTTTTCTCATCAAACTAAAATAGGATGAAGATAGTTTGCAGGCTTTAACTACAGTAGGAAACGGTAGATTCAAGCTAGCGAGTTACAGCAGGACCTAAACATGATCTGTAGAGAGCTCAGGACAATACATAAATGGAGGTCCTTTTCCAGAATGGAGGAAAGAGAGTAGGGGTAAAAATGTCTAAAAATACGGAGCTGTTTTCAAAGGAAAAAACGTGTTTTTTTCCATAGAGTCAATGAATAACGGCTCCATAAACGTCTCAAGAAGTGACATGCACTTCTTTTTCATGGCCGTTTTTCACTGTCCATATATGGACAGTCATGTCAGGGCAATCAACTACGAAGTCCCCGGCCAGAGCATCACAAGCTCTCTAGCCGGGGACTCCGTTCTTGGGAGAGCTCTCAACGTCACTGTTCATATATGGACAGTGACGTCAGGAGTTGCTCCGGGAGCAGAATCCCTAGCCAGAGCGTTGCTGATGCTCTGGCCGGGGATTCCCGCATCTGAAAAGCCCCTAACGTCACTGTCCATATATGGACAGTGACGTCAGGGGCTCCTCCAGGGAGTCCTCAGCCAGAGGGTTGCCAACTGGCACTTTCTATGTGGACACTATGGCACTATCTATATTGGCACTGTGGTGTTTTCAGGGGGTTGGGACAAAGAAAAACCCTAACAAATGAAATCACTTTTTTTTTGCAGATGGATTTGAAATGGATGAAAATTTGGAGACACTGATGCAAAACGGCCATGAAAAACTGACAGTTGATCAGTTTTTAATGGCCATCTTTTTTTCACTGTCGTGTGAATATATCCGGAGGATAGCCTATAATAAGTAAATCAACGCTGATAACTAAAAACAATCTAACCCCACAATTTAAGAACTTTACATTTTGCAGACATTCCATCATGCGCTATGCAACACGATTAGATTATGCAAACATGTGGATCTACATTAGTGCGGTCATGACATTTTACAACATCCCATACCCAATATATACTGTACATGGTGGGCTAAAGAGATTACCTACAGGCAGCCCAGAGCCTTTCTGTACACTCGATGGTAACCTCGTGCTGCTTCTTCTATTCTTTAGAAACAGCTGAATGTTGTCATTTGACAGTGTTAATAATGAAAGCCATCAATTTTTAAGGGAAGGGAAAGTCCTGGGGATCCGCACGCCTCCAGCAACTACTGTGATTCAGCAGAAATAGACTGTACACCCTTCTATCAAAATCAGTATATTCTACCTTCTCTGCAATATAAGCAATACTTGTTTAGAAGAAAAAAATCAAAATCATAGACCATCACTCAGCAAAAAATGTGTTGGCATTTTAACCCTCAGCAACTTTAATGTAGAGAAAACCCCCCCAAAAAATAAATATATATATATATATTACATATGTAAATATTTGTTCTTAGAAGCTGTACTACAAAAAAAAAAAAAAAAAAAAAAAAAAAAAAAAAGGGGTTTGTAAAGGGTAGAAAATACTATTGCTGTGACAGCTCTGAACATCCCGTTACACTACGTGTGAACATGGCCAAATGGTAATTAAATGTGGTAAAAATTTATTTTGCACGAGCCATTAAAGCTTTTTATTTCTCTAGATCAGAAAATATCAGCAGTAATGGATCTGGAGTTAGCATTTAATAGAAGTAACGTTCTGGTCTGCGTGCCCGGTCATTCAATGAAAAAAGACAACCATCACATAAACATGTAAATATGCCAATGTGTCTAAAATTATATATATATATATATATATATATATATACACACACACACACACACACAAGTTTAAGTTTTAGTCTCAGTGGGGTTTTCCTCAAATTGCAGCAAAGGTTGGTTTGGCGTTTTTTCAGGCAGTTAGTGGCGTTTTTCTATCATAGACCTACATCGTTTTTTTGCAATTTTTTTTTACAGAATATATCATGTATTGCACAGAGGAATCTTTGCATCACATCATCTTTTAATCACATAACTTGCAATGTGAAAAAAGCTATAAAAAAATAAAAAATAGTAAAAATGCATGTACCTTTTTACTTGGTGTCTTGTGGGGCAGAAACAGGCCAGAAAAAGCGTGCTTGAAGAAGCCCAATGGCGGGGTTCACACACAGCAGATTTTTTTCTACATTGGAACCGTGTATAAAAATCGGCAGCAAGTCAATATTTATGGACAACTGAAACGCATGTTAAATCATGTTTTTAGTGGAATTTTGTACATGCTTTTTTTCTGGCGTTATAATGAAGCCTATGGGAAAAAACACCACATCTAGAGCATGCTGTGTTGGGAAAAACACCACTGACCACAAAATTGCCACAAACAAAACGCTGTGCATTTAGTGCTTTTTCCAATTTACTATAGACTTTAATGTAAGGGTATGTTCACACGGCCAAATTTCAGACGTATACGAGGCGTATTTTGCCTCGTTTTACGTCTGGAAATACGTCTCAAATACGTTGTCAAACATCTGCCCATTACTTTCTATGGGTATAATGCTGTATTGTCCACACGACGCGTAATTTTACGCGTCGTACGGCAATTACGACGCGTAAAATTACGCCTCGTAAAAAGAAGTGCAGGACACTTCTTTGGACGTTTTTGGGGCTGTTTTCTCATAGACTCCAATGAAAACAGCTCCAAAAACGGACGTAAAAAACGCTGCGAAAACGGCGTGAAAACGCCGCGAAAAATGCGAGTTGGTAAAAAAACGTCTGAAAAGCAGGGTCTGTTTTCCCTTGAAAACAGCTCTGGATTTTCAGACGTTTTTGTTGACTACGTGTGAACATACCCTAACACTGGCTTCACAAAAAAAAATGCACCACTAAAACGCAACAAAATGCGGTGTGTGAATACAGCCTAACGAGCCACACCTGGTATTGGCTTCAAAACGAAATAAAAAAAAAAACCTGTATCAAAACGTGTGAAGCCCCACTTAGCTTATAGAAAAACTGCTGTATGTGAACTTGCCATTACTTATGTAACTTGTCCCTTTGGAAAAGTAGGTAATCTGGAATAAAGTGTCTACAGTAACCTTTCCAAGATTATAGTTAAAACTAAAAGTGATATATTTGGAGCATAAAATATTTAGAATCTTTTAAAAAAATTTTACCAAAATTCGTTCACAGCTCAAATAGAACTTATTTCCTTTAAACCTTTTAAAAAATAAAATTATATATATATATATATATATATACACATACACCAATTGTTGTAACCCACTTTCAGAAAATACACACAAACTGGCGACTACAAAAAGTTTTATCCCTGTAGTTCTGCGGCTTCTGTATAACCGCAGGTCTTAGCTCGCCGTTACACAACAGGTTGACTACCACTGTTTTGGGATAAACAAAAGGGCACTCACTCCTGCCAGACAAGTGGTTGAGAAGTAACGGGAGAAACTGTAGCCACAGCTCTCTAGCAGGCGACTCGTTTTTACACCGCATTTAATACATTGCAAATAATAAAAAGGTTACAGTTCTTTTAAAATGACATCACCATTGTGCGTGATCTACTTTCAATTTTTTTCACAAATATAAAAAAAAAAAAAAAAAAAAAAAAAAAACCATCTAGGAGTACACAAATCCAACAGTGACTAAATAAAAAAAAATCAAATAAAAAAAATCAATGCATCTGTACTAAAAAATAAATGTAACTGATAAGTCCGCTTACACAGAAGAGACATGAGGCAGAGTATGGTTACATGACTATTCACAATTATTTATAGCATATTGTGTAAGTCCGGCAGTAAACCACTTACCTAGCAAAAAAGGCAGCAGCTGAACAGCAGATGTCTAGTGTAGACTTATTAATGAAGCTGCTGCTCTATATATTAGTGCAGGAGTGATCTCAGCTCTGCTATTCCTGATCATCTGCTCTGCTTTATGAATAGGCAGTGCAGATAACAAGGAGACATAGACACTTGTGGGGTGGAGACTTCCCATGATGTCATGAAAGAGACAACCCCATTAGCAGCACACATCCTACCTTTGGCTCACTTAGCTCAGCTATATTATACAAGCCGGGGGAAGTCACTACCTGATCAGTAATGTTCTATTGTCAGGAGAAGCATTCAGAAGTAACAAATGTATTAGGATCAGTTCACACGTAGAGTAAATACTGTGGATTTTCCGCAACAGAATTAGAATTAGAATTAGAATTGCGGAAAATACGAAACAAATACAGTAGCAGCAAAGTGGATGAGATAGAACAAATCTCATCCACATGCTGCGTAAATGCAGAGCCCAAAAAAGTAGCAGATGTTGCGTTTTTATTGGCGGAAAAGCAGCGATTCCACCGCAAAAAACGAAACTCAGGAAAAAAACGTCTACTTACTCAGTATTCTGTGTTACTTTGTCCAGATCGGGCTCCTGGGATCCGGATTCATCCCATGTGACTGCTGCAGCCAATCACAGGCTGCAGCAGTCACATGGAATAAAACATCATCCCAGGAGGCTGGTCTGCAGGACGTCAGAGGGTAAGTATCTGTTTTTTGGTTTTTTTATACGTGCAGTTTTCTGCAGTGGACAGTCCGGCTGAAAAATTGCACCACAATTTGGTGCGTTTTTTCAGCCGATACTGCCCTGTGGCGCCCAGGGTGGATACTCTGTATGTTTTTACGCAGTGTATCCGCCCTGTGTGAACATAGCCTTAGGTTGGGTTTCCACAGTGCAGATTTTGCATGCGTTTTTTTAGCCAATACCAGGAACAGAACCTGAACAGAAAAAATATATAAAGAAAGGCCTTTTGGGTATGTTCACACGCAGTAGCAAAATAAGTTTTTTGCGGCGTATTTTACGGACGTTATTGGAGCTGTTTTTCAATGGAGTCAATAAAAAATGGCTCCAAAAACGTCCCAAGAAGGGACATGCACTTCTTTTGACAGCGACGCATAAAATGACACCTCGTCTGAACAGAACATCGTAAAACCCATTGAAAGCAATGGGCAGATGTTTGTAGGCGTAATGGAGCCGTTTTTTTTAAGGCATAATTCGAGGCGTAAAATGCCCGAATTACGTCTGAAAACAGTGCGTGTGAACATACCCTTATAGGTCTGCTCTACTGGATCCAATTCTGGTTTTGGCAAAAAAAACGCAAGCAAAATCTGCAGCAAATCTGCACTGTGGGAACCCAACCTTATAGGTCTGCTCTACTGGATCCAATTCTAGTTTTGGCTAAAAAATCTGCAGTTAGGCCCTATTCACACAACATAGTTCAAGTGTCGGCCAATAAAAACAGCCGTTTTGGTCCATTTTTCTCTGCCTTTTTGCATCCGTTCCGTTTTTATTCTGGGCCGTATTTCCGTTTTTAACGGCCGATTTTGACCAGTTTTGCATCAGTTTTTTTCCCTGTACGTTTTAAAAATGGATGAATTTTATTTGTCAATTTATTGCCACACACCTCCCTCTGTAGACAATGCCACACACTACCTACTCAACGGACCGTGGGGGATGCGTGACATCGCGTCCCGCAGCGCAGAGCACGGATGCACCTCGGACGTGAGAAACTACCGCAACACTCATGTGAATCTGGCCTTAGAGTCTATGGAGGGATGCGTAATGCGTAAAAAATATGACATGTCCTATTTTCTCATGGACACCACACGGTCCGTTGAAACAATGGCTGTGAGAACGGCCACATTGAATTATATAGGTCCGTGTGATGGCCGTTGTTTCAATGGACAACACACAGACGCGTAACACGTTCGTGTAAGTAAGGCCTTAAGGAGTTATCAAATGAAGTCAAACCCTTTCCATATGTTGATAAGCCAAGTGAAAAAAAAAACGACAAACATTTTAGTAACCTTCATGTTAACAATCTGGGTGGGGCGGGGGGTAGTGACTTACTTAGCAATTTGTCATGGTCTAGAAACATTAGGGGTATGAGATGGCAAAGAGAAACATAAATATAGGATTAGTTGTATGTCTTAACCGATTTTTCAGGTGCCACAGTGCCACCATAAATGGCCTGGGGCACTTACATTTACCAATAGTTGAGGAACTATAGATTAGAGCGTCTGTATAACCCACAGGTTTGCTCCATAGGGAAAACTGGGGCAGGCAATCTTTAGATTGGCTATACATGGGGCTCAATCAGGTGACCAAATAATTTTGAGATAATTAAAGGGTTATATAATTTTAACATTTATATATGAAAAAAGTAGTATTTTGCACCCTTTGCTATCATTCACATCTCAATACTTTTAATGGCTCCCTCTGTTTTCCATGCTTCTTGTACCCGGCATTTCCTGAAATGTCGGCGTGTCGCTCACTCAACTCTCTCTACGCTACCATCTCTGTGCGCGCTCCTGATACTGCTATGATAAATGTCTGATAGCAGCATCGGGCTCACAACGAACGTTGTGCCATGTGCAAATGAAGGGAATGGCTCCAGGGTCGCTGTGCTAGCACTAGAGCCGTCTCTTACATATAATATGACCAGCAGGGGAGGAGGTAAGGTCGGGAGATCGCAGCCTCAGCGTGCTACCGGGAATCCAGCTAGCAGAGACGGGGGGAACTGCCCAAGCGTGGCAAGAGATTGCAAACTGCGGCGGAGGTTGTTTCCCTAGGAATGACCACTACAAGAAAGAAACGGTTTGGGGTGGAGAAGAAGCCATAGCTGTAAAACGCTGCTCTACAGAAAGAAGAAGGCATTTGGAGATATTAATAAGAGATGCATTATACTGTATGGGGGCAGCTATGGGACCATTATACTGTATAGGGGAAGCTATAGGGGCATTATACTGCATGGGGCAGCTGTGGGGGCATTATAATGTATGGAGGCAGCTATGGGGCATTATACTGTATGGGGGCATCTGTGTGGGCATTATACTGTATGGGGGCATCTGTGTGGGCATTATACTGTATGGGGTAGCTATAGGGGCATTATACTGTGTGGTAGGCACTATGGGAGCATGATACTGTGCGGGCTGAAGCGGGTGTGTATGGGTAGAGATTGGGTGAAATTAGGGGCGTGGCTTAAATGTAAAAAATTACACGCGTCGCAGCGGTTGTCCTTCTTTGCGATACTTGAAAGTTGGGAGGTATGCAACACTACATCAATAGACGCACCCACAAACCTCTACATATTAAATATTCCTACTATTAAGACAGTTTTAGTGCTAAAACCTAGAAAAGGAAAAGCTCTCTTTAGTCTGTGGCGCAGAGGGGCCTTAGGATGGGCAAATGTCTTACTGACTAACAGTGTTGATGAGACAACCACACATGTATGGCTGAATTCAGGTGCAGACAGTTCAGTGACAGACATGTCTAGAATATGCACATTCTACAAGATTAAAGAGTTTTTCTGGTTTGTTTTTATTAACGTGTCAAGTTTTGCGTATATTGTTTTACATGGATAATTTGACTGTGTTAAGACGTGTAAAGCACATGCGACATTACATTAACCATGTTAGATAAGCAGGGCAGAATCATTTCATAAGCTGTTATTCAATTCAGAAATGGTATGAAGGCAAAGGTGAATCTAGTTACCTGCACTGTAGTCTGCTTACCACTCCCAGGAAGAGATAAGATATCCGAAAATGACTTGTACTCGACGCAGCTGCTCAGAATAGCATCCAAAAAATGCAAACACCCTTTAATATCATGTACTACGTTGTGTAGTTTCAATGCTTATACATATGTATATTTACATACATTACATCTATCTATTCATCTCCATCTATTTCATATATCGGTCTTAATTTCGCATATATCAATAGTATCTATCTACAGTATCTTTCTATTCAATATTTCTATTGATCTATCTATCCCAATATACAAGGAACCATGTCTATTTTATATTGAAACATGGGGGCACTGGCCTTCCAGAACAATGCTGACCAATGCGCTGGGCACTGCCCACATAGTATCAGGTCAGACATTGTTCACATCATGTTTTGGCCCTATGTTTAGGAATGCTCCCGACATACACGCTAATAGTGTCCATAGGTCTCCATTAGCCAGACGGAGGCCAAAAGAGTATTTTTTGTTTTTTTAACATGGGACCCTGTGTGTGAGCCTATTGGTCCATACAGTGGAATTTTTTCAGAGGCGTCAGTTTAACGTATATGTTTTTTCAATAGCTTTTTATGACGTTTAATGGATGCCATAATAGCCTGTGGGTGACAGATGCCTGTGATAGATGCTTAATAAATGGATACCCTTATAGCTTACGGGTGACTGATGCCGCTGTTAGATGCCTCTTACCCATAAGCTATAATAGCATCCATTTAACATATACGTCATGAAAAGAGTCAGGAAAGTTCATGGCATACACGCAGGGCCAGGTCGAGCTTTATGTAGGCCCTTGGGCGACACAGACTTAGTAGGCCCCTTTGCAGGGCAACTCACGGCGGCAGTAAAATGGCAGAAAACATCACTTTGTGCCCCCACATAGACTTTAGGCCCCCAGTTTGTACCTCCATAAATTTAGTGCCCTCTGTGCCCCCCCCTTGCAGGTAGTGCCACACAGCCCCCTCTTCCCAGGTAGTTCCACACAGCCCCCTCCTCCCAGGTAGTGCTACACAGCCCCCTCCTCCCAGGTAGTGCCACACAGCCCCCTTCCCTGCTAGTGCCACACAGCCACCTCCCTATAGTGCCACACAGCCCCCCTCCCTGTAGGTAGCGCCCTTGGGGTTTCCTCTAGGAGTGGAATCCCCAGCCAGAGCATTGCCGATGCTCTGGCTGGGGATTCCGCTTCAGTAGAAGCCCCTGGACAGTGTTGTCAGAGGCAACACCAGAGCCATAGTCCGGGGCAGAGCACTACTAGTAATCTGCCTGGGACTCCTGCTCTGCTCCTGACAATACTGTCCATATATGGATAGTGATGTCTGGAGCAGAGCTGAAGTCCTGGGCAGAGCGCTAGTAAAGGCTCTACTCCAGTACTCCGTATATGGATAGTGATGTCAGGGGCAACCCCAGAGCCAAAGTCCCGGGCAGAGCGCTACTAGTACTCTGCCTAAGACACTGCTCTTCTCCTGACAAGACTGTCCATATATGGACAGTGATGTCAGGGACTTCCCCAGAGACGGAGTCCCGGAGCAAAGTAGCTTCTAGCGCTCTGCCTGGGACTCCTTCTCTCCTCCTGACATTCCCGTCCATATATGGATAGTGATGCTGCGATGACGGCAACGTCAGCACCCGGCGGCCGAGTGGGCCCCCCCAAGGGTCCCCGGCACTTGTTCGGGTATCCATATAGTAAAAATGTGTTGTTGTTTTTTTGTTGTGCTCACCTTTATTTAACCCCTTCCTGCTGCAGCTACTTTTGGCCTTCCTGACAGAGCCTCATTTTTCAAATCTGACATGTGTCACTTTATGTGGTAATAACTTTGGAATGCTTTTACCTATCCAAGCAATTCTGAGGATGTTTTCTCGTGACACATTGTACTTTAAGTTAGTGGTAAAATTTTGTCGATGCATTTAATATTTAGGTGTGAAAAACACCAAAATTTAGGGAAAAATTTCAAAAATTTGCATTTTTCTAAATTTAAATGTATCTGCTTGTAAGACAGATAGTAATACCACACAAAATAGTTGCTAATTAACATTTCCCATATGTCTACTTTAGATTGGCATCATCTTCCGAACACCCTTTTTTTTTCTAGAATGTTATAAGGCTTAGAACTTTAGCAAAAATTTCTCACATTTTCAAGAAAAATTAAAAAGGCTATTTTTACAGGGCCTCTAGAAGAAGCTGACTGGTGTCAGCAAAACGTGCGTCAGGACAAACCTGGCTGTAGGTTAGGGACAGCTTAATCGAGGGATAGTTACATAGTTACATAGTTAGTATGGCTGAAAAAAGACTCATGTCCATCAAGTTCAACCAAGGGACGGGAAAAGGGAAGGGAAAAAGTTCTACACATAGGAGCTAATACTTTTTTGTTATAGGAAATTATCTAAGCCTTTTTTAAAGCCATCTACTGTCCCTGCTGTGACCAGCTCCTGCGGTAGGCTATTCCATAGATTCACAGTTCTTACAGTAAAGAAGGCTTGTCGCCTCTGCAGGTTGAACCTTTTTTTCTCCAGACGGAGGGAGTGCCCCCTTGTTTTTTGAGGGGGTTTTAGAAGGAACAGGATTTCACCATATTTTTTGTATGTGCCATTAATATATTTATATAAATTAATTATGTCCCCCCTTAGTCGTCTTTTTTCAAGGCTAAATAGGTTTAATTCTTTTAATCTTTCCTCATAACTTAGATTCTCCATGCCCCTAATTAGCTTCGTTGCTCTTCTTTGTATTTTTTCCAACTCCAGGGCATTCTTTCTATGAACTGGAGCCCAGAACTGAACTGCATATTCTAGATGAGGCCTCACTAATGCTTTGTAAAGTGGCAATATTACATCCCTGTCCCGCGAGTCCATGCCTCTTTTAATACACGACTATATCATGCTGGCCTTTGAAGCAGCTGATTGACATTGCATGCTGTTATTTAGTTTATGATGTACAAGTACACCCAGATCCTTCTCAACAAGTGAATCCGCCAGTGTAGCTCCCCCTAGGACATATGATGCATGCAGGTTGTTGGTACCCAGATGCATAACTTTACATTTATCTACATTAAACTTCATCTGCCAACTGGACGCCCAAACACTTAGTTTGTTTAAATCTGCTTGCAATTCACGAACATCTTCCATAGACTGAACTATATTACATAGCTTGGTGTCATCTGCAAAAAATAGAAATAGTGCTATCAATCCCATCCTCTATATCATTAATAAATAAGTTGAATAATAGTGGTCCCAGCACTGAACCCTGGGGTACACCACTTATTACCGGGGACCATTCAGAGTAGGAATCATTGACTACAACTCTCTGGATACAGTCCTTGAGCCAATTCTCAATCCAATTACAAACTATATTTTCTAAACCTATAGTCCTTAATTTACCCATTAGACGTCTATGGGGGACAGTGTCAAATGCCTTTGCAAAGTCCAAAAACACTATATCCACAGAGGCCCCTCTGTCTAGGCTTCTGCTCACCTCTTCATAAAAACAGATCAGGTTAGTTTGACAACTTCTGTCCTTAGTAAAACTGTGCTGGCTGTCACTTATAATACTATTTTTTTGTCACATAATCCTGTCCCTCAATAGCCCCTCAAACATTTTCCCCACGATGGATGTTAAGTTTACTTGTCTATAATTACTCGGGGAAGACCTAGAGCCCTTTTTGAAAATAGGCACCACATTTGCCCTGTGCCAGTCCCTTAGCACTATTCCAGTCACTAGAGATTCTCTGATTATTATGAAAAGGGGGACAGAAATAACTGAACTAAGCTCTTTAAGAATTCTAGGGTGTAACCCATCTGGTCCCGGGGCCTTGTGCACATTTATTTTATTTAATTTAGCTTGGACCATATCTACATTCATCCAATTCAGTATATCAACTGATATATTAACAGCACTGGCACCGGCTACATCAGCTGCTCTTTCTTCTGTTGTATATACAGAGCTAAAGAACCCATTTAGTAACTCTGCCTTCTCTTGATCTCCTGTGACCAACTCCCCATTACCACTATCTAGGGGTCCTACATGTTCAGACCTTGGCTTTTTAGCATTTATATACTTGAAGAATTTTTTGGGATTTGTTTTACTATCCTTGGCCACCTGCCTTTCATTTTGTATTTTTGCTAATTTTATTACATTTTTACAGATTTTATTAAGCTCTTTATATTTTACAAAGGCTACAGATGTTCCCTCAGATTAGTATTTTTTAAATGCCCTTTTTTTGTCATGTATTGCCCCTTTCACAGAATGTGTAAGCCATGTGGGATTTAATTTTAGTCGTTTATACTTGTTACCTATAGGAATAAATTTTGCACTATAATTACCCAAAGTAGATTTGAAAATCTCCCATTTATCATTTGTCCCATTATTTGACATTAGTTCTTCCCAGTCTATATCCTGAATTGCAGTCCTCATCCTGGGGAAATTGGCTTTCTTAAAATTAAATGTTTTTGCCCTCCCAGCCTGTGTTTGTTTTTTACAGTATAGGTCAAATGTAACTATATTGTGATCACTGTTACCGAGGTTTTCACGAACATTGACATTCCCAACAATATCTGCATTATTAGAAATGACCAGATCCAACAGAGCTTCACCCTTAGTCGGGTCTTCCACAAACTGGCCCATAAAATTTTCCTGCAACAGGTTGAGGAAATGTCTCCCCTTTGCAGTTCAAGCCGAACCATGACACCAATTCATATCCCAGAAATTAAAATCTCCCATTATCACTACAGTACCTGCCTGTGCAGCCCGCTCCATCTGTTTATATAGCTGACCTTCCATCTCCTCAGTTATATTGGGGGGTCTATAGATTACACCAAAAGTAATTTTTTCAGTGTTTACCTCCCTTTCTAGTTCCACCCACAAGGTTTCAACCTCCTCACAGTATTCACCCACTATTGTCTCTTTCAAACTTGCCTTCATATCACTTCTCACATACAGACATCCACCACCGCCTTTCCTATTTGTCCTGTCTTTCCGAAACAGTGTAAAACCCTGTAGTTTTACAGCACAGTCATGTGAAGAGTCCAGCCATGTTTCAGCAACACCAACTATATCTATATTTTCTTCCAGTACCAAGGCCTCCAGCTCCCCCATTTTGCTTGCTAGACTTCTGGCATTTGTGAACATACACTTTAACTTGCCTTTCAGTTTTTCACTTTTATTATCAGAAATGTGATTTGACATTTGGGCATTTTTATTTACACTGCTGTTTTGTAACAAAAGGATCTCCTTATCCTGTTGTCTAGTCCTCTCCCCACATTCCGTTTCTCCCCCCACCAATATAGTCTGACCCCTCTCTAACCTGACTACCCCTTTTTTTTCTACATGGATACATGCTACATTGTAGCTTTGAACCATACCCCGCTCTGCTTAATTCACAGCGTTTGCATAGCGGGGTAATCACACCAGACTAGTGAGAAGTTACGCTACTCTGTGAAAGCCAGTGCCATGTATGTCGGGTGCATATGTTGCATAAATTGCAGCTGATGATCTGCACGCCCGCTTGCAGTGATCGTATGGGGAGAGAGCGGTACACATAACTGCCGCTCCTCCGATACAACAGCTGAATTGCTGTGATTTCTGCTCGACATGCAAGCTTTAGGAGTCTGCTCTCACTGTTCAATGCGTGAGAGCGACTTATATTACTGCTGTGGTTCTTGTTTGCTTCTCCATAAATTGTGTCACTGTGATCAACGCCTGAAATCTAGGCAGACACTGATGAGTCTGCTAGGAATACAACATAATATAATATAACCTCTAATACAACAGCATTGCGTCTACGGTCTCTGTGTCAGTTCTAAGTGTAACCCACTAGTTACGGCCATTTTCTAGCTTCATGTAAAAGAGCAACAATTTTTTTCCAACAAGACACAAGTGTGCGTGTGTGTATTAAATTCATAGTGGGTCTTTTTCAAGGAAGTCTGAATTGATACTTTCTGGCCTCTTGTTTACTCAATGCTCTGTATTTGTAACTAGTGTTGCCAGTACTTACATTAGCAATGTTCTAACGGCACCTAACTGCTTGTTGCTGTTGGAACCCCTGTATTAAATTCAGACTTGTTCAACTCACTATCCCTCTCTATTCCCACTTGGCATTTTTCTATAAAGCTTTATATATCATCCAATGCTAAGTGAGATCTGATAATCTATAGGGTGTTCTATGAGGGACCGTTCACCCTATCCCTTTATGGTAACCCATAATTACCACAGCAGGTCTTTTTATTGAGATCGAGTATCTCAACTTCTTTTCTCTTTTCCACATCCCTTTTCCCCTATATTATTTTTACAGGGACCAGTTCAGTTTTGAAGTTGCTTTGAGGGGCCTATACAATACAAACCCCCATATGTCATCCCATTTTAAAAACTGCACCCCTCAAAGTATTCAAAACAGCATTTAGAAAGTTTCTTAACCCTTTAGGCGTTTCACAAGAATTAGAGCAAAGTAGAGGTGAAATTTACGTTTTATTTTTTTATGCCGAAATTCATATTTAATCAATTTTTTTTCTGTAACACAGAAGGTTTTTCCAGAGAAATGCAACTCAATATTTCTTGCCTAGATTCTGCAGTTTTTAGAAATATCCCACATGTGGCTCTAGTGTGGTAATGGACTGAAGCACCGGCCTCAGAAGCAAAGGAGCACCTAGAGGATTTTGGGGCCTTCTTTTTATTAGAATATATTTTAGGCACCATGTGAGGTTTGAAGAGGTCTTGTGATGCCAAAACAAAGGAAACACGCCATAAAATACCCAATTTTGGAAACTACACCCAATAAAATACCCAATTTTGGAAACTACACCCCACAAGGAATTGATCTAGGGGTGTAGTGAGCATTTTGACCCCACAGACTTTATTAGAATTTGGACGTGAAAATGAAAAATTCTTTTTTTTTTCAATAAGATGTCGTTTTAGCTAAAAAAAACATCAACAATGTCCACAAGGAATAAAGAAGTAAAAGTCCCATAACATTTGTAAAGCAACGTCTCTGGAGTAGGTAAATACCCCATATGTGGTCATAAACTGCTGTTTGGGCACACAGTAGAAGAGAAGGCTTTAGGAGCACAGATTTTGCTGGATTGGTTTTTGGCGCTATGTCGCTTTTGCAAAGCCCCTGTGTAGAACCCCCCCCCCCCCCCAGAAGTGACCTCATTTTGGAAACTACAGCCCTCAACGTATTCATCCAGGGGTGTAGTGAGCATGTTAACCCCGCAGGTGTTTTTCAGAAATTAGTGCGTACTTGATGTTGCAGAGTGAAAATGGGAATTTTTTCATAGATATGCCAATATGTTTTGCCCAGCTTGTGCCACCATGAACAGACAGCTCTCTAATTATTTATGCTGTGTACTCCAGTTTTAGAAACACCCTACATGTGGCCCTAATCTTTTGCCTGGACATTCAACAGGGCTCAGGAGTGAAAGAGTACCATGCGAAATTGAGGCCTAATTTGGTGACTTAAAAAGTATTGGTTTACAATTGCATAGGCTCTGATGTGAAATAATAAAAGAAACCCCTGAGAAGTGACTTCATTATGAAACGACACCCCTCAAGACATTTATTAAGGGGTGTAGTGAGCATTTTCACCCCACAGGACTGAAATAAATAATACTAATAAATCATTTACATTGATATATGGTGCACAGTTGGAGTCTCTGTACTAAAATTTTCTGGACTTTCATTACCTTACTGGCGGGATTTATCTCCTGAGATGTCCACCAATTTTTTCTATATTGGAAGATACTGTTCATTTCACCTCAGACGTCAGTGCCCGTCTCCTATTGTTACTATGACAACCAATCGAGCTAAAGGACCCTCTGCTTTGGAGAAATTAAAAGTGGCTCAGTGGTTAGCACTGTTGCCTTGCAGCGCTGGGGTCCTGGGTTCAAATCCAACGAAGGAGAACATCTGCATGGAGTTTGTATGTTCTCCCTGTGTTTGTGTGGGTTTCCTCTGGGTACTCCGGTTTCCTCCCACACCCTAAAAGCATACCAATAGGGAATTTAGATTGTGAGCCCCAAATGAGGACAGTAGGACCTCTGTACAGCGCTGCGTAATATGTTGGTGCTATATAAGTAACTGAAATAAATAAATGATTGCTCTGCAGATGGTGCAAAGTAAAAATTAAAATGTTTCCCTTTATCCTTTATATGTCATTTCAGTGGCAGATATGTTGTGTCCACCTTGTGCCACAGCCCAAAAATTGTTAAAAGGGTTCTCCTGGGTATGGTGATGCCATGTATGTGGAGGTAAACTGCTGTTTGGGCACTGTGTAGGGCTCAGAAGGGAGGAAACGCCATTTGGAGCACAGATTTTGCTTGGTAGTAGTTTTGTTTGGAGTTTTACTAGTAATTGGGTTTATAATGTGGGGGGTATATGTAAGCTTAGCAGAGTAGATCAGGGCATAATAAGGTGGTATAATAATGGGGTAAAAAATAAAATAAAATATTCCATAGATGTGTGTTACGCTGTGAAGCAATCCTTTTTGAAAAGGCCAGTGTCGCACTGATAAATGGTGTCGTATTCCCCTTTTGGTACACACTCTGCACCTTCACAGTTTGGGGAATTTTGCTGGGAAAGTGTATAATACTGGCACCCTCACTTTCAGCAGATGTGTTTAGACCTGACCAATCCTGGTTCCCTAATTTTAGGCCCTTGACAAATCGCCTCTTGAAACAGAAGAAATGTTCCCCTTCGGGCCTGCACAACTGCATATTTTTCCTTTTCTTACTTATTGGAGCCTTAACTTATTTTATTTTTTCATAGATGTAGTGGTATGAGGGCTGACCTTTTTTGCCAGGACGAGCTGTAGTTTTTATTGATACCATTTTGGGGCACTTGCGACTTTTTGATCACATTTTATCCTATTTTTTGAGAGACGAGGTGCCCAAAAAACGGAAATTATGGCATAGTTTTTTAGTTTTTTTTTATAGAGGGTTCACCATGCATTATAAACTACATGTTAACTTTATTCTGCGGGTCAGTATGATTCCAGTAATACCAAATTTATAGCATTTTTTTATGTTTTACAACTTTTTGCACAATAAAATTACTTTTGTAAAAATAATGTATTTTTTCTGTTGCCAAGTTGTGAGAACCATAACGTTTACATTTTTTGTCGATGGAGCTGTATCAGGGCTTGTTTTTGCGAGACGAGCTATAGCTTTTTTGGATACATGCGACTATTTGATCACTTTTTATTCCAATCTTTGGGGGCCTAATCGGCTTCCGTAATTGGCAGACAAGGAGGCCATTGTTAGGCCTCCTGCTGCCATAGCAGCAGTCGATACCACTGCGATCACATCGCAGGGGTGCTGATTTTATACAAACCACTTACATGCAATGATTGCTTTTGATCGCTGCATCTAAGGGGTTAATGGCAGGGATTGGAGCTAACTCTAGATATGGTGCTCAGCTTCTGAGCTTGTACCATCTTTCCGGTCGCTACCGGAAGCCTTGTAGGCCCCGCCTTCAGGCTAGGCCTAGGAGACTTCCGTAGCCGGGAGGCTAGTATTAGGCCTCTGGTTGCCATTGCAGCTATCGGCACCCCGGGGATCTCATCGCTGGGGTGCTGATTGGCCACAAACTCCTTAAATGCAGCGGTCGCTTTTGACCGCTGCATTTAAGGGGTTAATGGCAGGGATCGGAGCTAACTTTGGTCCCCGCCATTACAGCAGGGTGTCAGCTGTAACATACAGCTGACACCCGCGGCTGATGGCACGGGCTCAGCTTCAGAGCCCGCACCATCCATTTGTTGTAAGCATACGACAAATTACGGGAAGCACTGGCTTTCTGTTACGTATATGTAATGACGGGGTAGGGAGACAGACAGGTGAGCCCTAATCTACCCGCCACTCAGTCCCTGCCTACTTGCAATGGCCCATCCTAGGCGACGGCGTACAACTGGGCGACGGTCCCTACGCTCAATAAGTGCACGACAGACAAACAGACAAGGGTACACAGAAGCTAAGGGAAATGGGGCAGTTGCCCACGGCAACACAGTGAGCAACAAGAGTAGTGAACGAGCCGAGTCAAACCAGGAGTGCATGAGGTACAAATCGCAGAGCAGGAGCGTAGTCAGTAAAGCCATGGTAAAAAATGAAGCAAGGTCAATAATCATAGCAGGAGCAGCAGAGCCAGGAAACAGAAAAGAATCACAGGCAAAGGAGGAGCAGGAAATGCAGGTATAAATAGACAGAGGACGGGAGCTAGCTCCGTCTGGCCAGGCTGTGATAGGCTCTCCCACTCCTCAGCCTCCCAGCCTGACTGGTAGAAGATCGTGTCACTCTCTCAGACTTAGGAGCAGGTGCAGACTGATTACCCACGGGCGTCAACACAGAAGTTGTGTCTGGCAGATCCTTTACAGTATACTTACGACAAATGTCGGGAAGGGGTTAATTACATGTAGGTTTTTGTCATTAAAAAAGGGCATTATGTGAGGAGTTTGTCCTGATTACAGGTAACATTACTTAGCCAAAAAGAAATAATTTTGAAAAAAAAGTAGTAAAACATAAGAAAACTATCTAAATTTGATATCGTTGCAATTGTAACAATAAAGTTCTTGTTATTTATACCATACTGTAAACGGTGTAAATTTAGGATGCAAAAAAGTGTGTTAAAATTGCTTTTTTGTCCTATCCCCCCCAAAAAAAGTTAAAAGTTAATCAATAAATTTTTATGTACCCCAAAATGGTGCTATTAAAAAAATACAACTTGTCCCACAAAAAACAAGAGCTTATACAGCTATGTCGACGCAAAAATAAAAAAAGTTATAGCTTTTTGAATGAGACGATGGAAAAATTTAAAAAAATTGCTTGGTCATTAAGGGGTTAAAGAGTTTGGTTTAAAGACACGTGTCAAGCTTTGTGTCATTGTCACCTGGAAATATCTACATTACTGACATGAAAGTGACAATTGGTGTCATGTTTTAGCTAGAACATTTGCCAAGGGAGTGTTGTGTAAGGGATCATTTAATGAAGCGACAGCAGTAAGGCAAAGGCAAGTAACGTTTCCTGCACTTTACTGACCTCTAGAAGGAATAAGCTTTCTAAAACCATTGGTATAAAACCTCTGCCAAACACTTCTGGAGGCGCTATCTCTAAGTGGAACAAATGATTGCCTACGTTGAAATCTTGTGAATATGTCTCCTCTCTTTTATATCCACTCCTGTGTTTGGCTCAAAACATTGCATTAAAAACAAGCCATTGACTTTGTTTTGCCCATTTTTTAAAATATAAAAAAGGCTATATAGAGCATTTAGTTTCAAATTATTATTTTTTTTTTTAAAAAAGCAGCATGTTCTATGTATGGAGTTTTTTTCTGGTGTTTTCTCTATTTATGACTTGAAAAAGGCCAGTTAAAATGCATGTTACAAATATACTGCCTACTTCACACACAGATTTTTTTCTAGCAATTTAAACTGCTTTAAAAACGCTGGTGTAATTAAAATGTAAAATGCGTTTTGTATGGCCTTTTTGAAGTCCTATAGAGAAGTCTATTGCAAAAATGCCTGAAAATTGCCATACCCAGAGCATGCTGCATTTGGAAAAAAAAGCACCACTGACCCCAAAATTGACTCAAAAACGCCACAAACCATGCTGTTGTATGTAGTGCATTTTATATTTGACTATAGACTTAAATGTAACATCTGGCCGCACTTAACAAAAGCGCATTAGAAAACGCTGTGTGTGAATCCAGCCTAATGAATAGAAAAAAAAACAAACACCAAAAACATTAGTAAAAACCGCAATAAAAAAGGCTTGAAATTCATGGCGTTTTTTTCACAAGCAAAATAAACACAGAAAAAAAAGCGTGTGTGAAGGAGACTGAAAGGTGATTTTCTGGTTTTGGTGGTGTGTCAAGTGTCAAGCTTTGTGGGTTTGTTAAATGGAAATAACCATCCAGCTATACTGAAAGTGACAATCACATTTTACAAAGTTACTTACCATGCTATGCATTTGACAGGAAAGTACAGGTACAATGTTAATGAAGAACAGCAGTAAGGCGAAGGTAAGACAGTTTACCTGCAGGCGTCTGACCTCTCCAAGGAGCCCTGAAATGCACACCGATAACCTTTCCCATACTGAAATGTGTGTGTGTATATATATATATATATATATATATGTATACGCACCACACACTATATAAATAACCTGCCATTATTTTGGGTCCTACATACATTACCACCTGACCTGTTGGCAACATAGCTCTGAATGCTCAATTTGGTCTCAGAAATCTGTATATGATCATATGTGGTAATCATATATAAGGGCATGTTCAGACGTGGCGGAATTCTGCAGACACTGTCCGCATCAATGCCGCGTTGCAGATTTCGTTGCGCCTTTGCCTAAAATGTGAAGTAAAATGCTGCGGATTAGCCATTGCGGATTCAGGTGAAGTGTACTTCCTGCTCTCTTTTAAAACATTCCATCTCAGTCTGGCTATAGACCTCGAAACACATAGGTCCAGCCAGAATGATGAAATATCCTGTTCCTGAAAGCAATCCGCAACGTAACACACATAACATCTGCAGATTTCATTGCGTCATTTTGCAACTCCATTGAAGTCAATGGAGAAATTCCGCCACAAGTACGAAACAAGTCCGCAACAGCCAGTGTATGCTGCGGGCACCAAATTCCGCACCGCAGCCTATGGTCCGCAGCGGACTGTCCGCAGCGGAATTCCACAGCAATTCCGCCACGTGTGAACGTGCCCTAATAGTCTATACCACTAAGGTGCAGTCTAAATGCTGTCACGGAAGAAAACAGAATTTCTCTGCATATGCTAGTGTTATGGGGAGCATACTCGACCTAAATTAAATGACATTACTTATCCTTAACCCCTTCCCCCTATATGCATTCCGGGCCCTAATGACGAATCAATGTTTTTAGTTTTTCCATCGTCACATTCAAAGAGCTATAACTTTTTTTTTTGGGCTGTGCGAGGACTTGTTTTTTGCGGGATGAGTTGTATTTTTCAATGGCACCGTTTTGGGGTATATAGAATTGTTTTATTAACTTTTTTTTGGGGGGGGGGGGGGAATATAAAAAAAAAACCCTGCTATTTAGCCATTGTTCTATACGCTTTACATTTGCACCGATTACTGTGCGGCATAAATAACATGCTACTTTTGCAGAATAAAAACACTTTTGAACTAGAATAATTTTATTTTGCATCGCCGCTTTCCAAGAGTCATAACTTTTTTATTTTTCCCTCAATGTCACTATATGAGGGCTTGTTTTTTGCGGGACTTCATTGCTACCATTTTGGGGTACATGGGACTAATTGATTAATCTTTTATTATTATTTTTTGGGGGGGGAATAGAAAAAAATAGCAATTTTGCCATTGTTTTTTGCATATTTTTTTTACGGGGTTCACCTTGCGGTTTAAATAATATAATAACTTTATTTTTTGGGGTCATTACGATTGCGGGAATACCATGTATGTGGAGTTTTTATTTTATTTTTACACTTATACTAAAGAAAACCATTTTTTTATGGCAAAAAAATGTTGTTGTTTTTTTAATGTGTACTTTATTAATTTTTATTTCACATTAATTATTTTTTCAGTCTCACTAGAAGACTTCCCTATGCGATCTTTAGATTGGAGATATAATGCTTTGGTATACTTTGTATACCAGAGCATTATTGCCTGTCAGTATAAAACGGACAGGCATCTATTAGGACGTGCCTCTGGCACAGCCTAGTAGGCATATAGCCAGGGCAGACGTGGGGGCCATCGGAGCTTCCTCCCTCTGTAAACAACTCAAATGCAGCAGTCGCTAATGACCGTGGCATTTGAGGGGTTAAACGGCCGCGATCTAAGTAAACTTTGATCGCTACTGTTGGAGCAGGAGCCCGGCTGTCATTAGACAGCTGAGCCCCGGCTCCAGCCTGCACGGGAGACCCGTGCAGGAAGTTGATTAGGCCACTGTGGCCTAGCCAGCTCTGCATACCTCCCCTGCGACTGACACCCAGAAGACTCTCATTCCTTGTCCAGTTTCAGCACCATATAAATGCGACAGTGCCTCAGGGCACCGTGGCCCAGCATCAGCTGACCTAGGAGACAAACATATATACAGTGCAATAAAATATACATGACCAAAAAGACACCTGAGCAGTCTCTCAGCAAAACTTTGCAGTCCTGTTAAAGTGGCAAGCAACTATATACACAAAGGATACATGGACACAACATAGGCTGTAAATGTGGGTATTCAGATCACCCTCCTTACAAATGGGGCACCATAAACTAGGCATAGAACTTACCACTGCTAACAAATTGAAAGTAAGCAGACCTAGCATAGATGGGAGGCAAATGGTTAGATGCTCTATTCCAATAAAACTTTCCTGTTCTTTTACACTATATGGTCAAAAGTATTTATTGAAGTAATGGTCAAAAGTAATTATTGAGTTCAGGTGTTTCAGCCACACCCATTGAAAACAGGCACATAAAATCAAACACACAGTCATGCAATCTCCGTAGACAAACATTGGTAGTAGTATGTGTTGTACTAAAGAGCTCAATTTTTAAACATGGCTCTGTCATAGGATGCCACCTTTGCCACAAATCAGTTCGTAAAGTTTTTCAAGATTCAAGCTAGGCCCCTTATAACCAGTGAAAGGTAATTTTAATGCTTCCTAGGAGCTCACTTCCACTCCGTTCTGCTGTGTCCCGTAGGGTGCACGCGCACGCTCGTGCTTGGCCTTAAAGGGCAAGCGCGCGCACAAAGGAAATCGTCATCATCATCAACTGCCATGATTTCCTGGTCTATAAGAAGGCCCCAGGCCTTCTGATCCTTGCCTGAGCGTTGTTAGTCTATCCAAGTCTGTCTTGCAAATGGTCCCTTAGTGTTTCCCCGTTCCAGTTGTTACCCGTGCCCTGTTACCCGTTCCTGTATGCCGTATAGTTCTTGTTCCTGTGCCTACCGGTGTTGGAGTCGTGTCTACTGCACCTGCTGTCGTTTGCCATGTCCAGTGTCTTCTACCACGTCCAGTGTCTTCTGCCATGTCCCATACCTTCTGCCACGTCCAGTGTCTTCTGCCACATTGGATACTGCCCGCCACGTGTGGCGCTACGTGCTGCACCGGCCTCCATCCGTGCTGAAGCCACAGCCACCGTCTGGACTAGTTCAGGTACCCAAGCGTTGCTATCTGCTATTGACTTTAGTGTAGACTGTGACCTGGTCAGCTGCCTCCCCGCTACGGCGGAGCGGCCTAGTGGGTCCACATACCCTGTGACCGTGAAAGTACGTTCAGGCCATGGAACCCGCTGGTCAGCCCAAGACCGCAGTCCAGAAGATACAGACGGAGATGCATGACCTACGCACATGTCAGGATCAACTCCTTGAGGCTGTGAATTCTATCCTGGTCCACCTGGATCTACTCGCTGTTCCACCCCCAGTTCTTCCTCCTGAGGCTGTTGCTGTGCCACTGCCGTTGCTCCTCCTGTTTGCTCCGGATCAACAGCTCCTCTGCCTCTTCCTCCTCGCTACGACGGTGATCCCAGAGCATGCAGAGGATTTCTTAATCAATGCACGGTTAATTTTAGGCTACGGCCTCATCTTTTCCCCTCCGAGAAGGCCAAAGTGGCGTTTATTATCTCCCTTCTCGCTGGCAAGGCCCTCGCATGGGTGAACCCAATCTTGGAACAACAAGGACCTGTATCCGCGAACCTACATTGTTCCTGCAGTCCTTTCATGCCGTGTTCGAGGAGCCGGGTCGAACATCCTCTGCCGCAGCCACTCTGTTGACCCTCAAGGAAGAGGGCTCCACAGTAGGGGAGTATGCTATCTCCTTCCGTACCCTAGCAGCCGAGCTGGCATGGAACAATGAGGCACTGGTGGCGACCTTCTGCAGGGACTGTCCTCTCACATCATGGACGAACTGGTGGCCCGCGACCTTCCTTCTACCTTGGATGCCCTCATCCTGTTAGCCACCCGGGTTGATATGAGAATCCGGGAGCGCACTCAAGAGGTTCGACAGGAGAGCCGGGTCCACAGACCAGCACCCTCGGTCCTTCCCCTAGTGCGCTACCTGAAGAAACCATGCAAGTAGACAGAGTCCGGTTATCTGAACAGGAGAAGCAGCGCAGACGCTCCTCTGGACTATGTACACTACCGTTCAAAAGTTTAGGGTCACTTACAAATTTCCTTATTTTTGAAAGAAAAGCACAGCTTTTTTCAATGAAGATAACATTAAATTAATCAGAAATACACTCTATACATTGTTAATGTGCTAGATGACTATTCTAGCTGCAAATGTCTGGTTTTTAATGCAATATCTACATAGGTGTATAGAGGCCCATTTCCAGTAACCATCACTCCAGTGTTCTAATGGAACATTGTGTTTGCTAACTGTGTTAGAAGGCTAATGGATGATTAGAAAACACTTGAAAACCCTTGTGCAATTATGTTAGCACCGCTGTAAACAGTTTTGCTGTTTAGAGGAACTATAAAACTGACCTTCCTTTGAGCTAGTTGAGAATCTGGAGCATTACATTTGTGGGTTCGATTAAACTCTCCAAATGGCTAGAAAAAGAGAGCTTTCATGTGAAACTCGACAGTCTATTCTTGTTCTTAGAAATGAAGGCTATTCCATGCGAGAAATTGCCAAGAAACTGAAGATTTCCTACAACGGTGTGTACTACTCCCTTCAGAGGACAGCACAAACAGGCTCTAACCAGAGTAGAAAGAGGAGTGGGAGGCCCGCTGCACAACTGAGCAACAAGACAAGTACATTAGAGTCTCTAGTTTGAGAAATAGATGCCTCACAGGTCCTTAACTGGCAGCTTCATTAAATAGTACCCGCAAAACGCCAGTGTCAACGTCTACAGTGAAGAGGCGACTCCAGGATGCTGTCCTTCAGGGCAGAGTGGCAAAGAAAAAGCCATATCTGAGACTGGCTAATAAAAGGAAAAGATTAATATGGGCAAAAGCACACAGACATTGGACAGAGGAAGATTGGAAAAAAGTGTTATGGACAGACGAATCAAAGTTTGAGGTGTTTGGATCACATAGAAGAACATTTGTGAGACGCAGAACAACTGAAAAGATGCTGGAAGAGTGCCTGACGCCATCTGTCAAGCATGGTGCAGGTAATGTGATGGTCTGGGGTTGATTTGGTGTTGGTAACGTGGGAGATTTGTACAAGGTAAAAGGGATTTTGAATAAGGAAGGCTATCACTCCATTTTGCAACGCCATGCCATACCCTGTGGACAGCGCTTGATTGGAGCCAATTTCATCCTACAACAGGACAATGACCCAAAGCACACCTCCAAATTATGCAAGAACTATTTAGGGAAGAAGCAGGCAGCTGGTATTCTATCTGTAATGGAGTGGCCAGCGCAGTCACCAGATCTCAACCCCATAGAGCTGTTGTGGGAGCAGCTTGACCGTATGGTACGCAAGAAGTGCCCATCAATCCAATCCAACTTGTGGGAGGGGCTTCTGGAAGCATGGGGTGAAATTTCTCCCGATTACCTCATCAAATTAACAGCTAGAATGCCAAAGGTCTGCAATGCTGTAATTGCTGCAATTATTATTTCAAGTAAAAATCATTATTTCTAACCTTGTCAATGTCTTGAGTATATTTTCTAGTCATTTTGCAACTCATTTGATAAATATAAGTGTGAGTTTTCATGGAAAACACAAAATTGTCTGGGTGACCCCAAACTTTTGAACGGTAGTGTATGTATTGTGGCCTTAAGGGTCATTTTGTGTGCCAATGCCCACAGAAACCGGGAAACTCCAGTACCTAGGGTTGATTGGAGTGGCAACTCTAGGTGGAACGTCTCCAAATGTTAAAACCTCTTCCAGATTATCGATTCCTGTGGCCATCGTCTCCGGAGAAACGTCACATCCTTCCTCCGCCTATCTTGACTCTGTAGCGGCTGCTAATTTCCTCCAGCAGGATCTAGTGGATCGTTTACGTCTACCCACAGTCCGTTTGGAGAGACCCCTGGCTGTTGCCTCTGTGAATGGTCTACCATTGCCCAATCGGATCATGCTCATCACGGAGCCGTTGACACTACAGGTCGGAGCTCTTCACTCAGAACAGATCACCTTCCTAGTACTACCTAAGGCTATCAATCCTATCCTGCTGGGTCTGCCATGGCTCCGCCTACACGCCCCGGTCCTTGACTGGAATTCCGGAGAGGTTCTTCAATGGGGTTCCAGATGCCATAGCCATTGCCTGTCACAAGTCCGTCCTGTTATGCCCCCTCTGCCTCAATCACTCTCCGGTCTACCATGTCAGTATGCCAGTTTTGCGGATGTCTTCTGCAAACGAGAGGCTGAGACGTTGCCTCCACATCGGAAATATGACTGTCCCATTGAACGGGTTCCTAATGCTTCTTTTCCCCGTGGACGAGTAAGTCCTCTCTCCTTGCCAGAGACTTTATCTACATCAGCCTATATCAAGGAGAACTTGGAGAGGGGTTTTATTAGAAAATATTCCTCCCCGGCTGGGGCAGGTTTCTTCTTCGTTAAGAAGAGAGATGGATGTCTTCGACCCTGCATTGACTACCGTGGTCTCAACCAGATCACGGTCAGGAACAAATACCCGTTGCCACTTATATCCGAGCTGTTTGATCGCATACGAGGAGCCCAAAATTTTTCTAAGCTAGATCTGCGGGGGCCTTATAATCTAATCCGGATTCGCCAGGGTGACGAATGGAAGACGGCATTTAACACCAGCGATGGGCACTACGAATACCTAGTGATGCCCTTCGGACTGTGTAACGCTCCCGCAATATTTCAGGAATTTGTCAATTATATTTTCCGAGATCTCCTCTATATGTGTGTTGTAGTTTATCTCGATGATATTTTGATTTTCTCCCCAGATCTGATGACCCACCGGAGGCATGTCCATCAAGTTCTTCTGCGACTAAGAGAGAATCGCTTATATGCCAAGCTGGAGAAGTGCGTCTTTGAAAAGTCGTCTTTGCCCTTCCTGGGCTACGTCATCTCGGATCAAGGTCTTAAGATGGACTCGAGAAACTAAAGTCTGTCCTTGAGTGGCCACGTCCTCAAGGCCTAAGCGCCATACAACGGTTCCTGGGATTCGCCAATTTCTACCGGTAGTTTATTCTGAACTTTTCATCTCTGACGGCTCCCATCTCTACCCTTACCAAGAAGGGTGTGAACGCCAAGGTGTGGACTCCAGAGGCAGGGTCCAAATTCATTAGCCTCAAAAAAGCCTTCACTTCAGCTTCGATCCTCAATCACCCCGACGTATCTCGGCAGTTCTCACTGGAAGTGGACGCTTCTTCTATTGGTGCAGGTGCACTTCTGTTCCAGAGGAGCTCCAAAGGAAAGGCAGTAGTATGTGGCTACTACTCAAGACTTTTTTCTTCTGCTGAGCGCAATTACTCCATTGGAGATCGGGAGCTGCTGGCCATCTAATCGGCTCTGGAGGAGTGGAGACATATTCTAGAGGGCGCAGCTCACCCCATCTTGATCTACACCGACCACAAGAACCTTACCTACCTTCAGTCCGCTCAAAGGCTGAATCCTCGTCAAGCCAGGTGGTCGCTGTTCTTCACCCGTTTCCAGTTTCTGCTCCACTACCGTCTCGCTGACAAGAATGTGAGGGCTGATGCCCTGTCCAGATCGTTTGAGACCGAAGACACGGTGGAGTCCCTTCAGACTATCATAGACCCGTCCTGCGTTGTCACCGCTAATCCTCTGCATATTAGAGACATCCCTCCGGGGAGAACTTTTGTTTGGTTAGCAGACAGGAGAAGAATTGTCCGCTGGGGACACAGTTCTAAACTGGCTGGGCACGCTGGTGTCCGTGAAACCCAAGACTGATTGCTCGTCACTTCTGGTGGCCCACGCTACCTAAAGATGTTCTGGACTTGGTCTCTGCTGCACGGTGTATGCCTCTAACAAAGTTACTCACTCCAAGCCTGCCGGCCTGCTTCAACCTCTGCCTGTACCCAATGCATCTTGGCAGCACATTGCAATGGACTTCGTCACAGACCTTCCTCCCTCAGCAGGATGCAATACCATCTGACCAGTTCTCTAAGATGGCACATTTTACCCCGCTGACCAGCCTACCTTCTGCTCCCCGACTGGCGAGTCTCTTCATTCAACACATCTTTCGCTTGCATGGCTTGCCTCTTCACATTGTGTCCGACTGGGGGGTTCAGTTTACCTCTGGAGAGCCCTCTGTAAACTCCTGGATGTGAGTTTGGACTTTTCGTCACCCTATCACCCCCAGTCCAATGGGCAAGTTGAGAGGATCAACCAGATCATGGAGAATTATCTCTGCCACTTCATCTCTTCACAGCACGATAACTGGGTACAGCTTCTTCCATGGGCCGAGTTCTCATACAACAACCACACAAGTGAGTCCACCATTTCCACTCCATTTCACATTGTATACAGTCAACATCCTAGAGTCCCTCTTCCTGTGTCGACTTCATCTCAGGTACCCGCTGCTGACTCTGCATATGGGGACTTCCTGCAAATCTGGCAACAGACCCGGTCTTCTAATTTGCTGGCAGTAGATCGCATGAAGCGAAAGGCAGATACTAGGAGAAGAGAGCCGCCTCAGTATCTTCCGGGGACTAAAGTCTGGCTGTCCTTTCGGAACATTCGCTTGAAGGTACTCTCATACAAGTTTGCTCCCAGGTTCCTTGGTTCTTTCGAGATTCTGCAACAAATAAACCCTGTCTCCTATAAGCTGCGGCTGCCGCCTACTCTCAAAATCCACAACTCCTTCCATGTGTCCCTACTGAAACCAGTGGTCCTGAACCACTACAGCAAGACTTCTAGTTCCACAGTTGCTCCCAGTGGTCCTTCTGATATATTTGAAGTACAGGCGATCATGGTAGGAGGAAGGACTTTCTATTTGGTGGACTGGAGAGGGTTTGGTATTGAGGAGAGGTCCTGGGAGCCGGAAGAGAACATCAGTGCTCCTGCTCTTATTAAAAAGTTCCTCTCTCACTCTGGCCCCAAGAAGAGGGGGGATAAGCGTAAGAGGGGGGATAATGTAGCGTCCATGGCCACAGACCGTCGGGTTTACTCACCCCCCGGCGGCCAAAGCCATTGATCTGTGAGCGCTGGCTCGCATCTCCTTCCCAGGAGATGCCAGTGCTCACTACCGCTCTGTTCTGTTGTGTCCCATAGGGTGCGCGGCCTTAAAGGGCCAGTGCGCGCACAAAGGAAATCGTCATCATCATCAACTGCCATGATTTCCTGGTCTACAAAAAGGCCCCAGGCCTTCTGATCCTTGCCTGAGCGTTGTTAGTCTATCCCAGTCTGTCTTGCAAATGATCCCTTAGTGTTTCCCCATTCCAGTTGTTACCCGTGCCCTGTTACCCGTTCCTGTATCCCGTATTGTTCTTGTTCCTGTGCCTACCGGTGTTGGAGTTGTGTCTACTGCACCTGCTGTAATTTGCCACGTCCAGTGTCTTCTACCACGTCCAGTGTCTTCTGCCACATCCAGTGTCTTCTGCCATGTCCCGTGCCTTCTGCCACCTCCAGTGTCTTCTGCCACATTGGATACTGCCCGCCACGTCTGGCGGCCGGCCTCCATCTGTGCTGAAGCCACATCCACCGTCTGGACTAGTTCAGGTACCCAAGTGTTGCTATCTGCTATTGACTTTCGTGTAGACTGTGACCTGGTTAGCTGCCTCCCTGCTACGGCGGAGCGGCCTATTGGGTCCACATACCCTGTGACCGTGACACCAATGACTGAGGCAGAGGAGGCTGGACAGGAAGAATCTGCAACAGACAACGACCGAGGCACTTGGACACCAATTGGAGAACCTCTCCAGAATTCAAGTCCAGGACTGGGGCATGCAAGCGGAGCCAAGGCAGGCCCAGCAGAACAGGATTGATGGCCTTGGGCAAAACAAGGAAAGAAATTAGTTCAGAATGAAAGACTCCAACCTGGAGCTTCAACGGCTTGGTTTTAGAAACGATGGGATCAGGCAGGGGCAGTCCATTCACTGCGGCAACAGCCAAAGATGTCTCCAGGGGAACTGTGGGCAACTGAAGAGGATCCGCTAGCTCCTTTTGGCTGAAGTTTGCCGCAGACCCAGAGTCAAGACAGGCAGAAACCCTATGCATCCTCTCGCTGGGTACAAGGGTCGGTCACGTAGGGTTCGTGGACCCACTGGACCGTACCGCCTTAGAGGTATGGCAGCTGGCCAACAGGGCACAGGTTAAAGTCTATAGTTCGTATAGGGTACCTGTGGCAGCTCGGACAGTAGCAAGGCAGGCTAGGCTGGGACTAGGCAGCAGGCAGACGTCAGGCGTGGTGAAGCAGGACAGGCGTGGTATACAGCACAGCACGACTCTGGGTTAGCACGGCACATGACCAGGATAGCACGGATACAGGAACAGGAACAGGAACACACTATGAGACCATCGCATAGATAAACTTAGGGTACGACAACAACGCTCAGGCATAGAAGCAAAGGGCTGAACCCCACTTATAGTCCAGGGCACTCATGGGCTAATAGTTCATCAAAGTCCGGTGCGCACACCACCCCTTTAAGAGCGGGCATGAGCGTGCGTGTGCACCCTACGGGATCCGGCCGAGGTAAGTGGAAGTGAGTGCTGGCGTCTCCTGAGGAGACTGGGGCCAGCGCTCGCCAACCCATGGCTGCGGCGGTCAGGGGGAGAGTGAACCTGACGGCCCGCAGCCACGGACATGACAGGGTCACAGGAATGGTCAACTTGGAACAGAATGCTTTATTAGGTACCGTTCCACCTAGGGTTGTCTCTCCAACCAAACCTAGGCACCGGGGTCTCTCTGGCCTCTGGGGACACAGACGCACAATATGGCCCCCGAGGCCGCAATACAGACCAAGTCCAGAAGTGCGTCTGCGTTGTTTCTCCTGGGTAGACAATTTTACATGGTTCATCTGCATGGGATCCTCTGGTGGGACGACTGAGGAGGATAGCAAGGATTGCTGGAAAGTAGAATCCAGCCTAGGAAGTTCTCTCTCCTGGGAACGCTCCCCGATCCTCATGTCAACCCGGGTGGCAAGTAGGATAAGCTCATCCAGGGTAGATGACAGATCGCGAGCAGCCAGCTCGTCCTTAATTCCCGAGGACAGTCCCTGCCAGAATGTGGCCACCAAAGCCTCATTGTTCCAGGTTAATTCAGCAGCCAGGAAACGGAACTGAATGGCATACTTGCCCACGGAGAGGTCTCCCTGGTCTAGGGTAAGCAGAGATGCAGCAGCCGAAGAAACTCTCCCAGGTTCCTCAAAGATCAAGCAGAAAGTCCATAAGAAGCACTGCAAGTCACGGGTCTCTGGTCCCTGATGTTCCCACAGAGGATTTCCCCGTGCCAGGGCTTTGCCAGTAAGGAGAGAGATGATGAAGGCGATCCTGACGTCATCTGAAGAGAATGCCCTGGCATGTAGTCTGAAGTGGATCTGTCACTGATTCAAAAATCCCCTGCAGGTCCTCGGGTCTCCGTCATAGCGTGGAGGTAGCGGCAAGAAGCACAGGGGATCAGCACTGGTACAGACAGGAAGTGTAGCAGGAGGAACAGTAGGAATGGGTGAGGTGACGACTGTGGTTGGAGCAACCAGCCAATGGGCAATGGCGTTCACCGACAGGAGGAGTTGGTTTTGCCGTCACTGGAGGTCTTGTATCTCGGCCAGCACAGCTTGTGTCGTCAAGGTCTCAGGTTGACAAGCGGGGTCCAGACCTGAGCGTACTGTCACGGTTTGTGGGTATGTGGACACACTAGGCCGCACCGCCGCAGCTGGGAGGCAGTTGGCCAAACAACAGGGAACCCCCAGCAATACAAGACCCGCACAAGGGTACCTGGATAGTCCAGACAGTGGCCGCAGCTCTGGCACAGATGGAGGTGGGAGCAGCAGGTAACGCCGACGTGGGGGATGACAGCAGGTACCGCAGATTGCGTCAGATGTGGCGAATCAGACTGGACGTGGCAGATGGCACAGGTCGTGGCGGATGACACAGGACGTGGCAAACAACAGCAGGTGCAGTAGACACAACTCCAACTAGTAGGCATAGGAACAAGAACACAGCACGGGATACAGGAACAGGTAACTGGGCATGGGTAACAACTGGAACGGGAAACACTAAGGGACCATTTGCAAGACAGACTTGGGATATACTAACAACGCTCAGGCAAGGATCAGAAAGGCAGGGGCCTTCTTATAGTCCAGGAAATCATGTGAGTTGATGATGATGCGGACATGAGCGTGCGTGCACCCTACGGGACACAGCGGACCGGAGCGGAAGTGAGCGCTGGCGTCTCTTAGGAAGGAGATGGGGACTAGCACTCACAGATCCATGGCTGCGGGCATCAGGAGGGGAGTAGACCCGACGGCCCGCGGCCATGGACACTGCAGTTCCGTTCTCCAAATTAACTATGGGCCACGGCAGTGGACAATGCGGGAGAGCTGGCGGGCGTGTCTTATGGCGAGCAGACGTTCCCGTGAGCGGGCAGGCGTGCCGGCGAGCGGGCCCATATTTATTTTTTTGGCCAGGTTCAGTATTTCTTTTTTTTGGCCAGGCTTGTGAAGCAGGGCCCCGATGCTCAGGAAGAAGAGGCACCCAGATAGAAGAGGCGTCCGAAGAAAAGAGGAGGCGCCCAGACACTGCAGTGGAGGAAAAAGGACCCAGTAAGTACATAAGGGTCTGATTTTTTTTTTTTGAGGGGGGGTCTGGTCTAAGGTGTAAATTAATTTAGGGGTCTGATTTTTGGGGGGGGGGGTCTAGTCTGGGGTGTACATTAAATTAGGGGTCTGGGGTCTGAATTTTGTTGTCAGGTTGGGATTCTGAATTATTTTAGGGGTCTGGTCTGGGGGCTGAATTAATATAGGGGTCTGATTGGGGGTGTAAATTAATTTAGGGGTCTGGCCAGGGGTCTGTATTTATGTAGGGGTCTGATTGGGGGTGTAAATTAATTTAGGGGTCTGGTCGGGGGTATGAATTAATTTATGGGTCTGATTGAGGGTGTAAATTAATTTGGGGATCTGGTCAGGGGTCCGAATTAATGTAGGGGTCTGATTGGGGGTGTAAATTAATTTAGGGGTCTGTATCTATGAAGGAGTTTGATTGGGAGTGTAAATTAATCCAGGGGTCTGGTCAGAGGTCTGAATTAATGTAGGGGTCTGATTAGGAGTGTAAATTAATTTAGGGGTCTGAATTAATGTATGGGTCGATTAAGGGTGTAAATTAATAATGGGCAGAGGCGTAGCTTGCTTCTCCTGCACCCGGGGCAAAGATTCACTTTGGCGCCCCCCCCCCACTTTTTTCCCGACATCTCTTTCCCCCTTGCCATGTTTACTTTCCCTACCAATCAATGAGGTGTCGTTTTTTTTTCTAATTTTTTTTATGTAAGGTAGTTAACATAACATTGCATTTTAAAAAAAAATTTAAGAGGTCAGTGTGCCTGACTAAAACAGATTGTAGAACGCAGGCAATTGTGACTATATGGTGATATAAAGCGTCCTCTTTTCGATATTGCCACACAGCCCCCCTTGTAGGTAGTGCCACACAGCCCCCTCTTTAGACAGTGCCACACAGCCCCCCTTGTACATAGTGCCACACAGCCTCCCTGTAGATATTGCCACACTCCCCCTAGTAGATCGTGACACACACACACACCCCTCTGTAGATAGCGCTAGAACCCTCCTCCCTGTAAAAAGCGCAATAGGGGCTCCCTCTAAAAGTGGAATTCCAAGCCAGAGCATTGCCAACGCTCTGGCCAGGGATTCCTCTCCAAGAGGAGCCACTGATGCTCTGGCCCGGGACGTCAGGGGCTCCCTCTAGGAGCGGAATACCCAGCCAGAGCGTCAGCAATGCTCAGGCCTGGGGTTTCCGCTCCAGAAGGAGCCCCTGACGTCTTTGTCCATATATGGACAGGGACGTCACCGGCTCCCTCTAGGAGCGGAATACCCGGCCAGAGCGTCGGCACCACTCTGGCTTGGGGATTCCACTCCAGGAGGAGTCCCTGATGTCACTGTCCACATATGGACAGGGATGTCAGGGAGGGCAACGCTCTGTCTAGGGATTCTGCTTCAGCAGGAGCCCCTGACGTCACTATCCGTATATGGACAGGGATGTCAGCGGCTTCCTCTATGAGCGGAATCCCCTGCCAGAGTGTCAGCAGCGCGCTAGCCGGGGATTCCGCTCCAGGAGGAGTGTATTGAATAGCAAGGATTGGATAGTTTCCTGCTCTGCCATAGTATTGAATCGTATCTGCATCCTGAGGGTGCAGATACAATTGAAAATGGCAGTTGCCAGGACACGTTCAGGACAGTAATTTGCCGGGACTATCTGTAAATCCAGGACAGTCCCGGAAAATTCGGGACTGTTGGTAACTATGGACAATCCTGAAGTTGATTTCTTATTCGGACAGTTTCTTATTCAGCCCTGAATAAGAAACTGGTTGAATAAGAAACCAACTTCAGCACCTGGTCAGTAGCAACGCTGTGGCGCCCCACCCCTTCCTTCCCTTCTAGTTGCGTCCGGGGCCCCACCTGCCCCACCCAGCTACAAACCCAGTGTGAATTAATGTAAGCGTCTGATTGGGGGTGTAAATTAATTTAAGGGTCTAGTCAGGGGTCTGAATTAATGTATGACTCTGATTGGGGTGCAAATTAATTTACTGGTCTGGTTGGGGGTTTTAATAAATTTAGGGGTCTGGTCAGGAGACTGAATTAATTTGGGGATATAATTGGGGTGTAAATTAATTTAGGGGTCTGAATTAGTTTAGGAATCTGGCTGGGTGACTGAATTAATTTAAGGATCTGGTCAGAAGTATGAATTAATTTTGTATTTGGTGTCTACGCAGGTGACATGTGTGCGATTTGTGAGGAGGAGGTGAAGAAGACTTCGTCAAGGTGTCCCGCGGTGGTGGATGATCGTAGACTCTGCAGGAGCCAGAAGCAGCAGCCCGCACGGCAACTTTGAGTGACTCAGCTGTGTGAAAGCACAGATTCAGTGCAATGCTTTTATTTATGTTGCCGCCCCCCCCCCCCACACACACCTGTTTCCCCCCTGCCCTCCACAGAGCCAGAGCCCCTGTCAGGATACATATCCCCCCTGGCCCCACTCCTGCCCCTGTCACTTTCTGCTCTCTTAGCCATCTCCCCCTACCCACAGAGCCCCTGCCACCTAGTCTCTCCTCCTTGTTCCATGACAGGGCCCCTGCCCAGGGCTGCACCGTCCATGAGGCAACATGAGCATTTCGCCTCAGGCGGCGGCCCTCTGCCTCTTTGAGGGGGCGGCGGCCCCACTGAAACCAGCCGCCACCACCTCCTCCTGCACTATAATTGTACCAGCATCTGTAGGACGCAGATACCATTACATGCATAACGTGCCCCGCTATTCGGTGCCTTTCAATGACGTAAGCGGTGCAATTTCATCATCGCACTGCATGCGTCGTTGATTGACAGGGCAAGGCAGCCTGCCAATCAGCGCCTTGCAAGACGCAATGTTGCTTGTAAAAAGACAAAAAAAATAGAGAAACGGTGATATCGTATGGATAAATTGAATTCTATTTGTACTGATTAAATGAAGCTCACCTTAGTTAGTTGTGCAGTATCGTTAGCACAACTTAACTTTGTAGCTTGTATGGTACTTGTACCCCTCCAGTCTTAATCACGCTGTGCTTGCCTCTGGAGCTAAACCGCGGCAAGTGGATCCATCTTGGGAAACCTCTTCCAAAGTTTGCTTCATTCAAAGACGCAATGTTGAAAGGCGCTGATTGGCTGGGCAGAATGACTTGCCCTGTCACTCAGCACCTTTCAAAAACGCAAGCGGCGTGATGACATAAACGTTCAGCTTGCGTTGTTGAATGACAGGGCAAGGCAACCTGCCAATCAGCGCCTTTCAATGACGCAATGTTGAAAGGCGCTGATTGGCCGGGCAAAACGTCATTGCGCCGCTGGCGTTGTTCAGCCCCAGCAGAGAGCAGGTCTGCATTGCATGAGGAAGGCATGGGAATGGGTTTGGGTGATTATGTAAAGTGTTGTTTTTTGTCTGTTAAAAATGTGAGGGGCTATATGTGGAGCGCTACCTACAGGGGGGCTATATGTGAGGGGGCTATATGTGGAACACAATCTACAGGGGGTGGGGGCTATATGTAGAGCATTATCTATCAACAAACAGGTAAAGGTATACGTTCAATAATTGTAAATATTTGACTGCCTGAATGAACGTTTAAAATAAATGTATTATATAAATATTAAAAGCTAGGCACTTATGCCCACAAAAATCTGGTAACAGGCATTAGCAGACAGACCCAGCAGACTGATACAAAGTGTCTAGAGCGTTTGCTCAATGTTGCGGTTGTATTATTTAATATGGACACCTGTATCAGTAGTAGCAAATTTAAACTGATCCGTTTGCTACGCGTTTCTGCACCCCAATAATTCTGGGGAGCATCTTCAGGGGTAACACAGGTAAATCAACCAGTGTAACGTTAAGACTGAGAGAATCTGGGCCGCTTTAAGCTCCCCTAGATACGTATAATGCTGTAGCATATTTACCTTAGTGACCGCGCTGTCACAAGTGGGCTGACCACACCAGCGGACATCACTCTGACGCCTAACATGCTGATTCGTCGGCGATCCCGTTGACGCGACCAATGCGGTGGGACTAAGCCCTTAAAGTCTCGGCATAGTGTCGCATAGGCGCTGGGAGAAACTGACAGCACAACTGTGCTGACCGGCTAATTTAAGCATTACCTGTGTTACCCCTGAGGACGCTCCCCAGAATAATCGGGGTGCAGAAACGCATAGGGACTATTACACATCAGTAGCAAACAGACCAGTTGAAATTTGCTACTACTGATAGAGGTGTCCATATCAAATAATACAACTGCAACATTGAGCAAACGCTCTAGACACTGTATCAGCCTGCTGGGTCTGTCTGCTAATGACTGTTAACAGATAATACATTTATTTTAAACGTTCATTCAGGCAGTCAAATATCTATATGTAGAGCACTATCTACAGGGGGGCTATATGTGGAGCCCTATCTATAGAAAGTGGGGGGCTATATGTGGAGCAGTATCTACAGGGGGCGGTTTGTGGGGGCTATATGTGGAGCATTATCAACAGGGGTTGGGGGCTATATGTGGAGCACTATCTACAGGGGGGGCCGTAAGTGGGGGCTATATGTGGAGCGGCTGTATGTTGGGGCTATATGTGGGGCACTATCTACACTGTGGCTACATGTGGAGCACTATCTATTGGGGGCACTGTCTACAGGGGGCACTATATATAGAGGGCTCTATGGGGGGCACTATCTACAGGGGGCACCGTGCATGTGTATGGTGCTATTATAATCAGGGACTGTGTGTGTGTGGGACAGTGTATGGTGTATTATATTTAGGGGCACAGTGTATGTTTCTATTAGAATTCGAGGTGCAGTGTATGGCGCTATTATATTTACGGGCGTTGTGTGTGGCACCATGAGAATTTTATCTTCGTTTATAGGTGCAGAAATGTTTGAAAAGTGAGAAGCTGAAGACATTCGAGTGGAAAACTTCAGAAATGAGCCATGGTCGGGAGAAGTCATCATAGAGGTCTGGACCGGATGGAGACGTCACCTGTGAGTCACTTAATGTAAATGTTTATTCTACCTCTAATTAGTACTGTGGTCACTGTATGATTTGCAGCGAGATAATTGGAGGTATGATTTATTTTTTTTGTGAGGCGTCTAGTGATGTAGAACAGCCATGGGGATGCCAATCAAGATCTGGTGGGCGCCATTTCAATTTTCGCCTTAGGCAGCAGAAAAGCTAGAAACGGCCCTGTCCCTGCCCATCTACGGTCTCTGCCCTGCCCCTCCACAGAGCCACTGCCAGTTTGCATCTCACCCCAGTTCCCCTCCCACCAATTCCCGTTGACAACTCTCCCCTGGTAATTGGGAGGGGCCTGCACCGCTTTAAATGTATGGAGCCGAGAAATTTCTGATTGCGGCCCTGGGTGTGATGGTCAGGTTTCCACATACTTTTGGCCATATACTGTATCTTATTACATCATCTATGAGTAACTGTAAATGTAGAGACAGTTGTACTGACTTGTCACACTACTATCAGCTTACATTACTTTCCTCAACCTCGTTAGATACACTATATTGACAAAAGTATTAGGACGCACCTCTTAAATCATTGAATTGAGGTGTTTCATTCAGTCCTATTGCCATAGGTGTCAAAAATCATGCCCTTAGCCATGCAGTCTGCAAACATTTGTAAAAGAATGGGTCTGTCCAAAAAGTTTACTGAATTTAGCGTGGCACTGTAATAGGGTGCCACTGCTGAAACAAGTCATTTTGTGAAATTTCTTCCCTTTAGGAACCACAGCAAAGTAACAAAGCAGGGTCACGGAGCGCTGAGGTGCATATCGCATATAAGTCGCCAACTCTCACTAACTCAAAATTGCAGAGTTGCAAACCTCCTCTGGCATTAACATCTGCAGCAAAACGGTGAATCGGGAGCCTCATAGCATGGGTTTATGTGGCCGAGAAGCTGCATGCAAGCCTTAGGGTATGTGCGCACACACTAATTACGTCCGTAATTGACGTAATACTTATGTACGTAATACTTATGTACGTAATACTTATGTACGATGCTAGGAGTCCCTGCCTCTCCGTGGAACTACTGTCCCGTACTGAAAACATGATTACAGTACGGGACAGTTGTTCTGCAGAGAGGCAGGGACTCCTAGCATCGTATATAACTATGATGCTAGGAGCCCGGCTCCCTGCACTGTGTTCGGTCCGGTACTTGCGGCCGAAATACGTCCGTCACTTACGGACGTAATTAGTGTGTGTGCACATACCCTTAGGGTATGTGCACACGTAGTGACCAAAAACGTCTGAAAATACAGAGCTGTTTTCAAGGGAAAACAGCCCCTGCTTTTCAGACGTTTTTTGAGCAACTCGCGTTTTTCGCTGCATTTTTCGCGGCGTTTTTGCGGCCTTTTTTACGTCCGTTTTTGGAGCTGTTTTCATTGGAGTCTATGAGAAAACAGCTCCAAAAACGTCCAAAGAAGTGTCCTGCACTTCTTTTGACGAGGCTGTATTTTTACGAGTCGTCGTTTGACAGCTGTCAAACGACGACACGTAAATGACAGGTCGTCTGCACAGTACGTCGGCAAACCCATTCAAATGAATGGGCAGATGTTTGCCGTCGTATTGTAGCCTTATTTTCAGACGTAAAACGAGGCATAATACGCCTCGTTTACGTCTGAAAATAGGTCGTGTGAACCCAGCCTTACATCACCAAGCACAAAGCCAAGCGTCGGATGAAGTGGTGTAATGCACTCCGACCGTAACTGGACTCTGGAGCAGTGGAAACGTTTTGTGGAGTGACGAATCACACTTCTTTATCTGGCAGTCTGATAGATGAGTCTGGGTTTGGCGAATGCCAGGAGAACGTTACCTGCCTATCTGCGTTGTGCCAATTGTAAAGTTTGGTGAAGGAGGGACAATGCTACTGGGTTGATTTTTAGGGGTTGGTCTAGGCCCTCTAGTTCCAGTGAAGGGAAATCTAAATGCTTCAGCCTCCCAATACATTTTGGACAATTGTATGCTGCCAACTTTGGGGAAGGCCCTTTTCTGTTCCTGAATGACTGTGCTCCAGAGATCTGACTTCTACACCATCGAACACCTGTGGGATGAACGGAGATTGCGAGCCAGGCCCTCTTGTCCAACATCATTGTCTGACCTCATAAATGCTCTTCTGGATGAATGGCCAAAAATTCTCAAAGACACACTTCAAAATCTTGTAGAAAACCTTCTCAGAAGAGTGAAATCTGTTTTAGCTTCAAAGGGGGGACCAACTACAGACTAATGCCTATGGATTTAGAATGAGATGTCATAAAAGCTCCTGTAGGTGTAACGTGTAGGTGTTCCAATACTTTTGTCCATTACGTGTATCTTTCATCATGTTTAGATACCTCACATATTTTTTGGCCTGTGTCCTAATACTTTTATGTAATTTTACAGTTCCCTGATCGCTAGATAGAATCTATTCTTTTAATTACTTTGCTGCCTTTACTAAACACTGCCTAACCCTGGTGGGAATGACTTATCTAGTTGTATAATGCATGAAACATTAAGCAGATAAAGCTCGAGATGTGACCTAGCAGAAAGGTTATAAAAAATAACTGGTCAGGCAAAATATGTAATTCTAACAATGAATCAAAACTCAGATAGGTGGGAGAGTTCTGTTGTGAGCGGGAATTCCTCCACCAACAATTATGAGGTAAGGGATTGGGTCAGTGGCGTAGCTATAGGGGTCGCAACGGTCGCAGTTGTGACCGGGCCCCTGAGCCTGGGGGGCACGCAGGGCCTCCATTGCCACACAGCGAGCGCACTGGTCGCGCTTCTAACTGTATTTGCGTCCTTAGTGCGCAAATACAGTTCAGTGCAATGCTGGAGCCTCGCTCCAGCATTCACTGTGCCGCGAGCGGCTCAGCGCAGGCAGGTCCGATGTAGTGACGTCATCGCACCTGTTTGCGCCGAGTCACTCACAGCACAGTGCAGAGGAGGAGAAGGATCTCCTCACCCCGTCGTGAGAATGGGGATAGGTAAGTAATTATGTTATTATTTTTCCATTAGGTACGTACATATGGGGGCATTATACTGGGTATGGGAGGGGGGGCTCATATGGTGGTTGCTGAGGGAGCATTACACTATATGGAGGCATTATACTGTATAGGACAGCTAAGGGTGGTATTATACTGTGTGGGGGGCATTATACTGTGTGGGGCATTATACTGTATGTGGCAGCTATGTAGGGCATTATACTGTATGTGGCAGCTATGTAGGGCATTATACTGTATGGGGCAGCTATGGCGGTCATTATACTGTATGGGACAGCTATAGGGGCATTATACTGTATGTGGCAGCTATGGAGGGCATTATACTGTATGGGGCAGCTATGGGCGGCATTATACTGTATGGGGCATTATAGTGTATGGGGCAGCTATGGGGGGTATTACACTGTATGTGGCAGCTATGGGGGCATTATACTGTATGGGGGAATTAAATTGTATGGGGTGCATTATACTGTATGGGGGGCATTATACTGTGGGCGCAGCTATGGGGGAATTATATTGTGTGGGGGCAGCTATGGGAGCATTATACTGTGTGGGGGCAGCTATAGGGGCAGTATACTGTATGTGGCAGCTATGTAGGGCATTATACTGTATGGGGTAGCTATGGCGGTCATTATACTGTATGGGACAGCTATAGGGGCATTATACTGTATGTGGCAGCTATGGAGGGCATTATACTGTATGGGGCAGCTATGGGTGGCATTATACTGTATGGGGCATTATAGTGTATGGGACAGCTATGGGGGGTATTACACTGTATGTGGCAGCTATGGGGGCATTATACTGTATGGGGGAATTAAATTGTATGGGGTGCATTATACTTTATGGGGGGCATTATACTGTGGGGGCAGCTATGGGGGAATTATATTGTGTGGGGGCAGCTATGGAAGCATTATACTGTGTGGGGGCAGCTATGGGGGCTTTAAACTGTGTGGGGACAGCTATGGGGCATTATACTGTGGCGGCAACTATGGGGAGCATTATACTGTGGAGGCATTCGTGGGGTCTGTCGGGCAAGGCAGCTGGGCATGGGAATGCACAGGGTTTTGGTGGTGTTGGGGAGGGGTAGGGGGGCCCAAGCTGAATTCTTGCACCAGGGCCCATGAGCCTTTAGCTACGCCCCTGGATTGGGTTCTGCACCCCCATGTATGCACTGAAGTAAGCTAGTATGTAGAAATTACTAGTATGTAGAAATCCTGCTGGCTGAAACACAATATAAAGGGAATTTATTAAGACTGGCGTTTTATAAGCCAGTCTTAAAAGTTAGAGTAAATTGCGACATATTTATTAAGAGGCGAAAGCCTCTCAATGAATGTGTTGCATGTTTCGGCCAGGATAGTTGCCAATTCTGGCACAACGATAGCGGCCATGCACCATCATTCCCTTCCCCACTGGACGTAAAATAAAAATACTTCCCTCAGCCCTCCACTTCGCCCCTCAGGCTCCCTCATTACCCAGTGCCACTCGTACAAGGTCCTGATGCCAAGCAGCGATATATGCAACGCAGCACTTTAACCTCTTCAGTGTAGCATCACATACAACGTCCTGACGCTGCCTGGCATCATTAGGTTGTATGAGCAGCACTGGAGTGACGAGGGAGCCGGAAAAGAGAAGAAGAGTGCCAAGTCGTTTTTTTTTTTTTAGAACTTCGTAGTTTACAATCTGTGTCTAAAAAACTCTGTCTTGGGTATGTGATGGGCACACAGGTGTACGGCTTGGTCTTGTAACAAGTGCCACATATATGTGTCCAACACTGTGACCCTGTGTACATGAGGTCCATAAAGATATGGTCTTCAAGTTTACTGTGGGGGAACTCGAGTGACCTGCACAACACCCTGACAGCAACCCCACTAAAACCCATCAGACCTTCTCTTCCAACATCAGTGCCGGACTTACCAAATGCTCTTCTGGCTGAATGGGCACAGATTGCCACAGACACACTCCAAAATCTTTTAGCAAAGCCTTCCCAGAAGAGTGGAGGTTGTTATGGAATGGAGCCCCCATTGCAGCTATATTAACGCCCAATGACTCCGACGGATTTTTGAAGGTACCTACTAATGACAGCTTAATTTCCGCTCTAACGGCTGAGATTGGAGGAACCTCCGATCCCGTCCGTTTAACCCTTATGGCTGTGGGGATCAAACTTTTCACTATACTATAATATGATTTATTTGCTGGAACCGGGAAAAAACCTTTTCAATTTCAGCATTTACATTTTAGCTAGCAAGAACTACAAGGCTCGGAACCTATCACTTCTGGGTAGTGCCTAAATGGCCAAGTGTTCCATCTGCCCTTTAAAATATGCCAAATATAGCAATTAAAGTCAGTGTGTTTTAGGTATACAATGTTAGAGGATTTCTAACTGATGGTGAGATATTAGACATAACATTAAGTCCTGTTTTTAGTTATTTATTATTTTTAGGCAGGTGGAGAATCTTGATTCATTGTTTCTGAACATGCACATTTGGGCTGGCTCAGACCTTGTGTACAGGAAGTTAGGACGGCAGGAGACTTCCATCTTCTGTGTTCTCTGCTTATCAAGATATTTTACTTAAAACATACATCCTGTTCACAGGGAGCTAGAATTCTGCCAAAAGGAATATGGTTATGAAACGATATTTGCTCTACCTAAATATAACTTAGAATATTATAAAATGTTCCTGATTATTTAACAATGAAATTTAAGTAAATCTTAGTTATGCCAAGTGCTACAGTATATTTATCATACCTCCAAAAATTTGAACCCTCATTTGCTGGACATTTTATAAGCTTGGTCATCGATCTGCCGATGAACGCCCACAAAACCTACAAAATGTGCCCATTTGAAGTCATCTTGTAAGACAAGCCCTGTGAAAAAATGGTAGGGTTGGGAGGTATGTATGTATTTATTTATTTATCAAGAAAATACATCAGATGTTTTTCCTACAGACCTGACATTTCTGGTTTACCACAGCCTGTACTCTGCTGAATGAGCAACAAGAAAGAGAAAAGGAATCTGACATTACCGGTAACACTACCCGTTATTAATAGAAAGTTCCTATAGATAAAGGGATTTATACCATTAAAAGCACGGCATTAGGCGACTGCTATTCAAGCAGTAGTCCAACATTTTCTTTACAGTGGATCTAAAGTAGAGCTTCACATTGTGCAGTAGCCTTCAGTATAGTTTCCAGTACTTTTTTAATGCATCTTATACTGCACGTCTATTAAAGGCTATCTACACCTTTGAAAACAATTATTATTATTATTTTAAATAAAAACGTCTATCAGTGTGTTTGGTGCAACTTTGTAATTACTTTTTATTAAAGATTATATTTACTTTTGGAGATACAACTGCTTTGTATCCTGTATACAGAGAAACTGTATCATTGGCTGAAACCTGAATCCGTCAGATCAGCGGTACTGACGGGTTCAGTGAAAGCGGGTTCTGCGTGTCTCTGACACACAGGATCGAGCTGTTATCAATCACGTCTAAGTTCATAACTTAGATGTGATCGATAATAGGTGATCCTCTGTGTCAGAGGCATGCAGGACCCGCTGTCACTAAACCCGTCAGTCCCCCTGACCTGACGGATTCAGGCCTCATTGAAATATACAGCTGCTGTGTTCCAGGATACAAAGCAGCTGTATCTAAAAAAGTAAAAATAATCTTTAATAAAAACGAATTACAAAGTTGTACCAAACACACTGTTTTATTAAAAAATGTAAAATAGTTTTCAAAGTTGTTCATAAGCATTTAAGTCTTGTGAAACGGTATGTAAATATATTTCACATCAAGGGTCAGTTCACACGTTGCGTAAATACTGCGGATTTTCCGCAATGGAATTAGTTGCGGAAAATCCGCACAAATACAGTAGCAGCAAAGTGGATGAGATAAAACAAATCTCATCCAGAGACTGCGTAAATAGTGAGCGGAAAAACAACTCCGAAATTGACCTGTGGTGCGTAATTTGTACTTGCGCAAACGCTGCTAATTTGTTGCAGGTTTTGCCCTTTGAATTCATTATAGAGGTAAAACCCGCAACAAATAGTAGATGTTGCATTTTTTGGCGGTGGGTTTGCAGCGATTCCGCCGCAAAAAACGCAACTCAGGAAAAAAAAAATCTTGTACTTACCCAGAAGTCTGTTCTTCCCTCCTGCGCGGCCTCCTGGGATGATGTTTCATCCCATGTGACCACTGTAGCCAATCACCGGCTGTAGCGGCGGTCACATGGTATGAAACATCATCCCAGGAGGCCGGCCTGGATGACGTCAGGGGGCTGGCCTCCTGGGATGACGTTTCATCTCATGTGACCGCCGCTGCAGCCAATCACAGGCTGCAGCAGCCTGCTGGGATTAAACATCATCCCAGGAGGCCGTCCTTCTAGCAGGCCGGCTAAGTGCTGCAGCGGACATTCCGGGCGAAAACTGCACCACAGTTTGGTGCCGTTTTTCACCCGGAACTCTATGTGGCGAACAGGGTGGATACGCTGCGTGCTTTTCCGCAGTCTATACGCCCCATGTGAACTCAACCTAATAAGTTTATTTTACTCATCTTATCAGTGGAATAGAAAGGAGAGGGGCATCTAAAGCAAAGACTTGTCCCCTATTATGGTCCCTAGTTTTGTCATCCAGTACGGAATCGGCTGGTGTTTATTTGCCCCCTCCATGCCCATTCCGTAAACCTTTCGACCAATCTCTACACATTTTTTGCTAACAATGCAGTTCCCCTGGAGAAGGGGGTCCTACACAGATTCTTGCCACCCAATAGCAAAAGGAATAGGACCAACCTTGGCTTCTATCCAAGTGCCCTATAGCTCTGACATGTAGAGCTTAGGGTGGTTACATAAAAATTAACAAAAACGAATTAAGGGCTGTTGCATTGTTAAGAACTTATTAATTGAGTACTAGAACTTTTAGTTCTATTCTTTATGAAATGGACAATTATCAGTGCAATAAAATGAAGAAAAAATATCCTGGCACCCAAACGTTGGTATTAGTTTGGTTTATTATAGAGGGGTTAATAATGGTGGTACAGGAAATATTTTTAAAGGGAACCCGATGGCAGAATGAGTTAGTGACAGGGACATGCAGACCAGACAGTAATATTTAAAAAAAAAAAAATCTGACATATTTAAGAGATTTCATACACTGATAGAGAGAGATATGTCAATGGCAGGGAGGAAAGTGGGGGAAGGTGGGAGAGAGAAGCCCATCAGACGCATATCCCCGACCCTCGGCCGAGCATGCATGTTTATTGCAATGTGGAGAGGGTAATATCCCTCTGACAGCAGCTTATCTGCCACAGAAACAAATGATTAGGCATGTTGCCATTATACCTGGTCTCCCCCCCCCAACATATGTTGTCAGGGGTGGAGCACGATTGGGAGACCCCCCCCCCCCCCAGCACATTAGATTGACTCCTGATCCTGTTGAAATTGGTGAATGTTTATCTAATGTGAATAGTCAGCTTAAAGAGGCTCTGTCACCAGATTTTGCAACCCCTATCTGCTATTGCAGCAGATAGGCGCTGCAATGTAGATTACAGTAACGTTTTTATTTTTAAAAAACGAGCATTTTTGGCCAAGTTATGACCATTTTTGTAATTATGCAAATGAGGCTTGCAAAAGTCCAAGTGGGTGTGTTTAAAAGTACAAGTCCAAGTGGGTGTGTATTATGTGCGTACATCGGGGCGTTTTTAATACTTTTACTAGCTGGGCGCTCTGATGAGAAGTAACATCCTCTTCTCTTCAGAACGCCCAGCTTGTGACAGTGCAGATCTGTGACGTCACTCACAGGTCCTGCATCGTGACGGCCACATCGGCACCAGAGGCTACAGTTGATTCTGCAGCAGCATCAGCGTTTGCAGGTAAGATCGACTTACCTGCAAACGCTGATGCTGCTGCAGAATCAACTGTAGCCTCTGGTGCCGATGTGGCCGTCACGATGCAGGACCTGTGAGTGACGTCACAGATCTGCACTGTCACAAGCTGGGCGTTCTGAAGAGAAGAGGATGTTACTTCTCATCAGAGCGCCCAGCTAGTGAAAGTATTAAAAACGCCCCGATGTACGCACATAATACACGCCCACTTGGACTTGTACTTTTAAACACACCCACTTGGACTTTTGCAAGCCTCATTTGCATAACTACAAAAATGGTCATAACTTGGCCAAAAATGCTCGTTTTTTAAAAATAAAAACGTTACTGTAATCTACATTGCAGCGCCTATCTGCTGCAATAGCAGATAGGGGTTGCAAAATCTGGTGACAGAGCCTCTTTAAGTGACATGGTTTTCTAAGGGACAAAATGACATGTAATACAGACAATTTGTTAAGGATCCCATTTTATTTATATATTACCATTTTATGCAATTAAGATGCACTTACCGTTGTATCCGTGGTGCTGCATGGCTGGTACTTTACATCTGGTTCGTGCATGATTTAGAAGCTGTTTGCTTCCTGGGCAATATAATTAGTCGTTTCTTTAGCAATTTAGCTATAGAGACAAACAAAAAGCCAATTATACAAAAACGGAAACATGAAAAATGTTAATTTTTACTTTGTTTAAAATGGAATTTCAAGAAACATGAAACAAATAACTGAATAGGATTGGTTTGGAATGTTGTATTCGTAGTGAAGTAATAACAAATACTATTCATGTAATTAGAAATAAAGTTGGCATAAAGACAAAGCTACAATCCATGCTCTACTATGATCTGCACATACACAGACCCTACAGTGCGGCTCATTTTCGGAAGGGATGGGTATTTTGACAAATTAGGATGTGCCGATAAGGGGATGAAATATAGAGGAGGGAGGTTAGAGGATTCAGCTTGCTGCTAGAAGTGACGGCTGCAGAAAAAAAAATGTTTTTGTCTAAAAACAGCTTTAAAAGTAATGTACCTCTTGTTACATTTAAAAAGGAATATGCTGCAGAGTTTACCTAATACTTAATTTACTGACTTTTTTTTGCACTGTGAAGTTATTGTAGCCTCCATACTACTCATAAATTTTTTTACAAATGGAGACCAAGATGAATTCTCTGTGTCCTAGGCTCCCATTTCAGTCCACTAAGGTCCTAAGGCCTCTTGCACACGACCGTTGTGCCACTCGGGCCATTTTTGCCGGCATCCGAATGGCACTCGATAGTCTTCATGGACCCATTTACTTTAGCGGGTGAATTGGGTCTGTGAAAAATGGTCCGAGTCTCCGATCCGAGGAAAGATAGAACATGTCCTATCTTTCCTCGAATCACTGCTCTGTGCCTTGAATAGCAAGTGGTTTGTATATTAAGTGGAGTTCCAAAAACCGGATTGATTTACTGTGTTGTGTGTGACAAAGTGGGGGGCCATTGTATGTGATATATGTATTGATTGCTTGCTTGCTACAAAGTTTGCAAAAGTGACATAATTTGTAACCTTTTTTTTCTTTTGCAGTTTCCTGAGTAGCTGAGTAAGGGGGAGGGCTTAGCTGCTACCAGGTGGTATAAATCAGGCCTCACTACTCTGTAGAGCCTGCTCTGTGCCTTGAATAGCAAGTGGTTTGTATATTAAGTGGAGTTCCAAAAACCGGATTGATTTACTGTGTTGTGTGTGACAAAGTGGGGGGCCATTGTATGTGATATATGTATTGATTGCTTGCTTGCTACAAAGTTTGCAAAAGTGACATAATTTGTAACCTTTTTTTTCTTTTGCAGTTTCCTGAGTAGCTGAGTAAGGGGGAGGGCTTAGCTGCTACCAGGTGGTATAAATCAGGCCTCACTACTCTGTAGAGCCTGCTCTGTGCCTTGAATAGCAAGTGGTTTGTATATTAAGTGGAGTTCCAAAAACCGGATTGATTTACTGTGTTGTGTGTGACAAAGTGGGGGGCCATTGTATGTGATATATGTATTGATTGCTTGCTTGCTACAAAGTTTGCAAAAGTGACATAATTTGTAACCTTTTTTTTCTTTTGCAGTTTCCTGAGTAGCTGAGTAAGGGGGAGGGCTTAGCTGCTACCAGGTGGTATAAATCAGGCCTCACTACTCTGTAGAGCCTGCTCTGTGCCTTGAATAGCAAGTGGTTTGTATATTAAGTGGAGTTCCAAAAACCGGATTGATTTACTGTGTTGTGTGTGACAAAGTGGGGGGCCATTGTATGTGATATATGTATTGATTGCTTGCTTGCTACAAAGTTTGCAAAAGTGACATAATTTGTAACCTTTTTTTTCTTTTGCAGTTTCCTGAGTAGCTGAGTAAGGGGGAGGGCTTAGCTGCTACCAGGTGGTATAAATCAGGCCTCACTACTCTGTAGAGCCTGCTCTGTGCCTTGAATAGCAAGTGGTTTGTATATTAAGTGGAGTTCCAAAAACCGGATTGATTTACTGTGTTGTGTGTGACAAAGTGGGGGGCCATTGTATGTGATATATGTATTGATTGCTTGCTTGCTACAAAGTTTGCAAAAGTGACATAATTTGTAACCTTTTTTTTCTTTTGCAGTTTCCTGAGTAGCTGAGTAAGGGGGAGGGCTTAGCTGCTACCAGGTGGTATAAATCAGGCCTCACTACTCTGTAGAGCCTGCTCTGTGCCTTGAATAGCAAGTGGTTTGTATATTAAGTGGAGTTCCAAAAACCGGATTGATTTACTGTGTTGTGTGTGACAAAGTGGGGGGCCATTGTATGTGATATATGTATTGATTGCTTGCTTGCTACAAAGTTTGCAAAAGTGACATAATTTGTAACCTTTTTTTTCTTTTGCAGTTTCCTGAGTAGCTGAGTAAGGGGGAGGGCTTAGCTGCTACCAGGTGGTATAAATCAGGCCTCACTACTCTGTAGAGCCTGCTCTGTGCCTTGAATAGCAAGTGGTTTGTATATTAAGTGGAGTTCCAAAAACCGGATTGATTTACTGTGTTGTGTGTGACAAAGTGGGGGGCCATTGTATGTGATATATGTATTGATTGCTTGCTTGCTACAAAGTTTGCAAAAGTGACATAATTTGTAACCTTTTTTTTCTTTTGCAGTTTCCTGAGTAGCTGAGTAAGGGGGAGGGCTTAGCTGCTACCAGGTGGTATAAATCAGGCCTCACTACTCTGTAGAGCCTGCTCTGTGCCTTGAATAGCAAGTGGTTTGTATATTAAGTGGAGTTCCAAAAACCGGATTGATTTACTGTGTTGTGTGTGACAAAGTGGGGGGCCATTGTATGTGATATATGTATTGATTGCTTGCTTGCTACAAAGTTTGCAAAAGTGACATAATTTGTAACCTTTTTTTTCTTTTGCAGTTTCCTGAGTAGCTGAGTAAGGGGGAGGGCTTAGCTGCTACCAGGTGGTATAAATCAGGCCTCACTACTCTGTAGAGCCTGCTCTGTGCCTTGAATAGCAAGTGGTTTGTATATTAAGTGGAGTTCCAAAAACCGGATTGATTTACTGTGTTGTGTGTGACAAAGTGGGGGGCCATTGTATGTGATATATGTATTGATTGCTTGCTTGCTACAAAGTTTGCAAAAGTGACATAATTTGTAACCTTTTTTTTCTTTTGCAGTTTCCTGAGTAGCTGAGTAAGGGGGAGGGCTTAGCTGCTACCAGGTGGTATAAATCAGGCCTCACTACTCTGTAGAGCCTGCTCTGTGCCTTGAATAGCAAGTGGTTTGTATATTAAGTGGAGTTCCAAAAACCGGATTGATTTACTGTGTTGTGTGTGACAAAGTGGGGGGCCATTGTATGTGATATATGTATTGATTGCTTGCTTGCTACAAAGTTTGCAAAAGTGACATAATTTGTAACCTTTTTTTTCTTTTGCAGTTTCCTGAGTAGCTGAGTAAGGGGGAGGGCTTAGCTGCTACCAGGTGGTATAAATCAGGCCTCACTACTCTGTAGAGCCTGCTCTGTGCCTTGAATAGCAAGTGGTTTGTATATTAAGTGGAGTTCCAAAAACCGGATTGATTTACTGTGTTGTGTGTGACAAAGTGGGGGGCCATTGTATGTGATATATGTATTGATTGCTTGCTTGCTACAAAGTTTGCAAAAGTGACATAATTTGTAACCTTTTTTTTCTTTTGCAGTTTCCTGAGTAGCTGAGTAAGGGGGAGGGCTTAGCTGCTACCAGGTGGTATAAATCAGGCCTCACTACTCTGTAGAGCCTGCTCTGTGCCTTGAATAGCAAGTGGTTTGTATATTAAGTGGAGTTCCAAAAACCGGATTGATTTACTGTGTTGTGTGTGACAAAGTGGGGGGCCATTGTATGTGATATATGTATTGATTGCTTGCTTGCTACAAAGTTTGCAAAAGTGACATAATTTGTAACCTTTTTTTTCTTTTGCAGTTTCCTGAGTAGCTGAGTAAGGGGGAGGGCTTAGCTGCTACCAGGTGGTATAAATCAGGCCTCACTACTCTGTAGAGCCTGCTCTGTGCCTTGAATAGCAAGTGGTTTGTATATTAAGTGGAGTTCCAAAAACCGGATTGATTTACTGTGTTGTGTGTGACAAAGTGGGGGGCCATTGTATGTGATATATGTATTGATTGCTTGCTTGCTACAAAGTTTGCAAAAGTGACATAATTTGTAACCTTTTTTTTCTTTTGCAGTTTCCTGAGTAGCTGAGTAAGGGGGAGGGCTTAGCTGCTACCAGGTGGTATAAATCAGGCCTCACTACTCTGTAGAGCCTGCTCTGTGCCTTGAATAGCAAGTGGTTTGTATATTAAGTGGAGTTCCAAAAACCGGATTGATTTACTGTGTTGTGTGTGACAAAGTGGGGGGCCATTGTATGTGATATATGTATTGATTGCTTGCTTGCTACAAAGTTTGCAAAAGTGACATAATTTGTAACCTTTTTTTTCTTTTGCAGTTTCCTGAGTAGCTGAGTAAGGGGGAGGGCTTAGCTGCTACCAGGTGGTATAAATCAGGCCTCACTACTCTGTAGAGCCTGCTCTGTGCCTTGAATAGCAAGTGGTTTGTATATTAAGTGGAGTTCCAAAAACCGGATTGATTTACTGTGTTGTGTGTGACAAAGTGGGGGGCCATTGTATGTGATATATGTATTGATTGCTTGCTTGCTACAAAGTTTGCAAAAGTGACATAATTTGTAACCTTTTTTTTCTTTTGCAGTTTCCTGAGTAGCTGAGTAAGGGGGAGGGCTTAGCTGCTACCAGGTGGTATAAATCAGGCCTCACTACTCTGTAGAGCCTGCTCTGTGCCTTGAATAGCAAGTGGTTTGTATATTAAGTGGAGTTCCAAAAACCGGATTGATTTACTGTGTTGTGTGTGACAAAGTGGGGGGCCATTGTATGTGATATATGTATTGATTGCTTGCTTGCTACAAAGTTTGCAAAAGTGACATAATTTGTAACCTTTTTTTTCTTTTGCAGTTTCCTGAGTAGCTGAGTAAGGGGGAGGGCTTAGCTGCTACCAGGTGGTATAAATCAGGCCTCACTACTCTGTAGAGCCTGCTCTGTGCCTTGAATAGCAAGTGGTTTGTATATTAAGTGGAGTTCCAAAAACCGGAGTTGAAAAGAGGAGTTAAAGCCCAAGTAAGTGCTCTTCTACTTCTTTATCTTTTTGGTTAACACCTGTTCGCTGTTTTTTTGTAACTGGGATAATGGACAACAAGATTGGAGGTTTTCTTCAGTGCACAGTTTGCCATATGTATGCACGACTGGAGCCGGAGTTCCAGGGTGAATATCTCTGTGGCAGATGTGAGCATATTGTTCACCTGGAAGCTCGTATTAGAGATCTGGAGGAGCAGAATGCAACACTGAGGAGGATAGACAATTTTGAACGGAGCTTGCTGCTCACAGAGCATGCAGTTAGTGGGTTACAACTGGAGGGTGAAGACATGGGTGAGCAGGATCAGGTAAGTAGCTGGGTTAATGTAGTTAGGGGCAGTAGAAAGGGGTCAAAGACAAGGAAGGCCGATCCGGTTTCTGACATTCCAGGCAAAATTGCCAAGTTGGGTGATGATGCGAGGGTGTCAGTCTCAGAAATGGCAGCCCTAGTGGATACTGATCTCCCTAACAGCCGGGAGAACAGCCCAGCTAGTAGTCGGCGGGATGGTAATGCAGGTAAGCCAAGACAATTGATAGTCGTAGGGGATTCTATAATCAGGAAGACGGATAGAATTATTTGTCGCCAAGACCACCTCAACCGAATGGTTTGCTGTCTCCCTGGTGCCAGGGTTCGGCATGTGGTGGAACGGGTGGACAAATTGCTGGGAGGGGCTGGTGATGATCCAGCTGTCGTGGTCCATGTCGGTACCAACGACAGAATAAATGGTAGGTGGAGGAGCCTTAAGAATAATTTTAAAGAACTAGGCTACAAGCTGAAGGGAAGGACCTCCAAGGTTGTATTCTCAGGAATACTGCCTGTGCCATGCGCATCACAGGAAAGACAGCGGGAGCTTAGGGAGTTAAATGCATGGCTGAAGTCTTGGTGTAGAGGAGAAGGATTTGGGTTCCTAGAGCACTGGGCTGACTTTTCATTGGGGTACAAACTGTATTCTGCAGATGATTTGCACCTAAATGGAAGGGGGTCCGCTGTGCTGGGGGAGAGAATTCTAGCTGGGGTGGCGGAGTATTTAAACTAGGGCTGAGGAGGGAGGTCAATGTAGAAAAAAAAAGGGGTAGCCAGGTTAGAGAGGGGTCAGACTATATTGGTGGGGGGAGAAACAGAATGTGGGGAGAGGACTAGACAACAGGATAAGGAGATCCTTTCGTTACAAAACATCAGTGTAAATAAAAAGGACCGATTAATGTCAAATCACATTTCTGATAATAAAAGTGAAAAACTGACAGGCAAGTTAAAGTGTATGTTCACAAATGCCAGAAGTCTAGCAAGTAAAATGGGGGAGCTGGAGGCCTTGATACTGGAAGAAAATATAGATATAGTTGGTGTTGCTGAAACATGGCTGGACTCTTCACATGACTGGGCTGTAAATCTACAGGGTTTTACACTTTTTCGTAAAGACAGGACAAAAAGGAAAGGTGGTGGTGTATGTCTGTATGTGAGAAGTGATATGAAGGCGAGTGTGAAAGAGACAATAGTGGGTGAAGACTGTGAGGAGGTTGAAACCTTGTGGGTGGAACTAGAAAGGGAGGTAAACACTGAAAAAATTACTTTTGGTGTAATCTATAGACCACCCAATATAACTGAGGAGATGGAAGTTCAGCTATATAAACAGATGGAGCGGGCTGCACAGGCGGGTACTGTAGTGATAATGGGAGATTTTAATTTCCGGGATATTAATTGGTGTCATGGTTCGGCTTCAACTGCAAAGGGGAGACATTTCCTCAACCTGTTGCAGGAAAATTTTATGGGCCAGTTTGTGGAAGACCCGACTAGAGGTGAAGCTCTGTTGGATCTGGTCATTTCTAATAATGCAGATCTTGTTGGGAATGTCAATGTTCGTGAAAACCTCGGTAACAGTGATCATAATATAGTTACATTTTACCTATACTGTAAAAAACAAACGCAGGCTGGGAGGGCAAAAACATTTAATTTTAAGAAAGCCAATTTCCCCAGGATGAGGGCTGCAATTCAGGATATAGACTGGGAAGAACTAATGTCAAATAATGGAACAAATGATAAATGGGAGATTTTCAAATCTACTTTGAGTTATTATAGTGCAAAATTTATTCCTACAGGTAATAAGTATAAACGACTCAAATTAAACCCCACATGGCTTACACCTTCTGTGAAAGGGGCAATACATGACAAAAAAAGGGCATTTAAAAAATACAAATCTGAGGGTACAGCTGTAGCCTTTGTAAAATATAAAGAGCTTAATAAAATCTGTAAAAATGTAATAAAATTAGCAAAAATACAAAATGAAAGGCAGGTGGCCAAGGATAGTAAAAAAAATCCTAAAAAATTCTTCAAGCATATAAATGCAAAAAAGCCAAGGTCTGAACATGTAGGACCCTTAGATAATGGTAATGGGGAGTTGATCACAGGGGATCAAGAGAAGGCAGAGTTACTAAATGGGTTCTTTAGCTCTGTATATACAACAGAAGAAAGAGCAGCTGATGTAGCCGGTGCCAGTGCTGTTAATATATCAGTTGATTTACTGAATTGGATGAATGTAGAGATGGTCCAAGCTAAATTAAATAAAATAAATGTGCACAAGGCTCCGGGACCAGATGGGTTACACCCTAGAATTCTTAAAGAGCTTAGTTCAGTTATTTCTGTCCCCCTTTTCATAATATTCAGAGAATCTCTAGTGACTGGTATAGTGCCAAGGGACTGGCGCAGGGCAAATGTGGTGCCTATTTTCAAAAAGGGCTCTAGGTCTTCCCCGGGTAATTATAGACCAGTAAGCTTAACATCCATCGTGGGGAAAATGTTTGAGGGGCTATTGAGGGACTATATACAGGATTATGTGACAATAAATAGCATTATAAGTGACAGCCAGCATGGTTTTACTAAGGACAGAAGTTGTCAAACTAACCTAATCTGTTTTTATGAAGAGGTAAGCAGAAGTCTAGACAGAGGGGCCGCTGTGGATTTAGTGTTTTTGGACTTTGCAAAGGCATTTGACACTGTCCCCCATAGACGCCTAATGGGTAAATTACGGACTATAGGTTTAGAAAATATAGTTTGTAATTGGATTGAGAATTGGCTCAAGGACCGTATCCAGAGAGTTGTGGTCAATGATTCCTTCTCTGAATGGTCACCGGTTATAAGTGGTGTACCCCAGGGTTCAGTGCTGGGACCACTATTATTCAACTTATTTATTAATGATATAGAGGATGGGATTAATAGCACTATTTCTATTTTTGCAGATGACACCAAGCTATGTAATATAGTTCAGACTATGGAAGATGTTTGTGAATTGCAGGCAGATTTAAACAAACTAAGTGTTTGGGCGTCCACTTGGCAAATGAAGTTTAATGTAGATAAATGTAAAGTTATGCATCTGGGTACCAACAACCTGCATGCATCATATGTCCTAGGGGGAGCTACACTGGCGGATTCACTTGTTGAGAAGGATCTGGGTGTTCTTGTAAATCATAAACTCAATAACAGCATGCAGTGTCAATCAGCTGCTTCAAAGGCCAGCAAGATATTGTCGTGTATTAAAAGAGGCATGGACTCGCGGGACAGAGATGTAATATTGCCACTTTACAAAGCATTAGTGAGGCCCCATCTAGAATATGCAGTTCAGTTCTGGGCTCCAGTTCATAGAAAGGATGCCCTGGAGTTGGAAAAAATATAAAGAAGAGCAACGAAGCTAATAAGGGGCATGGAGAACTCAAGTTATGAGGAAAGATTGAAAGAATTAAACCTATTTAGCCTTGAAAAAAGACGACTAAGGGGGGACATGATTAACTTATATAAATATATTAATGGCACATACAAAAAATATGGTGATATCCTGTTCCTTGTAAAACCCCCTCAAAAAACAAGGGGGCACTCCCTCCGTCTGGAGAAAAAAAGGTTCAAGCTGCAGAGGCGACAAGGCTTCTTTACAGTAAGAACTGTGAATCTATGGAATAGCCTACCGCAGGAGCTGGTCACAGCAGGGACAGTAGATGGCTTTAAAAAAGGGTTAGATAATTTCCTAGAACAAAAAAATATTAGCTCCTATGTGTAGAAATTTTTCCTTCCCTTTTCCCTTCCCTTGGTTGGACTTGATGGACATGTGTCTTTTTTCAGCCGTACTAACTATGTAACTATGTAACTATGTAACTGATGGAACTTGGACGGCATACTCGATCGTGTGCATGAGGCGTTACCATTCTGCAATGCACCTAGTCATTGTAATAGGTACCACACAGTGAGGCTCTGTATTGTATAGAGGAGTCTATAAGACAGAGTGCATATCTTTGTCTCCACTACTCCATGTTAAACTCTGTGTGTGACACAGATAAATTGATGTTCATGCTGCAATATTTCTGTAGAACGAGACGAGACATTCAGTTAGTGATGTACAGGGTGGGCCATTTATATGGATACACCTAAATAAAATGGGAATGGTTGTTGATATTAACTTCCTGTTTGTGGCACATTAGTATATGGGAGGGTGGAAACTTTTCAAGCTGGGTGTTGACCATGGCGGCCATTTTGAAGTCGGCCATTTTATATCCAACTTTAGGTTTTTCAATGGGAAGAGGGTCATGTGACACATCAAACTAATCGAGAATTTCACAAGAAAAACAATGGTGTGCTTGGTTTTAACGTTACTTTATTCTTTCATGAGTTATTTACAAGTTTCTGACCACTTATAAAATGTGTTCAAAGTGCTGCCCATTGTGTTGGATTGTCAATGCAACCCTCTTCTCCCACTCTTCACACACTGATAGCAACACCGCAGAAGAAATGCTAGCACAGGCTTCCAGTATCCGTAGTTTCAGTTGCTGCACATCTCGTATCTTCACAGCATAGACAATTGCCTTCAGATGACCCCAAAGATAAAAGCCTAAGGGGGTCAGATCGGGAGGCATTTCTTCTGCGGTGTTGCTATCAGTGTGTGAAGAGTGGGAGAAGGGGGTTGCATTGACAATCCAACACAATGGGCAGCACTTTGAACACATTTTATAAGTGTTCAGAAACTTGTAAATAACTCATGAAAGAATAAAGTAACGTTAAAACCAAGCACACCATTGTTTTTCTTGTGAAAGTCTCGATTAGTTTGATGTGTCACATGACCCTCTTCCCATTGAAAAAACTAAAGTTGGATACAAAATGGCCGACTTCAAAATGGCCGCCATGGTCAACACCCAGCTTGAAAAGTTTCCCCCCTCCCATATACTAATGTGCCACAAACAGGAAGTTAATATCACCAACCATTCCAATTTTATTTAGGTGTATCCATATAAATGGCCCACCCTGTATATTACGGAAAGGACCTACACATTTATTTTAAGCGCTGTACAAGGCGCATCTTAAAGAGAACCTTTCACCTCCCCATACATGTGCAGCTAAGTGCAGCATGTAATGGGCAGGGCTGCACAAACCCTAGGGTACTTTAAAAAAATTTTATACCTTCCTCCGTTATTTAGATATCTGTGCCGTTATATTTGGCGCCCGATATTTAAATAACCCCCTGATCTGTCAATGGAGCGTGTAGTGGCAAGGGGGCGTGTTGCTATGGCTGTGACACTGTCCAATCAGATATAGACAGTGTTACAGCAAGAGCGAGGATAGAGGAGAGAGAGTGTGCGCGCGCTCACTCTCAAGCTTTCAAGATCAGTCTTCTGCCGAACTGGCAAGGGGGCGTGTCACTGCTACGGACAGTGTAAGAGCTGTGGAGAGGAGAACACGCATGCGCGCTCTCATCTTTTAAGCTCTTGCGAGAGATCAGTCTTGTACTTTGTTTGCCAAACTGGCAAGGGGGTGTGTCACTGCTACAGACAGTGTAAGAGCTGGGAAGAGCTTGCACTGTCTGTAGCAGAGACACGCCCCCTTGCCAGTTCGGCAGACAAAGTACAAGACTAATCTCTCGCAACAGCTAAAGAGATGAGAGCGCTTATGCCTCGCTCTCTTCTCCACATCTCTTACACTGTCCGTAGCAGTGACACGCCCCCTTGCTAGTTCAGCAGAAGACTGATCTTGAAAGCTGAAGAGTGAGAGCGTGCGCGCGCGCTCGCACAGACTCTCTCCTCTATCCTCGCTCTTGCTGTAACACTGTCTATATCTGATTGGACAGTGTCACAGCCATAGTAACACGACCTCTTGCCAGTACACGCCTCGTTGACAGTTCAGGGGGTTATTTAAATATCGGGCGCCAAATATAACGGACCGATATCTAAATAACAGAGGAAGGTATAAAAATAATGTAAAGTGCCCCAGGGTTTGTGCAGCCCTCCCCATTACATGCTGTACATGTATGGGGAAGTGAAAGGTTCTCTTTAAATGGGTTTTCCAAATATTAACATTTATCATTTATCCAAAGGAAACGTGACAAAGTGCCCCCCAAAATGCAGGTTCTAGTAGGCTGTAGTTGTACGGAGCAATGGCCAAGCATGTGTGCAGCTCACCCCATACAAATCTATAGGTGATATACAAAAAAGAGATTAAGCAGTCCCTTACGGTCTAACATTTCTCATCTATCATGCAGATAGATAAACTAAGGAACTAAATTATCAGACATTCTCTAATATATTCTTTACCACATTTTTCCCTTTAAGTGTGTAAGTAAATCATGCAATAAATATGGACAAGAGGGCACACATTTAGGATTTACACATACATAAAAAAAAACAGTACAAATTCATTGAGCAGCCGTACAAATGTAAATAGTATGTATAAAGTATAACAGAGTAGGTGAGAGATTAGGGGATGAGTAAACATTATTGTCTTGTCAAAGAAGACATGAATTGTACAGCAGTTGAAGAAGACCCTAAACAGGGGTAAGTACACCTATCAGAAGAGGTAAGGGTCTGTTCACATCAGCATCAGGGTTCCGTTGATGGGTTCCGTCAGAACTTTCCCTCGGAGGAACCCATCAACGGAAAGGCAAGCGGAAACCATAGCTTCCCATTAGCATTACCATTGATTTCATTGGTAATGTTTCCATTGCTAATGGTTTGCGTTTGTCTCAGTTCCGTAAGGATTCCATTTTTTTTACGGAATCAATAGCACAGTCGACTGCTCTATTGATTCTGTAAAAAAAAACGGAAACCTTATAGAATAGAGACAAACAGAAAACATTAAGAGGCTCTGTCACCAGATTCTCAAACCCCTATCTCCTATTGCATGTGATCGGCGCTGAAATGTAGATAACAGCAACGTTTTTTGTTTTTTTTAAACGTTCATTTTTGGCCAAGTTATGAGCTATTTTATATTTATGCAAAGGAGCTTTGAAATGGACAACTGGCCGTTTTTTTTTCGTTATGTCCAACTGGGCGTGTATTGTGTTTTTAACTGGGCATGTTTATGTGTATGACGCTGACCAATAAGTGACCAGTCCGCATCATACACTCCTCAACATCTGCACGCTCCTCTCCTGAAATATTCTGTGCTGCTGTGAACTCTGCTCTTACCATTACGTAGCTCTCAGTCTGTTACCTCTCCTCCACTCCTGTCCTCAATAACACCTTCACATGATTGGCAAGTCACCACCCCGCACAAGATCCTACTACGTTCTATCCTGACCGCCGGTGAATTCTCCATGCGGTCTTTGCAGTGCTGCTACCCCGTTTACCTACGGGAGCAGAACGCGGCTCCTGAAATACTCTGTGCTGCCTTAAACTCTGTGGACAGGTCAGGATCCTGGTTTTTTTAAATGCTGCTGGGGAACCCGCTCGATCCACTATATAAGGCTGTGCCTCCATCCTCTTCTGCCCCAGTCACTTATTCCCAAGCACTGTAAACTTTCAGATTGGTTGCGCTGTGAATATTCGGAGAACGTGATTGGTTTATGTGCAGGGTAATGAACATACAGACAAGCAGTAGAAGACTGACTAAGGGCTGAGCATTTTCATTGAATTCAGTCTTCTACTGACCTGTCCACAGAGTTTAAGGCAGCACAGAGTATTACAGGAGCCGCGTTCTGCTCCCGTAGGTAAACAGGGTAGCAGCACTACGGAGAATTCACCGGCGGTCAGGATAGAACGTAGCATCTAGATGAGGGGAACACACCCAGCTGCTAAGTGAGACACAGCAGGGCGCGCTTCCAACACAACCGTGCTGTTAGCTATACAGCTGACGGCTGTCAGCCGTGCAGTGGGATCTTGTGCGGGGTGGTGACTTGCCAATCATGTGAAGGTGTTATTGAGGACAGGAGTGGAGGAGAGGTAACAGACTGAGAGCTACGCAATGGTAAGAGCAGAGTTCACAGCAGCACAGAATATTTCAGGAGAGGAGCGTGCAGATGTTGAGGAGTGTATGACGCGGACTGGTCACTGATTGGTCAGCGTCATACACATAAACACGCCCAGTTAAAAACACAATACACGCCCAGTTGGACATAACGAAAAAAAAACGCCCAGTTGTCCATTTCAAAGCTCATTTGCATATATATAAAATAGCTCATAACTTGGCCAAAAATGAACGTTTTAAAAAAAACAAAAAAACGTTGCGGTTATCTACATTGCAGCGCCGATCACATGCAATAGGAGATAGGGGTTTGAGAATCTGGTAACAGAGCCTCTTTAGCAATGGAAGCTATGGTTTCCGTTTGCCTTTCCGTTGATTGGTTCCTCTGAGGGAAAGGTCTGACGGAAACCATTAACGGAAAGCGAACGCTGATGTGAACACATCCTTACAAGATTGGAAACCCACTCCTGTGAACCACTAATGTGTCACATTATTAGTTCATATCCCAACTGACGGTAATAGTTGTGAACTTGTGACCTAGAATTTTGATGAACATTTTATATGCTTTTACGCTGTCAAATCTGGGCTCTCACACCTGCATATTTGTACTTTGTGCCACATAGAGTAGTTGAAAAAGCTGTTTTGCAACAGCCATGTATGCCAAGTTTTTATCCAGTTAATTGTTAACACATGTGCCGAAAAAAATGAAGAAGTACATTGTCACTATTCAGGAAAAGTCAATAAATAAAGGTTGAATAAGAAAAGGGAAAAAGCCTTGGCACTCATTAGAGGGATATTAAGGAAACCGGATGCCAGGGCTGGACTGTCCTACCAGAGTACTAGACGATTCTCTGGTGGGCCCGGGCTCTGACAGAAGACAACCCCCATCAGTTATGCACTATTATTATTGTTTTAAATCTATACTATTATTTATACAAAGTCCAAAGTCAGGCAACACTCAGTGAACAAAGTGGTTTGTTTATTCCAAAAGCAGAGACGTTTCAGCTGGTATTGTTTCCTTCATATAGAATATAACATTTTGCACTGACTCATTTCTCTGAATGTACTGGGCATTGTGACAGACCACATAATAGGTGTATTTACAGAATACATGCTGCCATTAATGGTCCCAATATTCTGCTAACATCCTGATCACTGCTCCAATGTAGGTAGCCACTCTCAGCTGCGAGTCTTAGGGTATGTGCACACACACTAATTACGTCCGTAATTGACGGACGTATTTCGGCCGCAAGTCCCGGACCGAACACAGTGCAAGGAGCCGGGCTCCTAGCATCATACTTATGTACGACGCTAGGAGTCCCTGCCTTGCTGCAGGACAACTGTCCCGTAGTATAATCATGTTTACAGTACGGGACAGTTGTCCTGCAGCGAGGCAGGGACTTCTAGCATCGTACATAAGTATGATGCTAGGAGCCCGGCTCCTTGCACTGTGTTCGGTCCGGGACTTGCGGCCGAAATACGTCCGTCAATTACGGACGTAATTAGTGTGTGTGCACATACCCTTATGTTACAGCCTTTACTCTTTCTGTGGTCTTGCAGGATTTTCATCATCATCATCATCATCATCATCATCATCATCATCCTTATGAAACTATGTGATTTAATTAAATTGCACCAAATGGCTTCAGAAAATATTTTTATGGTTCCCATTCATTTGAGGCTGGGGCTATGACTACGATTATTTTGGCTGTACGATCTTCTGTAATTTATGTACAAAGCACTGAATATAATACGATAGAGAGGATTTTTTATGGATCCGAAATTGTGACTCAATGTAAAAAGGTAACTGTGGCTTTTGGTTTGACTTTAGGTGTGTCCAATCGAGGATAGAGATGACTGGCCTGTGCCAGTGGTGCCCTGGGCATTATCGTTCCAAATAAAACCTTATTGTTACATTTATTTGTTTCTTCATTTTAGTAAGACTTCTGATAAAGCATTAGTGACACTAAATACTTTTTAAATGTCAATTATTTTAATTTTATTTTAGAGTCACATTTTAGTAGAACATTCTATATTTTATTTATTTTTTCATAATTTTTTTTCTCTTATATATTTTTTAAGCTGTGTGTTTATGGTTACCAGAACTGTCTGAATACCTACTGTCTGTTCTTTTGTTCTACAACTTATTTTAGTATATCTATTGTAAAAAATAAAGGTCAGCTTATATAATCTGAACTGCTATATGGCCCAATAGATAATGACTGCTCATAGCAACAATAGATATCGTATAAAATAATAGAAATCTCTTCTATCAATCTAAAAATGTATTTGGTTTTCGAAAAAAAATATTTCTGTAGACTATCATTATGATCATTGGGTGTAAATGGTGATTACATGACCAAGGTATGGGCAATAGCATCACTTTCATTTGCTACAATGGGAACGATTTACATAGTTGCGAGAGAGAATAAATCAAAATGTTTTAAAATAGTACTATGGAAATATACAGCACTTATCATACAGGAAGAAAACATTATTTAAATTCCTCCTAGATCTTTTGACCTGTTACCTGCAGGTATTTATCATTAACACAATTATTTTGTTTTCATTGAATGTCTGTGTATGAATAGTATGCTATTTTTACTTTACATGTAAACTGAAAAAAATGAATTTCACATTGGCATCATTGCCTTTCCGTTGGGGTTCCATTACATTTTGTTGGCAAGGATAGCATAGTCTGCAGCACTATTCTTACCCTCAAAAATACTGGACCCCATTAGAAGTCTATGGGATTCATTGTTAGGCTGGGTTCACACGAGCACATTAACATCCGTAATGGACGGACGTATTTCGGCCGGAAGTCCCGGACCGAACTCAGTGCAGGGAGCTGGGCTCCTAGCATCATAGTTATGTACGACGCTAGGAGTCCCTGCCTCGCTGCAGGATCACTGTCCCGTACTGTAATCATGTTTTCAGTACGGGACAGTAGTTCCACGGAGAGGCAGGGACTCCTAGCATCGTACATAACTACGATCAGTGGCGGATTATCATATGGGCGATTCGGGCGGCCGCCCGGGGCCCGACGCTCGCAGGGGGCCCATGGCAGCCCGAACCGCACATCGACCTGTAAACCTATTGAGCGCGCTAGCGCTGCTAACTTCCGAAGATGGGGAGGAGCAGGGAATTGGCCGGGATCCAGGGGTAGGACACGCCTCCCTGACAGTGCGGGCGCCGCCATTGAGTAACAGAACAGCGACGGACGGCTGTTCTGTTACTCCAAAGCTGCAAGAGAAGAGCCGGGCGGGCGGTCACCGGCGCTTAGGTTAGTTGACTTATCATGCTCAACTGGTTCCCGACCGCTGGATGTATTTTTACGGCCAGCGGTCAGGGACGGGTCCTTAAAACCCGAGCCATAGACTTTCTATGGCTCGGGTTTTAACTTGCTGCCCGCGCGATCGGGCAGCTGAATGTCGGGTCTCCGGCTGTCAGTGACTGCCGGGGACCCTGAGGAGAGGATAGAAGCAGCTTTCGCTGCTTCTGTCTTCTCTGATGTATTTTTACACAGCGTTCAATGAACGCTGTGTATAGGAATAGAGACAGCAGCAGCGGCGCTGTCTCTATTCCTCCCGGTGATCATGTGACTGGTCACATGATCGCCGGGTGCCGTTAGTGGCAGACTGTTGCTGGGTTTTACTAGACCCAGCACAGCCCTATTAGTGACAATCGTCACTATGAGAGGTCTGATTTCCCCTGTAAGTGGGGCTGCTGTGCAGCTCCAGTTACAGTGGAAAAACATGGTAAAAGAAAGAAAAAATATATATAAAGTTCCCCAAAGGTCTTTTTTGACCTTTGGGGGACAAACCATAGTAATAAAAAAAGAATAAAGTAAAGTGCAAAAAAAAATTTCAATAATAAATACACATAAAATACCCACCCCCAAAAAAAACGTTCCCCCCGCCAATCATTGTTGTAACGCTAGCGCTGACCCAATTACCCTAATATAGACATGTAATATATAAAAATTTACGGTAGACAGTGACGATCACAAATAAAAGGTCTATTTTAGGGTAAAACTATGTTATTACCCAAAAAAAATAGCTGAAACGTAAAAAAGCTTATTCTTTTACTATTATTTTCAAACTTTATGAATAAAAATTCTAAAATAGCAAAAAAGGTGTGTATAAAAATTATAAAAAATGAAACCTGCATTGTCTATGGAAAAAACGTCGCAAAAATCACGTCGGTTTTATTTTTTTTTAATAAAAATGTGTGTTTGGTGCAACTTTGTAATTACGTTTTATTAAAAAATATTTTCGCTTTTTGAGATACAGCTGCTTTGTATCCTGTATCCGTCAGGTCAGAAGGACTGACGGGATCAGTGAAACAGGCCCTGCGCTAAATTATAATCTTAGATGTGATAGATTTGAGGTGGATCCTGCGTGTCACTGATCCTGTCAGTCCTGCTGACCTGACGGATACAGGATACAAAGCAGCTGTATCTCAAAAAATTTAAATATTTTTTAATAAAATCAATCAATCACACTGATACACACACATACTATATATATATATATATATATATATATATATATATATATATATATATATTATAAAGTTTTTAATAGTGTACATAACCTTGTGGCACTATATACAAGGGGGAGCGCTGTGTGGCACTATATACAAGAGTGAGCGCTGTGAGGTACTATATACAAGGGGGAGCGCTGTGAGGCACTATATACAAGGGGGAGCGCTGTGTGCCACTATATACAAGGGGGAGCGCTGTGTGGCACTATATACAAGGGGGAGCGCTGTGTGGCACTATATACAAGGGGGGGCTGTGTAGTGCTATCCACAGTGGTATGTGTGTGGCGCTCTTTATAGGGGGGGGGGCTTTTTGGTGCTATTTACAAGAGGGGGAGGGCTGTGTGGCGCTCTCTACAGGGGGGCTGTATGGCACTATCTATAGGGGGCTGTGTGTAACGCTCTCTACGAGGGGGATGTGTGATATATAGAGGGGGCTGTGTATGGCGATATCTATGGGGGTGTGTAATATCTACAGGGGCTGTGTGTGGCACTATGTACAGGGAGGGGGCTGTGTGTATGTGGCGTTTTACAGTGTGTGGTATTATATTCAGGCGCACAGTGTTTGGTGCTATTATATTTAGGGGCACAGTATGTGGCACCATAATAACTTTATTTTCGTTTATAGGTGTGGAAATGTTGGAAATGTGAGGAGACGTCTGAGTCGCAAATTCTGCAGAAATGAGTCCTGGCCGGGAGAAGTCGTCATGAGCGCTGGACCGGATGGAGAAGAAAAGAGGAAAAAAACTACTAGAATCTGAGACGTCGTCACCTGTGAGTCACTAGATTTATAGAGAATCTGTCACCTCTCCTGACATGTTTATTATAGGAAATCCTTGTATTTCACAAAAAGTCTTTCTGCAGTCCAGGACTGATAGACAATTCCCCTTGTCAGGAGGTTGTGTCCCTGCACAGTGTGATGCTGTCAGTATGTAGGGACACCGCGCTGTGACAAGGGAAATCGTAACAATGCTTGCCCAAAAAGGTAGTGTTAAAAATAGTTACGACGCGGCAGGGCGGCGGTGAGGAAGGGGGGCCCAAGTTTGGATAACAGCCCAGGGCCCATGGTCTACTTAATCCGCCACTGACTACGATGCTAGGAGCCCGGCTCCCTGCACTGAGTTCGGTCCGGGACTTCCGGCCGAAATACGTCCGTCCATTACGGACGTTAATGTGCTCGTGTGAACCCAGCCTCACTCGTTTGAGAACAGATTTGTCATATCTGTCATGGCTTTGTTATGAACGGAAGTCATGGCGATAGTTTGGACAGCGCCTTAGGAATTAATTTAATCAAATTTATAGTTGAAAGCTTTACCTTGGCACAGTACCCAAAAAGTTGTTTAGAAAACCCATTTTCAAATACCTTGATAGGGAATTCTGAGTTTAGGATCCTCATCTCTTGGCCACAGTGGAAAGCGCATTTCTCACGCTAGAGAACCTGTCCTGTCCTGTATTGCTCAGACAACTCATAGATTTAAATGGGCACTGTGCAATGCTTAATTACACCAGTGGTGGTGCTGCAGGAAGAGTGAATAATTACTGCCAGCTTTCCCCACAGATTACAGCTGATCGCTGGTCCAAGCAGAGGAACACTTTGTGATAAGCTTATTGACAAGGGACCCTTGTAACAAGTAGGAATTGTCTAAAGCAGAGAACCCCCTTAACTATGAATATATTATAATATGATGTTGTATAGATTTTGTGTCCAATATTAATTTGAGCTCATCACTGTATAATTATATTACATAGTTATCCTCCATATTGCCTGTATATAGTGTTGTCATTCTTGTATGTACCAATGGGGCCTATCAGTTAGGACCAGGTTGTCAGTAGTGGAATATCATAGGGGTGTTTGGGTGGCAGCCCGGGGTCAGGGCTCCCAAGGGGCCCAAAGCTGCCCAAAGAGTTAAAGCACATTGTGGTTTTGTCACAGTTTTTGGCACGAATCGTGGTAAAAACCGTGACAGAACTGCTTTGTGCAGGACTTGCATACATAGGATCACATGACCATGTTGGCCGGTAATGAAGGCAGAGAGTAGAGTCAAGTCTCCGTGTAGCCCAGGACTAATAGACAACTGAATCTTACCATTCCCCTTGTCAGGAGAATGTGTCCCTACCCTGATATGATATTGTCAGCAATGATTGGAAACTGTCAGTATGTATGTACACAGCCCTTTGACAATAGGAATGGTAATATCCAGTTGTCAATGCTCACACAGAAAGGTAATGTTGACTATAGGCACTGCATGGCAGGGCAACGGTGGGGAAGGGTAGGGGGCCCAAGTTTGGGGAAAAGCCCAGGGCTTATAGTTTACTTAATCCGCCACTGCAGGTTGTGACTTGTACCATTGTTCCCCTATAGCTATGTTACTGGACTTAAATATGCGTTTACAAGGAAAGGAAAATGCAATATTTTTATGAGGTCCTCATTGCTTTCCTAAATATATTTTCAAGACAGATCAGATTATTTAAAAGACAAAACACATAAAGTAAATTTAAAAGTTAAGTCTAGAAACGTTCATTTTAGAATTGATTATTCAATAAAAGTGACAAGAGTAATGTGGTATTTTCTTTTATTTCATATTGGAGAAATAAGAAAATCATAGACCTTAGGGAAGAATTCCCTTCTCTGAGTCAATTTGCAATTAGCCTAGACACAGTTATCATATTAATGGAGCAATATAAAATGTATAGATTGTACTGTACATGCCTGTACTGCACATGTACTGTAACTGCAGGAAGGAAACCTTGTCACAGCCCTCAACGTTCATTCAAACAAGCAAAAGGTCTATTGCGTGCGAGGAACAAAGAGAAGTAACTCCTATAACAAGTTGAATGCAGGCTGCAAAAGTCACTGTTACAAAACCCGTACTCTGTGTATATACACATCAGCGGGAGGCAGCCAGCTGGCTGAGCTGTGGACTCTGTGACATAGCGTGTTTCAGTATTGTTTCATTGGCATGTCATCAGGTTATACAACTGAAGTTACATCAGTAAAATAATTTCCATGTAAGTCATTGTTGTATGCGTAAGGCTGGATTCACATACATCGTTTTGCTGCATTTTTCGTGGTGATTTTTCAGCAATATACGAAATGACACCAAATTAAATACGCCCCTAAAATGCGTGTTACATTTTAATAACACGAGCGGTTTAAGAAACTTTTTTTTGTTCCAGTTTAAATTGCCAGAAAAAAATCTGTGTGTGAAGGAGTCCTGAATGTTAAAGGACAACTTTGCATAATTTTTTTTTTTTATTACATGTATTGTGTGAAAAATAAAAAAATTGTATTGTTATTGATTATGTTTTAAAAATGTTGCACTTGCATGTATTGCAATACATTGCAAGCTGCCCGATGCTATTCAGGGTCTATCCTGACAGCGATAGCTGGCCGTGTCCATAGCCTTTAGGGTGCCACCACACAGGACGGATACGTTGTCGTTGTGTACTTTTGTCCTGGAAGTTGCATGGAACTACGTCTGAAAAAGGAGAGAAGGAGTGCCATTTGGAGTACGGATTTGGCTGGAGTGGATTTTGGGCGCCATGTCACGTTTGCAGAGATGGGCTAATAACGGGGTTCATTTTTTTCTTTTATACGCTGGGAAGTGACAGGCATCTTTGTGCACAGGAGGCTGGATGAGGCACAGGAGGCTGAATGAGGCACCATAGGATGGTACAGGTGCCAATCAGGCACAAGACAGGCGTCTTTGTGCACAGGCAAATGGTATGCAGCACAGGAGGGTGGTGATATAACGGGGTTTATTTTTTTACACTGGGCAGTCAATCGTTGGTGCGGGATGAGGCACAGAAAGCTACCAGTCTTATGATGGGGCACCTAGGGTACTATTCTGCGGAGCAGGTGGCTGGTGATGGGCACAAGACACCTGAATAGGGTACAGGAAACCTGTCTAGGGCACAGGACAGGTGTATAGGGCACAGTAGTCTGGCTGCTAGGTTATCCAGGGGTTAAATTGGCTACTTTTTGGCACTATTTCACTGTATAGTAACACACTGCAATAGCTCCATCTTCCCTGACAGAAGTGAAGCGATCAGAGATGGAGAATACACTAAAACCCCCCTCCAACTGACATGCTGTACTGTGATTGGTCCATCTGCACAAATGGACCAATCACAGCGATCGCCCGCCGAGGACTGCTGTGATTGGTCCTCTTCCGGCTTCCCTAGTTGCTAGGCTGTCAAAGACAGCAGTCTTCACTGAACTCAGGTGCACATACCGGTGTGGCGGCAGATTACACCGATCACTTAACTGTACGTGCGGATGCAGCAACAGACCGCATCCCGCGATGTACAGTTACGTGAAATTGCGGGAAGGGGTTAAGGTAACGCATTCAGAAGAATAAAGCTGGTTACCACACAGGTTAAACACTGCAGAATTTCCGCAACTGGGAGGAAATTCTGCAGCATTTACAGTAGCAGCAAAGTAAATGAGATTTTGCAAATCTCAGGCCCACACTGTGGAAATAAATCGCAGAAAAGTAGTGCAGAAAGTGTTCTGCAGTGCAACGTATTCTGTGCAGAGAAGCTATGTGTTAAGCCCATAGGCATAAACTCTGCACTAAAGAACGCATTTAGAGTTGTGTCACGGTTTTTGTACAGTGATTCCGTAGCAAAATTGCAGTAAAAACTGCAGAAACTCTGCAGGTGCCCATAAAGTTTACTAAAAATCAATGCTTCACAATAAATCTGCAGGTAAAACCGTTACAGAAAATCCGAGGCAATATGCACACCAAAAATATACTATTTGCTGCAGATTTCTGTAAATATTTTACCTTAGGTTTTTAAAAGAAGTCTGTGGGATACCCGAAGACCTTGTTTACACAATGCAGATTTTCTGCAGATATTGCATTTATTTTTTAAAACAAAACTAGAAACGAAACCTAAACAGAAGAAATATATAAAGAAAGGCCTAATAGGTCCTGAATCAAATTCTGGTTTTAGCTTAACAAATGCATGCAAAATCTGCATAAAATTTGCACAAGGCCTAAGGGTACCCACAGATGTAGCATATTTGTTGAGAAATCTGCATATGTTATGTGCGGATTTAGCTGCAGATTTCACTCTTCTACACTACAAAAGAGTTAAATCCGCAGTGAACATCCACAACATCTACAGGGAACACTACATGGAGCCCTATATACAAGGACCGCCACAGGGGCACAGGTGGATCTATCTTCAGGGAATGCCACAGGGGGCTCTATCTACAGGGAACGCCACAGGGGGCTCTATCCACAGGGAACACTACAGGGGGGACTATCTACAGGGGGCACTATACAGGGAACGCTACAGTGAATGCCACAGGGGACACTATCTACAGGAAATGCTACAGGGGGCGCTATCTACAGGGAACGCTACTACCTACAGAGGGCTCTATGGGGAGAACTATCTACAGAGGGCTCTACTGGGAGCACTATACAGAGGGCTCTACTGGGAGCACTATATACAGAGGGCTCTACTGGGAGCACTATCTACAGAGGGCTCTACTGGGAGCACTATATACAGAGGAATCTACTGGGAGCACCATATACAGAGGGCTCTATGAGGTGCACTATCTACAGGGGGCACTGTGTGTGGTGCATTACTTTACAGTGTTTGACACAATTTTATTCAGGGGCACAGTGTATGTTACTATTATATTCAGGGTAACAGTGTGTAGCACTATTATATTCGGGGACACAGTATATGATACTATTATATTTGGGGGCATAGAGTGTGGTACCATAAGAATTTGCTCTTCGTTTATAGGTGCAGAAATGTTGAAAAAGTGAGCGTCTGAAGACATCTGAGCAGCAAATTGACCCATTTCCGCAGAAATGGGTCATGGCCAGGTTGCCTCATAGAGTTCTGGACCAGATGGAAAAGTAAAGAGAATGACTACAATCTGAGAAGTCATCACCGGTGAGTCACTAAATGTAAATGTTTATTCTCCCTGTGACTGCTCAGTACAGTAGTCACTGTATGATCTGCAGCGAGATGTGTGTATCGTTCTTTTTTTGTGAAACAGCAACTCCCAGCATATCCTTGCCATCGTTCTGGCTATACTGGGAGCTGTAGTTTTATTCCGTACAAACTTATATGGCAGGGATTAAACTAAATTTGCAAATTATCTCTGTACTGAGCTGTATTTGTACTGGTGCTGTATATATGTACTGAGCTTGGTTCTGGAGTTATATTCATCATAACAACCTAGCTCAATACATATATACAGCACCAAACAGAAGCTCAGAACATAAATTCAGCACCACAACAAACTTAGTACATAAATACAGCACCAGAACCAAGCTCAGTACATATATACAGCACAAGAACAAAGCTCAGTACATATATACAGCACCAAAGAGAAGCTCAAAACATACATACAGCACCAGAACAAAGCTCAGTACAGATATACAGCACCAGAACAAAGCTCAGTACAGATATACAACATCAGAACCAAGCTCAGTACATATATACAGCAACAGAACCAAGCCCAGAACATATATACAACCCCAGAACCAAGCTCAGTACATAAATACAGCACTAGAACAAACCTCAGTACATACGGTATATATCAGAACAACCAAGTTCAAAACATATATATATATATATATATATATATATATATATATATATATATATATATATACAGAGATTTGTTCTGGTGCTGTATACTAGTCCTCCTCAATGAATTAGAATTTAAAAAAGTTAATTTATATCAGTAATTCAATTCAAAAAGTGAGATTCATATATTATCTAGATTTCATTACTCACAGAGTGGTCTATTTCCAGCATTTTTTTATTTTAATGTTGATGATTACATCTAACAGTTAATGAAAACCCAAAATTTAGTGTCTCAGAAAATTTGAATATTAAATAAGCCCAATTTCAAAAATTATTTTGAATACCGAAATGTCGTCCTACTGAGAAGTCTGTCCAGTATCTGCCCTCAATACTTGGTCGGGGCTCCGACTCTGCATGAATTACTGCATCACTGCGGCGTGGAATGGAGGCGATCAGTCTGTGGCACTGCTAAGGGGTTATCAATGTGGCGTGGCATGGAGGTGATCAGCCTGTGGCACTGCTGAGCTGTTATGGAAGCCCAGGTTGCTTCATCACTGACTGTGGAAACTTCACAAAGTAAATTTTGCATTTCATTTGGAAATCTCGGTCCCAGAGTCTGGAGGAAGAGTGGAGAGGCATCAAGCCAAGTGTCTTGTGGTCCAGTGTGAAGTTTCCACAGACAGTGATGGTTTGGGGGCCATGTCATCTGCTGGTGTTGGTCCACTGTGTTATATCATGTCCAGAGTCAGCGCAGCATCTAGCAGGACATTTCCAGCACTTCATGCTTCCCTCTGCTGACGAGCTTTATGGAGATGCTGATTTCATTTTCCAGCAGGACTTGGCAACTGACCACACTGCCAAAAGTACCAATACCTGGTTTAATAACCACAGTATCACTGTGCTTGATTGCTCAGCAACCTTGCCGACCTAAACCCCATAGAGAATCTATGGGGTATTGTAAAGAGGAAGATGAGAGACACCAGACCCAACAATACAGGCGAGCTGAAGGCCGCTATCAAAACAACCTGGGCTTCCATAACACCTCAGCAGTGCCACAGGCTGATCGCCTCTATGCCACGCTGCTTTGATGCAGTAATTCATGCAAAAGGAGCCCCGACCAAATATTGAGTGCAAATACTGTACATACTTTTTAGTAGGACAACATTTCGGTATTAAAAATCATTTTTGAAATTGGGCTTATATAATATTCACATTTTCTGAGTGACTTAAATTTTGGGTTTTCATTAACTGTTCCCATAATCATCAACATTACAAGAAAAAAATGCTGGAAATAGATCACTCTGTGTGTAATAAATCTATATAATATATGAGTTTAACGTTTGTAATTGAATTACTGAAATCAATTAACTTTTGATGATATTCTAATTCATTGAGAAGGACTAGTGTATATACTGAGATTTGTTCTGGTGTTGTATTTATGTACGGAGCTTTGTTCTGGGATGTATATATGTATTGAGCTTGGTTCTGGTGTTGTATTTATGTATTGAGCTTGGTTCTGATGTAGTATTTATGTACTGAGCTTTGTCCTGGTGATATATATATGTACTGAGCTTTGTTCTGGTGCTGTATATAGGTACTGAGCTTTGTTCTGGTGCTGTATATATGTACTGAGATTGCTCCTGGCACCGTATATGTGCATGAGCTGGGAGAGTTGTTGCGGCTTACGGCGCACGCTGGACTGTCCTCCTCCCTTTTCATGTGCACAGACTAACTAAATCACAGCCAAGTCTAAGGACGCCGAAGCCGTCCGAAACTCGTAGGCTCTGAGGACACTTCCCTCTCACTTTCTCCACACCAGGACTTCATAGCATTGGATTTTATTGAACTTTGAACTTTGACCATTAAACTTGGAAACCGTTTCCATTTTACTCTACCCAGCGCTGGATTCTACCACCCCTTTTTTTTCGCTAAATGGACTGAGCACACTTAGGATATTGAATCTGCGCATATAGGTCTATACGTAATGGGTGAGTTTAATATAATGAGCGTCGGTAGGTAGGTAGGTATGTATGTACACTTATGGAATTATATACATAGTGTGGCAATCCACACTAAAGCATTCTGAACAGGGAATTAATTTATTTAGAGTCCACTTTAATATAGGGGGTATTGGAACATCGTAATTGTTGCACCGCAAAACACTGTGACCCCCCCCCACGCGGTGCGTATGTCTTTGTCCGCAAAACAGAGAACCTGTTGTTAGAAATTTTAATCCCACCCCTGCCCTACACAGTCGTAATGCCCCCATATGCACACCACACACTAGTAATTTCCCCCTTTGTGCCCGCATATAGTAGTTAGGTCCCCTTTTTGCACCCATATAGTAGTTAGGTCCCCCTATTAAAAGTTCAACTTTGCGCCAATGAAAAAACAAAAAAGAGAAACTCCCCTAACCTCGTTCCCACGACTTCCTGTGGTCCGACGCAGGTGATGCAATGCAGTGACATCATGAAAAAAATGGCATCCCCATCATATACCGCCTGATGGAGGCTAAAAGAAAAACTAATTGGAGCCTATCGGTACATTTGACTTTGCACCAGGAGCTCTCCCGGCACATACGTCCAACATGCTGGGGCATCGCAGTGAGAAAAGTAACAACTGTAAGGGAGAAAAGCAGAACATTTTCTGAAAATGGGTAATTGCAGAAAACTGGTTGTAATGTCAGTGCTGCAGGAATATCTATTGCTGTAGCCAATATATTCCCCAAAACAATACTTACTTCCCAGTAGGGGACACAGGGCCGCCATCAGAGCAGTATGACCGTTACTGCCGTTAGGGGCCCGACCACAAGGTTGAAGGATGAAAAAATAGGTGCTTACCCTCCACCACCGGCTGAACCGCTGCAATGGGACGCATATAACTCTTATGAAGGTATACCTATTTTTATAATAGAGCTTTTTATCATTTTTATAAGAGAATAGTATTTGTTTGTTGCCATGTTTTATTGGCTACTGATAAATCAGAGTTGCTGTAACAGAGTAATTGCAGAATTTCTTAGGTTTATTAGGTGCAATGTACTGTAAGGGTATGTACACACGATAACGACCATTACGGTTGAAATTACGGAGCTGTTTTCAAGAGAAAACATCTCCGTCATTTCAGACGTAATTGCTCCTACTCGCATTTTGCGAGGCGTCATTGACGGCCGTAATTTGGAGCTGTTCTTCATTGGATTCAATGAAAAACGGCTTCAATTACGTCCAAAGAAGTGTCCTGCACTTCTTTGACGAGGCTGTTATTTTACGCGCCGTCTTTTGGTCGTCGGCACAGTACGTCGGCAAACCCATTCAAATAAATGGGCAGATTTTTGCCGACGTATTGGAGCCGTATTTTCAGGCGTAAATTGAGCCAATAAGTATGTTTTTCATGGTTCTGATTCTTTTGCTGTAGGGTATTTTAGTCACATTTTCTAATTTAAAACACCAGTTCATTGTCGAATGTAGGAAAAAAATCTCTTGGTTATTTTCACTACATTCCTGAAAAGCAGAGCAAAAACAGGAGTTTGTAAAGCAGCATAAGCCTGATCTACAGACAATTCTGAGAGATTGGAGAACTGTAAACACCTTCAAATGTATTTGTTACGGATTTTCAGTGTGGATTCTGACCAATTATGGGGTTTTCAATGTATGTTTTCGCTGCAGATTTCACAAAATTCCCTACGCAGATTCGCCAAAATTTTTGTGTAAATATTATTTCACGTCGGAACTGTTAAAAGAGAACTAGTCTTCAGTAGACAGTAAACAGCGTGGGAATTGGAAAATAAAGACAGAATAACTTTTCACACATTAGACATTACAATTCATCTTTTTTTCAAATATGTGGATGGGAATGCAAAGCCGTAGGAATGCACTTTAAAGAGAACCTGTCACATTCCATTTTCATCAATTACTGATAATGGCCTAAAATTTTCATATTGTCACAAATATTAACAGCAGTATTTTTTGTGCAATTAAAGTGAATAGGACAGTGCTGCAACACCTTCCATAACCGCTACAAATGTAATGGAGTGTGCAACTACGAACAAAAATGAAATCTTTATATACATTGAAAGGGCTGCGCCACTTCAAACCGCTAGGGGGTGCCGAGATTAGAACCCCCACTGATCTAATATTGATGGCCCTTCAAGGATTGGCCATTCATTTTAAAATCCTGGATAATTCCTTTAATGCTACATAGGCTATGATGTATAGACAGGGAACAAATGCAAAGTATTGGACATCTTGTTTTAAATCCTTGTGGGAATGTTTAGTGAGCTGGCCTGGTCTTTGGAGTCTAAGAGACCCATCTTTCTATGCAGAAATAGCATGCTTCATTCTTGGTAATTTTTAATTCTGTCAATTAAATTAAAATTCTTGCAATTTACCCATAAAAACAGAAAGGCGAGATAACAACAGAGAAAAGCAGAGCATTTTATGAAAATGGGTAACTGCAGAAAAGTGGTTGGGATACCAGTGCTACAGGAATATCTATCTCTGTAGCCAGCATATTCCCCAAAACAATACTTACTTCCCAGAAGGCCACCATCAGGGGTTACTGCCGTTAGGGGTCTAACAGCAAGAATGAAAAAATAGGGGGTTACCCACCACCACCTGCTGAACCGCTGCAATGGGACCTATATAATTTTACTTTGGTGAAAGAAACAGGCCATATAATGTCACAAGGCCCATTCCTTTCCCCAAAGTAAATTATATGAGCCCCAAGTTAGCAGAAAGCCCACCCTTCTCCTCCTTACAGTGCCAAGATGTGTATGCTGCGTGTGAAGAGAAAGTGGAGATTTCTTTCAGGCAGGCTATCCAGCTACTGTCTCCCGCTTGCCCTTCTACAGTACCTATGCCCACCCACTGTCTCCCCTTTGCACCCCACTGTCTCCCCTGCCAGGTTACGTCTCCTCCTTGACCACAGTCCCGACAATACCACTTTTTATTCTCTCAGCTTCTCACACCCAACAGAGTCATACCACCTAGTGTCTCCCCTATGTCCCTTCACGTAGCCCATGACAGGTTGCATCTCATGCCTGCCCCTCCTCCAGCCAATTTCAATTTCCATTCCCCCGGCTGCCCCACAAAGCCCTGCCACCTGGAGTTTCCCCCTTGCCCCCTGACAGAGCCCCTGCCCCCCTAATGTCTCCTGCCCACTCCACCACAAATTCCCTGCTAGGTTGCATCTTACTCCTTTCCCTTTTCATTCTCCCTCCAAAGAGCCCTACCACTTTGTGTCGCCCCTACCTCTCCCCCACAGAGCTCTGCCACCTAGCGTTACCCCATTGCGCTGACAGAGCCCCTTGTCAGGTTATATTTTCCCCTACCTCCAGTCCCGCCACTTTTAGTTCACCAGTAAGCTTCTCCCCAAAAGAGCCCTTTATTCTAAGACAAGTGCAGTCTAACTGGTCTAGAAGTTAAGGACTAGGTACTGAGATGCAAAGACTGCAGACCTGATAAACGGCTGATCCTTACGCAAATGAGGAAACTTACTTATCTGTATACATACTAAACACATACACCCAGTTTGACATGGAAGATACATGTAGTTAACAAACAACACAGCCACAATCTGGCAAAAGTTGGTCATGGATGTAATAATCAATTCATGATTCCGACGTATATATGCCGACGTACTTAAAGACTTTAATGGTCGCAAATATTCGATAACGTAATCATTTTGCCATATGTCTGGCCAGTATATGTTGTGATCCCAAAAGCCCAACTGACCAGGGGAAACATCTTTGTGCTTGTACGAGTTTCCCAGGAGCATAGCTAGAGGGGCTACCGAGGCACTTGCCCCGGGCGAAGCATGTGGAATGGGTGCATCAGGGCTCTTTCCACATTTGAAAAAAATAATCACCTTTTATCTATTGGCATCGATATCCAATAGATAACAGCTGGTAATACTTACCATCTTCGCTCCCTGTGCTTCTTTAGATGCAGGCACCGCTAGACTGGGTTCTGACGCCGTCTGGAGCGAGTATGCAGTATGGTCTAGGGTCTGAATTTTTTTTATTTTTGGTCTGGTCTGGGGTCTGAGTTTATTTAGGGGTCTCGCCTGGGGTCTAATTTATTTAGGGTTCTGGTTTGGGGTCTGATTAATTTAGGGGTCTGATTTGGGTGCTAGGTTTATTGAGGAGTCTGGTGTAATAGTAGTATTATTTGTATACAGTAGAGCAGACTCTTTTATGTGTGCGATATATAAGCTCTATTTATGTGTTACTGTCAATCCCAATCGTAAATGCAGTCCTGCCTCTGTAAATGAGAACACATCGGAAGGAAAGCCTAGCTACAGCTCTGGAGTTTCCTCCCACATTCCAAAAACATATTTATTGGCTTCCTATAAAACTGGCCCTAGTCTGTGTGAATATGTAAAATTAGACTGAGGACATTAGGAATAATGTGAGTGATAAAAATCTATGTATAAGGCCTCATTTACACGAACGTAATATACGCGCGTGCGACGCACGCATGTCGTACGCACCTATATTAGTCAATGGGGCAGTTTAGACGATGCGTGAATTGAGCTCAGCGCGTGTGCGCAGAAAAAAAAACTCACGACATGTTCTATAATCGTGCGTTTTTCGCGCACTCACGCACCCATTGAAGTCAATGGGTGCGTGAAAACCACGCATGCCGCACGGAAGCACTTCCATGCGAACTGCGTGATTCGCGCAAGAGCTGTCAAACTCCTGAATGTAAACAGAAAAGCACCACGTGCTTTTCTGTTTACAAACATCCAAACGGAGTGTCAAATTCGAGATGAGCGCACCGAACTTCACCGGGTTCGGCCAAACTAGTTTTGACCGAAACCGGTAAAAAATGTTCGGGTACGCGACGTCAGGAGACAGTCACTGTCCACGGTGCTGAAAGCGTTAAACTGGTTCAGCACCATGGACAGTGACTTCCGCTCCGAAAATCCATGAACCTGTAAAAAAAAAAAGACGTTCTGACTTACCGATAACTCCGGTCCGACCTCCCGGGATGACAGTTCAGTCCAAGTGACAGCTGCAGCCAATCACAGGCCAAGCACAGGCTGCAGCCAATCACAGGCTGCAGCGGTCTCATGGACTGCGGCGTCATCCTGGGAGGTGGGGCCGGATGACAAGAGAGGGACGCGTCACCAAGGCAACGGCCGGGAGCCCGGACTGGGGGAAGCAGGAAGTTCTTGGTAAGTATGAAAGTCTTTTTTTATTCACAGGTTGGTGTATATTGTGTTCGGCATTCACTGTCGAGGGTGCTGAAAGAGTTACTGCCGATCAGTTAGCTCTTTCAGCACCTTGGACAGTGACGGGCGTCGACTAGCCTCATCTCTATGATGGCGGCTGCGCGAAAATCATGCAGCCGCGCATCATACACGGATGACACACGGAGCTGCCAAGTGCCTTTTGCGCGCGCAAAACGCAGCGTTTTTTGCGCGCGCAAAACGCACACGCTCGTGTAAATGAGGCCTAACACTGTGGAATATGTTAGTATTTCTGTTCCCTTCCAATGCTCCACAGCTCCTGAACTACCTCAATTCTGTATTTACTGCCTGTACTTTGAACTGTTTATCTGGAAAAATGGCATGTTTTATGCACACACGAGAGATCCCATAAGGTTACACACTGTTGTTAGATTTTCCTTCTCTGTGTTATTTAAGGGTTTATTTACACGTCATGGTTATATCGCAGTTTTGCCACAATTTTGTAATAAATGGCATAAAAGAATGCGATATGACTGCAACGTGTGAACACCCTATGGCTAAATGAACACCCTGCATAATTTGATGTGGGAAATCCGCATAAAAACTGCTGGTATACTCATGTAATTCCGCAGCTAAAACCACACTTAATGGTGCGTTTTTTTAATGCGTTTTTAGGTGCGGTTTTTATATTTTGATGAGGAAATACGTGTAGTTTTATGCTGCTTATTTCGGTGCGTTTTTCTTTAAGGGTATGTGCACACACACTAATTACGTCCGTAATTGACGGCCGTATTTCGGCCGCAAGTCCCGGACCGAACACAGTGCAGGGAGCCGGGCTCCTAGCATCATACTTATGTACGATGCTAGGAGTCCCTGCCTCGCTGCAGGACAACTGTCCCGTACTGAAAACATGATTACATGAAAACATGATTACAGTACGGGACAGTTGTCCTGCAGCGAGGCAGGGACTCCTAGCATCGTACATAACTATGATGCTAGGAGCCCGGCTCCCTGCACTGAGTTCGGTCCGGAACTTCCGACCGAAATACGTCCGTCCATTACGGACGTTAATGTGCTCGTGTGAACCCAGCCTGAAACTAGTCAGATACAATTCGCAAGTAGAAATGCAGGATAAATTGACATGCTGCGGAAAATCCGCATGTAATACGCACCGTGTGCAATCAGCCTAAAGAGGTTTTCTGGTTTTATGCAATTAAAACGTAATCACTGTGTAAATGAAAAGTTATACAACTTTATAATAAGCTTTGGGTTTCAATTGCTCACCATTTTCAAGATATAGGTTTATATTATCTGTCAGTTAATTAGAACGTTCTTTGTTAAGGCTGTGTTCACATCTGCGTCAGAGACTCAGTTAGGAGTCTCCGTCGCAGATTCAATCAAAAATCTAAAATAGTGCAGCATGCAGCGCTATTATTTCTGGCAAAATAGCTAAAACCTGAAGAAACCCATTAAAGTCAACGGGTTTCATCGGTCGCCGTTGGTGTCCGTCGTTTGCAGATTCGGCACTTCCACTATTTTCCTCATTCTGTTTCTATAACAGAACAGAATATTGAAAATACGAGCACAGATGTGAAAAGAGCCTTAAGCCCTATAGACCTAAATAAAGGGGATATATGGGAACTAAAATGTATTAGCAGTGTATTCACTGCAGTATGTGAGTACACTCGCTAATATACATTCTGACATTTGACCGGCCCCACTGTACTCTATGTACAAGCAGAAGTACAGAGAGTACATTGAGTACAGCGGGGCCGGTCACATGACGAAGGCTCATGTCGTCATGAAAGAAGACTGTACAACTAGACTTCCGGTCCCCCACCAGCGCTATAAAAATAGATTAAAATATCATAATAAGCGCGACGGCGGACCGGAATGTATATTAGCGAGTGTGCTCACATACAGAAGAGGCCGTACTGCAGACAAAAGAACAGAATAAGGGGAGGCCTCCATGACTGAAATAGATGGGAGGGGTAACGAGTTGGATTGGCCTATGGGGGTGGGGGATAAGCTAGTAGGAGGGCTAGTAAGAAAAGGGGTGGGGGAAAGTAAGGGGATGTACCTTTTCCTGTGCTTTCTCTCCCTCTCTTCGCCAGGACGCTGAAGCAGGAACATGTCCTTCCCCTCCTCTGCTGCTATGATGTCGGATGCTGAGGTGCTGCAGCAGCTGCTGGCCGCGGCTGCTTCCAGGGAGCCGGCTTGGCTACAGCGGGAGATTGCGGCGCTGATCGCGGGCACGGCGTCAGCTGAGGTACGGGACTCATCGGAGGCTCAGGGCGCAGGCCTGGAGCGCTCCCCCGCAGCATCAGCTCCTTCGATGCAGGAGCTGCCGGAGGGGAGAACGCGTCGCTCGCGGGGGACAGGGAGCGGGCGAGGAGAGCCTTTCTCCCCGACGACGCCGGATGCAGCCGGCACTTCCGGTGCGAAGCGCACCACGAGGCGCTCGCGACCTCCGGCTCGGCTCAGTCCGGAGGTGATCCCGCGGGCACGGCGCTGCAGGAGGAGCCCCTCTGTGGACTCTTCAGGCCGGTCTGCGGTGCAGACGCCTGCTGCTCCGCGGGCCGGTCCTGGAAGGAATCCCAGAACACGGCGGCGCCCGGCGGCGACGTCCACAAGATGGAGGCCTTCACTTCCGGCCACCCCTCCTCCTTCGTCTAGACGGGGCGGAAGTTTATCGGCGGCCCTGCATGGCGATGTTCCAGCCAGAGGGCCGGCTGGATCAGACGAGGAGATGACCGTCGGCGAAGGCGTCGGTGATCGACGTCTGCGGTCAGTGGTGTGCGTGCCAGACAACGGGCACCAGGGGGCCGGTGCTTCAGCAAAGCAGAGAGGAGTCGAGTGCCGCCAGGATGATGCGATATCCCTTCCTCAAGTCGCCTTCCAGGAGCTGGAATTCCCCGTGCACACATTGTCAATGCGGACAACGCCACAGCGGGACCGGAGCATTAGATGATAGTGAGCGGTGGGCCTCTGCACGTGGACATGCGGGTCCGGCTAATGGGTACACAGCCCCTGGGCAGCCTCGTGAGTTGACTCCTACATTACCTTTTCCTGCGTTATTAATGTCGGGTGTCGGGGCGGATGTAGTTGGGGTAGAGTGTTCTGGGGTTCCTGCGTCGCAAGCGCGTGGGGATAGGGATAATCTGGCGGACTTAGTGGTTGTTTAAAAGAGTTAGTGGGTCGGTTAGGGGGGGCCACGCCCCCCAGGCAGGTGGTTGCGTCCCCGGTTGCGGTTTGGACGGGTCAACATACGAGCGCCCCAATCCTGGGTACGGGAGTTATATCACCTGGGGAGGTAGGGGATGCGGTAGCGGTCTCGGTGCAGACGGAGTCGCCGAAGGAGGTGGATAGGGTGCGGTTAGATGATCGTGCACGGGGTGAGGTTTATGTGTGTTACGAGGGCCCGTTGGGAGCCCATTTGAAACAGGAGGTTAGAGAGCGTATTTGGAAAGACGAGTACATTGAAATTTTTTCCCTTCTGCCTTTGGAAGAGTTTAATTTGGATAAGGTTAAGCGCGACGAAACTAAGAAGGATGAGGAGGAGAAGAGACGGTATCGGTTAATACCGAAAACATTCGTCAATTGGTTGCAGGCTTTCGCGATATTGGCAAGTGTTATTGGGGAGAAGGCGCCGGACAATTGCTTGGCGCTGTTTTGCTACTTGGACGCGGTGGGGGAGGCTCATAGGGTTTATGGGGGTCAGGCGTGGCTCCGGTACGACGAACAATTTCGTCAACGAAAGGCAGTACGGCCAAACATCCGGTGGGACCACAAGGACATAGCCTTGTGGTTGAAGGTAACTGTGTTGTACAAGCAGGGTCAGTCCTTTCCCGGGAGCGGGGCGGGAACCTCTGCTCAGGCTGGGCAGGCGTCGGGCTCCAAGCTTGGAACATGCTGGCAATTCAATGAAGGCCAATGTAAATTCGGAGCCACATGTAAGTTTAAGCATGTCTGTTCCCATTGTAGCGGGCAGTCCCATGGGGCGGCAAAATGCTTTAAAAAAGGGCGCCGACAAGGGGGAGCAAGTGGGTCCTCTGTTCATGGGGGTGACGCCAGTGATGGTCAGAAAGATGGCCCCCTATCTAAGTAGATACCCCGACAAGGAAGGTGCGCTGCTGCTTAGTTCAGGTTTTAGTTCGGGTTTTATTATTCCGCCCCCGCCTCATGCGGTCCCTTTTACGCAGCGCAACTTGCGGTCGGCTTATCAGCATGCAGGGGTAGTATCAGAAAAACGTAAGAAAGAGGTGGAGCTGGGCAGAATGGCGGGCCCTTTCACGTCGGTTCCGGTGCCGGATTTGGTAGTGTCACCCTTGGGCGTGGTGCCAAAGCGGGAACCGAACAAGTTCCGTCTGATACACCACTTGTCGTTTCCAAAAGGGTTGTCGGTTAATGATGGGATAGATCATGACTTGTGTTCGGTCGTCTATACGTCATTTGATGCGGTGGTACAGCTGGTGCGCGGGTACGGACGGGGGGCGTTAATGGCAAAGACTGACATCGAGGCAGCTTTTCGTTTGCTGCCGGTGTACCCTGACAGCCAGCGGCTTTTGGGGTGTTACTGGAACGGGGGATATTTTGGTGATCGTTGCCTGCCAATGGGCTGTTCGGTGTCGTGTGCGTATTTCGAGGTTTTTAGTTCCTTTTTAGAGTGGGTTGTGAGGAGTGTTGCGGGAGTGAATTCGGTTATACATTATCTCGATGACTTTTTGTGTGTCGGTCTGGCGGGTTCGGGAATGTGTGCGAACTTGCTGGAGACGGTTACGTGGGTGTCCCGGGAATTTGGGGTCCCTTTGGCGGCTGATAAGACGGAAGGTCCGACGTCATCCATTTGTTTTTTAGGGATTGCTATAGATTCGGTGAAAATGGAGTGTAGATTGCCGGAGGATAAGCTGGTGGCTTTGCGGTTGGAGGTGGACAGAGCATGTCGGCTTAAAAAGATCACGTTACGGGAGTTACAGTCGCTGTTGGGGAAGTTCAATTTTGCCTGCCGCATCATGCCGATGGGTAGGGTGTTTTGCCGTCGGCTGTCAGCTGCGACGGCGGGGGTTAAGGAGCCGCACCATTTTATCAGGTTGGTTGCTGATCACCGAGAGGATTTGCAAGTAGGGCTTCATTTCTTGGCTACATACAATGGGCGCTCCTTATGGATGTCTCAGGCGTTGGAAAGTTTCGATATGGAATTGTTCACTGATGCGTCGGGAGCGGTGGGTTTCGGAGCGTTCTTTGGAGGTCAGTGGTGCGCGGGTACGTGGCCGGCCTCATGGGTGAAGGGGGGTTTGACGCGCAACTTGGCCCTGCTCGAACTATTTCCCATCGTGGTGGCAGTCACCATTTGGGGGGATAGGTTCCGGGACAAAAAAGTTTGCTTTCATTGCGACAATATGGGGGTTGTTATGGCAATAAACAATGTGTCAGCGTCGTCTCCTCCGGTTATTCGCTTGTTAAGAAAGTTGGTGCTCACTTGTCTGCAGTTGAATGCGTGGGTAGTGGCGGTGCATGTACCGGGGGTGGAAAATTGTATCGCTGACGCGCTTTCTCGCTCACAGTGGGGTCGTTTTCGTCAGCCGGTGCCGGACGCGGACTTGACTGGGATGGACTGTCCCAGTCATCTTTGGGAGCTGGTGTACGGGCTGCCGGTGCCTTGATTGAGCGATCCCTAGCCAGATCGACATGGGCAGCATATTCCGCTGGATGGCGTCAATGGGAAGAGTGGATTAGGTCACTGGGGGATGTGGTGTCTGACAATGACAGGATACTTGCGTTGCTGTTTTGGCTGGGGGAGGCATTTTCTGCGGGTTGCACGGTTGCCAAGGTCAATCGCTTTATGGCGGCCATAGCTTTTGGTTTGAAGCTCCGGAGCTTGGTGGACGTCACAAAGCATTTCTTGGTGAGCCAAGCATTGCGGGGTTTGAGAAAAGGTGTGGTGGTACGGGACAGGAGGCGTCCGGCGATGTGGTGTGGCAGGTGTGTAAATCACCTTCTGAGAGTAAGCTGTTTCGTTTGGCTTTTTCTTTAGCCTTTTTCGGGGCTTTCCGGGTGGGGGAGCTGGTGTCCCCTAGTGCGTCTACGTCGGGTGGTGTGAGGCAGGATGATGTGGATGTGTATGAGGATAGAGTGGAGATAGTGCTTCGTTATTCCAAAACTGATCAAATGGGTAGGGGAAGGAGGTTGGTGTTGTTCGCTTTGCCGGGGAAGGCGGTATGTCCGGTTTCCTGCCTCAGGGAGTTCTTGGTGGGCGCAGTTATTTCGGATTCGCCGTTACTTCAGCATTCGGATGGTACTTTCCTGTTGCGTTTTCAGTTTGTGGCAGTGTTTAAAAAGTGTTTGGTGGCATGTCAAGTGGGGGCGGAACAGTACTCGTCTCATTCCTTTCGGATAGGAGCGGCGACGGAAGCTGTGAGGAGGGGTTTGGATGACGCCGGAGTGCAGCGTATCGGGCGCTGGGAGTCAGCGCGCTTTCGCTCGTATGTTCGGCCTCATATGCTGTAATTTATGTTTTCTGCATTACTGATCTGGGTGTGCGCGTTCCCGCCTGTGATGTGGTGTGTGCAAGGGTGAATGGTGTGCGAGTATGTTTTTCCTTTGTTTTACAGGCCCTCCTCCTTGTTTGGTGTGGATCATGGGGCATTCTTATGTGTACTGGGGTGCCATACCGGCGGATGTACGGCCCGACAGCAGACAGCTCAGGATTCCGCGGGACGCAGCGATTTTGCGATGGATGGATTTCCGTGGTATGACCTGGGGCAGGGTGTTACAGGAGTTTAACACTTTTGTGCTGTTGGACAGGGTACCGGGGGTGTTGGTTTTACATGTGGGAGGGAATGATTTGGGCTTACGCCCTTTTCGGGAACTAGTGCGGGACGTCAAACATGACCTGTTGTGCTTGTGGTCAGCACATCCCCAACTGGTGACTGTATGGTCGGAGATCGTCCCGAGAAAAAGTTGGCGGTGGGCTCGCTCCGTGGAGAAGGTCAATAAGGCTAGGATTAAGGCCAACAGGGCCATATCTGGTTTTGTGGCACGGAGTGGGGGAGTGGCTGTGCGGCATTGGGATTTGGAGGCTGGGACAGGCAATTATTGGAGGGAAGATGGAGTGCATTTGAATGATGTGGGAATTGATATGTGGAGCCTGGCCCTGTCTGAAGGGATTGAAAGAGCGGTGAGCGTGTGGAGGAGCTCACAGGCTTGAGGTGGTCAAGGCCTATGTCGCTTTGGCGGGGGGGAGTCCTTGAAGTAGGTCAAAAAAATGTGGTGGGGGGAGGAATGCATCACGGGATGCACCCCCCAATTTTGTTGGAAATCGGCTTCTTAGGGTGTTACCCCTTTTGAAGGCTGTGACATATATGGTGGAGGTCATCTGCAAAAAAGTAATCGGTGCCCCCGAGCCGGGTTACGGCTGGGTGTAAGGTATTGGTGGGCAGATGACCTGTAAATACAAAATTATTGGTGGCTTCAAGGACTTGCCCCTGTCATTCTTTTGTTGACCCGGAGAGGGTCATATGGTTAAGTATGTTATGTTGAATTCCTCGGAGGGGAATTCAAAAAGTTATGTTATATGGTTATTTAAAAAGTTATGGTTATTTATGATAATAATAAAACGGCTGCTGTGGCCATTAAATTCCAACTCTGTTTCATTGTCTGCTTTATAAAAGGGAATTAAAGGGGGGTACACGACTCGACTTATTTGAGTCAAGAAGAGGCCGTACTGCAGACAAAAGAACAGAATAAGGGGAGGCCTCCATGACTGAAATAGATGGGAAGGGTAACGAGTTGGATTGGCCTATGGGGGTGGGGGATAAGCTAGTAGGAGGGCTAGTAAGAAAAGGGGTGGGGGAAAGTAAGGGTATGTACCTTTTCCTGTGCTTTCTCTCCCTCTCTTCGCCAGGACGCTGTAACATGAACATGTCCCCGCCCGCCCGCCCTATGTTGGAGTGGAGGGTCTCATCGTGGTCACTGGATGGTGTTTTGTTGGCTGGTGGTTTCCAGCCTGGAAAGTCAAAGCTTTATATATATATGGTGGGATGGACACTGGCGTGAAGAAGTCAAGTGTTCATCTTGGTTTTGTCATTGCAGCTGCGGGGGGGGAGTCCTTGAAGTAGGTCGAAAAATGTGGTGGGGGGGGGGAATGCATCACGGGATGCACCCCCCAATTTTGTTGGAAATCGGCTTCTTAGGGTGTTACCCATTTTGAAGGCTGTGACATATATGGTGGAGGTCATCTGCAAAAAGGTAATCGGTGCCCCCAAGCCGGGTTACGGCTGGGGGTAAGGTATTGGTGGGCAGATGGCCTGTAAATACAAAATTATTGGTGGCTTCAAGGACTTGCCCCTGTCATTCTTTTGTTGACCCGGAGAGGGTCATATGGTTAAGTATGTTATGTTGAATTCCTCGGAGGGGAATTCAAAAAGTTATGTTATATGGTTATTTAAAAAGTTATGCTTATTTATGATAATAATAAAACGGCTGCTGTGGCCATTAAATTCCAACTCTGTTTCAGTGTCTGCTTTATAAAAGGGAATTAAAGGGGGGTACACGACTCGACTTATTTGAGTCATGCAGTGAGTAGACGGCTAGTACTTTTCGGTCCCCACATAACCCCTTTATAGAAGAGATATAAATGTATTCCGTCCAGGCAATCATCTGTGAGCTCAATACATTATCAGCAGCAGCACAAATCTGATAGTTTGCTACAATGTATCAGTCTGGATTCCAGACTGTTTAGCTCACAGAGCATTGCCTAGACTGGAAACAATTCTATCCACTTCACAGCTGAGAGCAGGAGGGCTCATGCACATGAGTGTATTACAGCTCTATACAACCTACGAGTTGTACGGAGCTGTAATATGATACCCATGGAGGTTACTACAGCACCCATAGATGTGAGACTGTACTTCCATATTCCTTAAGTTTAAAATGGAGGCTTACGGAGGTTTGTCTGTCATGTTCTCGATAACTCCAACAGACATAAAATCATGGCATATTGGATGCCATAATACAAAGTTATTCTTACAAAGAGCAATGCTTCTTGGAAAACAAACTACGCAATACGGAGCACCATATAATGGAACATGGAGTCGTACAGCTTCATGGAAGTATTTTTTTTTTTTTAAATGACGGTAAAATATTTCACTTTAAATGTAAAAAAAAAAAAAAAGAATGCATGAAATTTGTATGCAAAAACAGCACTAACAACTGCACCAAAACGGGCAAGTGTGGATACAGCCTAAGCCCCCATGCACACATTCGTGTTTCGGTTTCGTATCTCATGGGGTCACTTGTGAAAAAAAAACTTGATCTGTGAAGTCACAAGCGACCTGCAATATGGTTATGTTTTGCATACCTTGCTAGTTTTGATGGGATAGGCCAAGAAGCTAATGTCTATAGGGACCGGTTGACAGGCTGAATTTCAAACTTTCCAGTCCTACTGATTTAAGGCCCTGTTCACATCTCGGTTTTTTCCGTTCCGTCTTGCGCGTACGTCGGGAAATCTCCCGATGTACACGCTAAATGTGTCCATAGGGCTCAATTAGCTCGATGGAGGCCAAAAGAGTATCCATATATGGACTCTTACGACAATGGAGCTACCCTAGGGAAGCTCCCGTGATGTAGCTTCCCCGTGCCGACATAGCAGCCGGGGACATATATGGACACTTACGTCACTGGAGGTTCTTGACGTATCCGTTGAACAGAGGCCAATGATGAATGCCGAACAGCAGCATCCATATATACACTGGGAGATTTTTCCGATGTGTACGTCAAACGTAGGAAAAAAACATGATGTGAACATAGCCTAACATTCATGCTCAGCCAAGCTGAACGGTCATGTTTAGGAGTAGTTGAGGACGATACTTATAATATGTCTTTGGACAACATTAGGGTTTCAAAAATTAGTAAAGAACACTGCCTTAATCCTTTAGTGACCATCCTATTAATGACAAAGCTATTTATTTAGTCATTGTCACATTTTAAAGGCCATAACTATTTTATATTTTCATAGACATTGCCGTGTGAGGACTTGTTTTTTGGAGGGACAAATTGCATTTTTTTTAATGGCACCATTTTTGGGTACATATGATTTATTGATTAACTTTCATTAACTTGTTTTGAGGGGTAATTAAAAATATAGCAATTCCGCCATTCTTTTTTACACGGTTTATTGTGTAGTATAAATAACATAACTTTATTCTGCGGGTCGTTATGATGGCGATACCAAATTTATATAGTTTCTTTCATGTTTTGCACGATAAAAACATATTTTTTAAAGAAGTGTTTGCTTTTGTGTCAGCATATTTTAAGAGCCATAACATTTTTATTGTACATACAACATAAGTCCACCATGCGGGCTAAATAATGTAATATAAACCAACAAAATTCCCTCAATGCTATAATAAAGAATATCCATCCAATGTAGCAGAAAACACAAAATTCTTTATTAAGACACAAAACAGTTGTACTGTACATACCATTTAAAAGCACCCATAAAAACACATGTACATAAATAGTACTGAAAATACATTTTTTCACAAATTTTTGTTGTATTTTCTTGAGGTGTGTGCCATGTCATTAGGCATGCATTGGGTCTCTTTCTGCACATGCTTGGCATACATAAACTTTTGGTAGAAGTGACTTTGGTTTCTGTGTTCACAATGTATTTTCCCAAATATATGTATTGTCAATAATTATTATTCTGTTCTCTTATAGGTAGGGGTCGCTCTGTATGGGATGACCTCCATGAGGGTTAAGGATCGCAAATATATGTACCATCTTGTATTTTGTTCCCTCAACAGTGGGGGACACTCTATACAGGATGACATCTATAGGTGCTACTGATGATATAGTTTGACATCTCCTGTCTTTCTTATACATTCCTATGCATGGTGGTGTGATTAGTGTTTTTTCACATTGATATGGCTACTGGCAGTGTTGGTAATATTCATTATCACTGCCAGCACCCAATATGGCTGCAGCCGATTCATGGGTGTAGTGCGCATACGGGTGGTGAGGGGCCGTTCGTGACGTCGTTCATGGCGCAATGTGGAATTGGGTGTTGCACGGTTGCGCATTACTTACTTCCGGACGGCGCGTTCATCGCTACTGAGGTGCCGCCTCTCCTCTCGCATGCGTCAAAAAACATCTCTACAGTAAGGAAATGGGGTCTAATTATAATTCAGCTGTTTGCTGGCAATTTAAACCTCCATAGCACATTGATCCAGCACCCCCTGAAGAAGCCAGGTGTGAAACGCGCGTTGGGGTGTTGGAAAGTGTATGGGCAGTTACGATGGCTTATGGTGGGTGAGGTTTCTTGTGATACATGGTCTGAGTCTAGACATTGATTATTTTAGACATTGATTAGGTGTTACCTTGGCTCTATGTAGTGTAATTTATGTGCATACAGTGGATATATACATACAAGGTATGGTATGATATTTAATGATTTTGACCTATGTCACCACCACATAAGTCATGCCTTATGATTATACACTGTCCTTTTTCTGTACTATTTATGTACATGTGTGTAATGTCCGTGGCTGCGGGCCGTCAGCTCCAACCTCCCCCTGACAGCCGCAGCCACGAGTCGGCAAGCGCTGGCCCCAGCCTCCTCCTCCTCCTCAGGAGACGCCAGCACTCGCGTCCACTCACCTCAGCCGGATCCTGTAGGGTGCGCACGCACGCTCGTGCCCGCTCTTAAAGGGGCAGCGCGTGCACCGGACCTAATGATGAACTTTGACCCGTGAGTACCCTGGACTATAAGAGGGGTCCAGCTCCCTGCTTCTATGCCTGAGCGTTGTTGATGTTTCCTAAGTGTGTCTATGTGATGGCCTCCTAGTGTGTTCCTGTTTCCTGTTCCTGTACCTGTTCCTAGCATTCCATACTATCCTGGTCGAGAACTGTGCTGTGCCAAAGTCGTGTCGTTCTGCATCCCACGTCTGACCTGCTTCACCTCGCCTGACGTCTACCTGCTGCCTAGTCCTAGCCGAGCCTGCCCTGCTCCTGTCTGAGCTGCCACAGTTACCTATACGAACTATAGACATTCACCTGCGCCCTGTTGGCCAGCTGCCTTACCGCCAAGGCGGTACGGCCCAGTGGGTCCAAAGACTCTTCGTGACAATGTTTTTTTTATGGGTGCTTTTAAATGGTATGTACAACTGTTTTGTGTCTTAATAAAGAATTTTGTATTTTAAGCTACATTGGATGGATATTCTTTATTATAGCATTGAGGGAAGTTTTGTTGGTTTATATATCTTATATGGGTTCCCATGTGCAGTGATTATGGGTTAATTGTATGACCTTATATACATTTGGTATTCTTTTTCGGTCTAATAAATAATGTAATAGTCGTTACGTATGCGGCAATACCAGCGGGTCATTACGTACGTGGCAATACCAAATATTTATAATAAAGCTTTTTGGAAAGGGAAAAAAATTAGTTTTTCATTTTTTGAGGGTTTTACTTGGGACTTTTCATTTGTTTTATTATAAACTTTATTGATCTATGTTTTTGTTTTTTTTCTAGTCCCACTATGGGAATTAAGTTCGTGATTGGTAGATCGCTTTATAATACACTGTATTGCAGTGTATTATGACTGTCAGGGCCTAATAGGCATACACTGTTGGCAGACGTGGTGCCTTTCTTTTAGTAAAGACACTTAGATGCCGCTCTTGACAGCGGCATTTTCGGAGTTAAACGGCCATGATCGGAGGTAACACGAATCCCATCTGTTAGAGCAGGAGCCGAGATTATGACTCAGTGCCGTAAATAGGCGGCTCTGTGGCATAAATACCCTTAATGACCACCCTGAAATGTGGTTAAGGGGTTAATAAAAGAAACCAAACGTCCTGCTTATGTTTGTGTAAAAGGCCTAATTTGAAATTGTGGTTACCTTTATTGACGGGATCATGAGTTCTGTTCTCTGCAGGATCATTTATTAGGCTTTGACATGATGTCAACTAATAATTGTTCGTGTATCCCGTGTTCACAGCTTGCAGAATTAAATGAGGTATATTAAATTTTCTTCTTGTTTTTATCCGAAGTGCAGCAGAGTCTTCAGACATGTGACTAATTCTATTCAATTAATAATGGAGTGATGAAGCGCTTTTCGCATAACTTTGTTTTCTTATCTTAAAATGGAAGATTTTGACCCTTTACATGGGTTGAATTTGCCTCTTCTGGTCAGTGGTAACTTGAGTTGTCAACATTATAACCAGGGGCGTAACTAGAAAAGACTGGGCCCCATAGCAAACTCTTGACTGGGGCCCCCTAAAGGTGCCACACGCAGCCCACTTATAGATAGTGCCCCCTGTAGATTGTGCCATACAGCCCCCTGTAGAAAGTGCTATACAGCCACACCTGTAGACAGTGTCACACCCCACTTGTAGATAGCGCCCCAACCTCCCCCTTGTAGATAGTGCCATACAGCCCCACTGTAGATATCGCCATAAAGCCCCCCTATAAATAGCGCCATACAGCTTCCCCTGTATATCGTGCCCCACAGCCCCCCTCCCTTGTATATAGTGCCACACAGCTCCCCCTTAGATAGTGCCACACAGCTCCCCCTTAGTAGATAGTGCCACACACAGACCCCTGTAGATTGCGCCACACAGAGCCCCCTGTAGATAAAGCCACAGCCCGCCCCCTTGTAAATAGTGCCATAAAGCCCCCCTAGTATAGCGCCACTCAACCCCCCCTTAGTAGTGCCACACAGCCCCTTGTATATAGTGCCATACTGCTCCCCCATGTATATAGTGCCACACAGGCCCCCCCCCCTTGTATATAGTGCCACACAGCCCCCCAAGTAGTACAAGGCAATGGCACATCCGATAAAGTTGTATCAGCCAGGGGGATGTCAATCAAACATGGAAAGGTGGGTTTGGAGACAGGACTATGTGACTCTTCAGGATATCGGCACCGACACATGACCCTTTAATAAGTAATTAGCATATAGTTTGCGCCATTTTAAAAGTTGATTTTATAGATTTTGCAGCATCTAAAAAATAAATAAATTTGGAAATATTGTCAGGTCATGTATTACCGAATGGTGGCGGTTCAAGGGTTTAAAACTACCAGACAGGTTCCCATTAAATATACAATGAATTGAAAACAATTTAATCTGCCCTGCAATTTTGTTATTATAAATATATCCTATATAATTACAGCTCCAGAACCAAGCTCATACATATATACGGCATGAGAGCTAACCTCAGTACATAAATATAGCACTAGAACCAAGCTGAGTACATAAATACAGTACCACAACAAAGCTCAATACATGTATACAATACCAGAACCAAGCTCAGTACATAAATACAGCCCCAGAACCAAGCTCAGTACAACAAATACAGCACCATAACCAAGCTCAGTACATAAATACAGCACCAGAACCAAGCTCAGTACATATATATAATATATATATACATCCCCAGAACCAAGCTCATACATATACATATACAGTACCACAAGCAAGCTCAGTACATAAATACAGCACTAGAACCAAGCTCTAATATATACAGTACCAGAACCAAGCTCAGTACATATATACAATACCAGAACCAAGCTCAGTACATAAATACAGCCCAAGAACCAAGCTCAGTACATAAATACAGCCCCAGAACCAAGCTCAGTACATAAATACAGCACCAGAACCAAGCTCAGTGCATATATACAGCACCAGAACAAAGCTCAGTACTTAAATACAGCATCAGAACAAAGATCAGTACATATATACAGCACCAGAACAAAGCTCAGTACATATATACAACACCAGAACACCAGATCAAATACAGCTAAATTTAGTGCAACCCCTGCCGTATAGCTTTGTACGGTATAAAACTACAGCTCCCGGCATGGCTCGAACAATGGTAAGGATATGCTGGGAGATGCTGTTTCACAAAAAAAAATCATACAACCCATCATCTTGTTGCAGATCATAAAGTGACTACAGTACTGATTAGAGGCAGAGTAAACATTTACATTAAGTCACTCACCGGTGATGTCTCAGATTCTAGTTCTTTTCCTCTTTTCTTCTCCCTCCAGTCCAGACCTCTATGATGGATTTCTCCCGGCCACGACCCATTTCTGAAGTTTTCTGCTCAGATGTTCTCAGCTTCTCACTTTTAAAACATTTCTGCACCTATAAACGAAGATAAAATTCTCAACACCTGTAATGATGGGGGTAAGGAAACAGACAAGTGAGCCCTAATCTACGCGCCACTCAATCCCTGCCTACTTGCAACGACCCGCCCTAGGCGACGGGGTACAACTGGGCGACGGTCCCTACGCTCAATAAGTGCACGACAGACAAACAGACAAGGGTACACAGAAGCAAGGGAAAAGGGGCAGTTGCCCACGGCAACACCGTGAGCAACAAGAGTGGTGAACGAGCCGAGTCAAACCAGGAGTGTACGAGGTACCAAACGCAGAGCAGGAGAGTAGTGAACAAGCCGAGTCAAACCAGGAGTGTACGAGGTACAAAATGCAGAGCAGGAGAGTAGTCAGTAAGCCAGGGTCAATATGAAGCAGGGTCAAATAGATCAAGAAGCTGCAGCAGGGCCAGGAAAGCAAAGGAGAAGAATCACAAGCAAGGAGGAACAGGAAAGGCAGGTATAAAAAGACAGAGGGCGGAAGCTAGCTCCGTCTGGCCGGGCTCTCCCACTCCTAAGCCTGCCATCCTGAGTTGTGGAAGATGGAGTCAGTCTCACAGACATAGAAGCAGGTGCAGGCTGATTACCTATGGGCGTAGATACAGAAGCTGTGCCTGGCAGATCCTTAACAGTACCCCCCTTTTATGAGGGGCCACCGGACCCTTTCTAGATGGACCTGGTTTATTGGGGAAACGAAGGTGGAACCTCCTGACCAATACCCCAGCGTGAAAATCCCGGGCAGGTACCCAAGGCCTCTCCTCAGGCCCGTATCCTCTCCAATGGACCAGGTACTGGAGGGAGCCTTGGACCATCTTGCTGTCCACAATCTTGGCCACCTCGAATTCTACCCCCTCAGGGGTGAGAACGGGGACAGGAGGTTTCCTCGAGGGAGCCAAGGACGGGGAGCAGCGTTTAAGGAGGGAGGCATGAAACACGTCGTGTACTCGAAAAGATGGGGGCAACTCCAGTCGGAAGGAGACAGGATTGAGGACTTCAATGACCTTGTACGGCCCTATAAACCGGGGAGCAAACTCCTTGGACGGGACTTTAAGGCGCAAGTTCTTTGACGATAGCCACACCAGATCCCCGACCATAAACAAGGGGTTAGCAGAACGTCTTCTATCTGCCTGAGTTTTTTGTATGCTCTGGGACGCCTCTAGGTTCTTCTGAACCTGGGCCCAGACTGTGCACAGTTCCCGATGAACGACCTCTACCTCGGGATTGTTGGAACTACCAGGTGAAATGGAGGAGAACCGTGAATTAAACCCAAAATTACAGAAAAAGGGGGAGACCCCTGACGAGTTACTGACCCGGTTATTAAGGGAATATTCGGCGAGGGGAATGAATGAGACCCAATCATATTGACAGTCAGAGATAAAACACCTTAAATATTGTTCTAGAGACTGATTAGTCCTCTCAGTTTGGCCATTAGTTTCAGGATGGAAGGCAGAGGAGAAGGACAGATCAATCTCCAACTTTTTACAGAAGGCTCTCCAAAACAAAGAAACAAATTGTACCCCTCTGTCAGAAACAATATTGACAGGGACGCCATGGAGACGCAGGATGTGTTTGACAAACAAGGTAGCTAACGTCTTAGCATTGGGTAGTTTCTTGAGGGGCACAAAGTGGCACATCTTACTGAAGCGGTCTACTACAACCCACACCACCGACTTGCCTTGAGATGGAGGCAAATCGGTGATAAAATCCATGGAGATATGGGTCCACGGTCTCTGGGGAATGGGCAAAGAACGTAGTAAGCCCGCTGGTCGGGACCTGGGAGTCTTGGACCTAGCACAAACCTCACAAGCGGCGACGTAGGCCTGAACGTCTTTAGGCAACCCAGGCCACCAATAGTTTCTGGCAATGAGGTGCTTGGTACCCAGGATGCCTGGATGACCAGATAGCACGGAGTCATGATTTTCCCTAAGTACCCTTAGCCGGAATTGCAGGGGAACAAACAGCTTGTTCTCAGGAAGGTTCCCAGGAGCTGAACCTTGATCAGCAGCAATTTCAGAGACTAAATCAGACTCAATAGAGGAAATGATTATACCTGGAGGCAAAATACAAGCAGGATCTTCCTCCGAAGGAGGGCTGGCCATGAAGCTACGCGACAGTGCATCAGCCTTAATATTTTTAGACCCAGCCCTATAGGTAAGCAAAAAGTTGAATCTGGTAAAAAATAACGCCCATCAAGCTTGTCTCGGGTTTAGCCTCCGGGCAGATTCTAGGAAAACCAGATTCTTGTGGTCGGTAAGGACCGTTACCTGGTGCCTAGCCCCCTCCAGGAAGTGGCGCCACTCTTCAAATGCTCATTTAATGGCTAAGAGTTTGCGGTTGCCAATATCATAGTTACTCTCAGTGGGCGAAAACTTCCTGGAGAAGTAGGCACAGGGACGGAGATGGGTGAGGGACCTGGTACCCTGGGACAAGACAGCCCCACTCCCACCTTGGACGCGTCAACCTCCACGATAAATAGCTCCATTTGGTTGGGCTGAACCAGCACCGGGGCCGGGATAAAGCACTTCTTAAGGACCTCAAAAGCCTGGACAGCCTCAGGAGGCCAGCGGAGGAGATCAGCACCCTTGCGAGTGAGATCCGTAAGAGGCTTAGCGATGACCGAGAAGTTAGCAATAAATCTCCTGTAATAATTAGCGAACCCCAAGAAGCACTGTAACGCCTTCAGGGAGGCAGGTTGGACCCATTCCGCCACAGCCTGGCCCTTGGCGGGGTCCATGCGGAATTCATGAGGAGTGAGGATTTGACCCAAAAATGGTATCTCCTGCACCCCAAACACACATTTTTCGGTCTTCGCAAACAGTTTGTTTTCCCGAAGGACCTAGAGCACCTTCCTGACATGCTCAATGTGGGAGGACCAGTCCTTGGAAAACACAAGTATGTCATCAAGGTACACTACAAGAAATACCCCCAGGTAATCTCTTAATATCTCGATTATGAAATTCTGGAAGACCGCGGGAGCATTACACAACCCAAAGTGCATGACGAGGTATTCGAAATGACCTTCGGGCGTGTTAAACGCAGTTTTCCACTCATCCCCCTCTTTGATGCGGATAAGGTTATACGCCCCCCGTAGATCAAACTTAGAGAACCATTGGGCCCCCTGAACCTGATTAAAGAGATCAGGAATCAAAGGAAGGGGATACTGGTTCCTTACAGTGACCTTATTCAAGTTACGGTAGTGAGGGGCGAATGTAACCCTTGGCCAGGCATTCCTGGATATACTCTCTCATGGCTTCACGTTCGGGACAAGAGAGATTAAATATCCTACCCTTAGGGAGCTTAGCTCCTGGTACCAAATCGATAGCGCAATCGTATTCTCTATGAGGAGGTAACACTTCGGAGGCCTCCTTAGAGAAAACATCAGCGAAGTCCTGAACAAACTCAGGTAGCGTGTTCACCTCCTCAGGGGGAGAAATAGAATTAACTGAAAAACATGACGTCAAGCATTCATTACCCCATTTGGTAAGATCCCCAGTATTCCAGTCAAACGTGGGATTATGCAACTGCAACCAGGGAAGGCCTAAAACCAAATCGGACGATAATCCCTGCATCAACAGTACAGAGCACTGCTCCAAATGCATGGAGCCAACAAGGAGTGCAAAAACAGGGGTATGCTGTGTAAAATAACCATTAGCAAGAGGAGTGGCGTCGATACCCACTACCGGGACAGGTTTAGGCAAATCAATCAAAGGCATAGCTAGAGATATAGCAAATTCCACAGACATGATATTAGTAGAAGACCCTGAATCCACGAAGGCACTGCCGGTAGCAGACCTACCACCAAAAGAGACCTGAAAGGGAAGCAAGGTTTTATTACGTTTCATATTTACGGGAAATACCTGTGCGCCCAAGTGACCGCCCCGATGATCACTTAGGCGCGGAAGTTTTCCGGCTGCTTATTCTTATGCCTAGGACAGGTGTTCACTTGATGCTTGTCATCCCCACAATAGAAGCAGAGACCATTCTTCCTGCGGAACTCTCTATGTTGTTTTGGGGACACGGAGGCCCCGAGTTGCATAGGTACCTCCGAGTCTTCCGTGGAAGAACGAAGCAACGGGACCTCGGGAGGCATCATGGGGGAGTCAGAGGAGAAAACACAAAAACGTTCAAGTTGTCGTTCCCTGAGACGTCGGTCAAGTCGTACCGCTAAAGCCATAACCTGGTCTAGGGAGTCAGAAGAGGGATAGCTAACTAGCAGGTCTTTCAGGGCGTTCGACAGACCCAACCTAAACTGGCACCTTAAGGCAGGGTCATTCCACCGAGAAGCTACGCACAACTTCCTAAAGTCAGAGCAATACTCCTCAACAGGTCTCTTACCCTGACGTAAGGTCACCAGCTGACTCTCGGCAAAGGCAGTCCTGTCAGTCTCGTCATAAATGAGTCCGAGAGCAGAAAAGAAAAGATCAACGGAGGAAGGTTCAGGGGCGTCAGGAGCCAAGGACAAGGCCCATTCTTGGTGCCCTTCCTGGAGCCGGGACATAATTATACCCACCCGCTGGCTCTCAGAACCTGAGGAGTGGGGCTTTAAGCGAAAATAAAGCCTAAAACTCTCCCGAAAGGAGAGAAAAGTCTTCCGGTCCCCTGAGAACCGGTCAGGCAACTTGAGGTGGGGTTCAAGAGGTGAGGTGAGGGGCACTACCATGGTAGCATCAGGCTGGTTGACCCTCTGAGCCAGGGCCTGGACCTGTAGGGAGAGACCCTGCATTTGCTGAGCCAGGGTCTCAAGGGGGTCCATAGTAGTGTGAGGGACCAGGGTAGACTAGGTATATCGGCTTGTGATTATGTAATGATGGGGGTAAGGAAATAGACAAGTGAGCCCTAATCTACCCGTCACTCAGTCCCTGCCTACTTGCAACGACCCGCCCTAGGCGACGGGGTACAACTGGGCGACGGTCCCTACTCTCAATAAATGCACGACAGACAAACAGACAAGGGTACACAGAAGCAAGGGAAAAGGGGCAGTTGCCCACGGCAACACCATGAGCAACAAGAGTGGTGAACGAGCCGAGTCAAACCAGGAGTGTACGAGGTACCAAAGGCAGAGCAGGAGAGTAGTGAACAAGCCGAGTCAAACCAGGAGTGTACGAGGTACAAAACGCAGAGCAGGAGAGTAGTCAGTAAGCCAGGGTCAATATGAAGCAGGGTCAAATAGATCAAGAAGCTGCAGCAGGGCCAGGAAACCAAACAAGAAGAATCACAAGCAAGGAGGAACAGGAAAGGCAGGTATAAAAAGACAGAGGGCGGGAGCTAGCTCCGTCTGGCCAGGCTGTGATAGGCTCTCCCACTCCTAAGCCTGCCATCCTGAGTGGTGGAAGATGGAGTCAGTCTCACAGACATAGAAGCAGGTGCAGGCTGATTACCTATGGGCGTAGATACAGAAGCTGTGCCTGGCAGATCCTTAACAACACCTCTAAATATAATAGCGCCATACATGGTGTCCCTGATTATAATAGTACCATACACTGTCCCACACACACCTTGCCCCCTGTAGATAGTGCCCCCATAGCCCCCTGTAGATAGTGACCCCACATACAGCCCTCTGTAGATAGTGCCTACATATGGACTCCAGAGCTGCAAGGCAATAGTACTAACCACTGAGCCACCATGCTGCCCTACATATAGCTTCCCGTATAGATAGTGCTCCACTTATAGCCCACCTCTGTAGATAGTGCCCCACATATAGCCCACCCCTGTAGACCGTGCCCTACATATAGCCCCCCCGTAGATAGTGCCCCACAGGTAACCCACCCCTGTATATAGTGTCCCACATATAGCCCACACCTATAGATAGTGCCCTACAAATAGTTCCCCCTATAGATAGTGTTCCACATATAGCCCACCCCTGTATATAGTGTCCCACATATAGCCCACCCCTGTAGATAGTGCCCTTCATATAGCTACCCCTGTATAAAGTGCTCCACATCCCCACATATAGACCCCCATGTAGATAGAGCCCAGTTTTAGTAGAAAAAAAGCAAAACTTTACATACTCACCCTGATCCCGTTCTCGCGCCGTCCGGTGGCAATGCAGATCTACTCTCTTCTGAGCAGGTCTGCTGGAGCAGAACTACGCAAGTTGCACATCGTTGAAAGGTGCTGATTGGCAGGGCAGAAAGTGTCATCTTTCCCCCTAATGTCCCCAACGTGATCACGAATCCTTCTCCTAAATTCTCTACTTGTTTTACCAACATATTGCATGTGACAACTACATGTGATTAGGTATACAATATAGTGGCTGTCTCGGGGATAAGCTGTGACTAATGCTTTGGAGGAGGATTGGTTCATTCATTTGTGAATGATCGGGCCATTTGCATGAAGCCGCGTACAGATCCCCAGGGTTACTAGGGACGCTTTGTCGTCCGGGTGCTCTCATTGGCTGCCAAAAGTGGAGGCTCGCCGCCTTCAGGACGACGGGCTTGGACGTGTTGGATGCTGATTGGCGGATGGCCGTAATGACGGCAATCGAGAGGCGGGCACTAAAGCCTTAAAATTTCAGAATTCCCCCGGCGCGTGTGCGGCCATTACATTCGAGTCGTGCGCGCGCCGAGAGGCTAAATCAGCACGAAAATAGTGCTATCCGGCTGCTTAATTAATTACTGTTTCTAAAAATCCCTGATGACGTATCACATTGGTATACTGAAACGCGTAGGATTAGATAGAAAACTTGAGGCAAGGACTCAGTGAATATCTATAATATAATGAGAAGGAGTGATCTGTGGGTGTCAATACGTATTATCAGTCCTGGACGCTGCTCTCTCTTCTGATCTCTTGCCTATGCCTGTTTCTGAGAATTGGCCTTGTTGAGCCATATTTTACCTAAATAAATAATAAAGTGTATTTTAATCGTTCTTTCAGGCAGTGAATCCCCCAAAACGAAAAATAACTCAATACTACTGGTAGCCTATGTTGACCAGCTAGCATTAAATACACATTGTTTTTTGTCTCCATCTAGTGGTGATACACACATCTTTTATTTTTATCTTATATATATTTTCGAAAGTTTGTTTGTAGCCCGATTTTTCATTGGTTTAAAATGGATCATACTAACAGAATGTGCCAAGGGGGAAGTTGTCTTTATTCCTACATAATATTGATGGATATGGATTCTTTCTATCATCTCCAACCTCTAATAACACACACTTCTTATGTAACATTTATTATTATTATAAGCGGGGCACACATTGCGGCTATCGCATACACCACTACACATATTCACTTTCCCTGGAGTTGCATCGTTCCTCTGTTATTGGACTTGATGCGTCCGACGCCCGTCGTACTGCGCATGCGCAGGGAGCCGCGCCGTGTTTTTCCTGGTGTCGGCCCTGGCGCATGCGCACTGGGTACGGGAAGTGTGGTACTTGGTCCTGCCCCCGGCCGTCGCATTGGTCATGCGTGGAGGACCGCGATGTGGGGCGGCCCTGGCACGTGCGCGTTGTGCACGGGCGGGGGGGTGTTCTCGTGCTGCACTGGGCGTGCGTGGAGTCCCGTGTCATGCAACATGGCGCCGGTGTCTGACGCATGCGCATGGCGCTCTGACGGACGCCATCTATACCGTAAGTCAACCTCCCGAGCAACGCCGGGTATAAAAGCTAGTTAGAAATAAATCCTATTTAGTTTATATTGCAATTTCCAAGTAGTATTTACAATACCATGTATAATTTCTGTGCTTACATACAGAATAGGCATGGCATTAATACTATATATTAATATTTGGTAAATGCTACACCTACTGCTAATTCTTTTATTAAAGAATAAACTCACTTGGGGTCAAGGGAACTAGTGACAACAATACCAAAATAAGAAATAGTCAAGGTCAGAATAGGAAGCACAATAGGCTTCACGTCTAAACATTTTCTCAGAGAAATACGCCAAACTGTAGAACAAGAAGGCGTTTTTTTTACGCGGCCACTTTAAAAAAGGCCAGCAGCCTATAAAACGCTGGGGCGGAATACCTGAGAATTCCGGCGCGGTGACGTCACTGGATCGCGCCGGCCTACGCAAGGATCCTGTCTCGGCGCCTCATAAGCTGCAGGACTAAGGAGACTATGGAGCTCCATTCTTCACGTGAACAATGCTACAAAGGGGAGAGTATGTGGCACTATCTACAAAGGGGGAGTGTGTGGCACTATCTACAAAGGGGGAGTGTGTGGCATTATCTACAAAGGGGGAGTGTGTGGCACTATCTACAAAGGCGGAGTGTGTGGCACTATCTATAAAAGGGGGAGGGTGTGGCACTATCTATAAAGGGGGGAGTGTGGCACTATCTACTGGGGGCAGTAAGGGGCACCATCTACAAGGGGCACGGAGTTTGGCATGATTTATGCTGGTTTTTAAGGTACCAGCACATATCACCTAGCTCTAGTGATAAAGTGAGACATCACCTGCCTCAGTAGCGTAGCTAGTGGGAGGCAGGGGAGGAGGTGGCTCCGGGCCCACAAAATGGTGGGGCCCTCCGGGCTCACTGCTCCCCCCCACCGCTCTCACCATGACTGTGGGCGGCCACGCTGTATTATTATTCAAACTAGCAGACGTGCCGCACGCTAGGCACATCTGCTAAAGCACGCTTCTGACGCTGCCCACCAGGAGCAGAAGCCTGCGTGTGAGGGGAGGGTGAGCAAGCACCCATCCCTGATGGATCCAGTTATGAAAATTTACCAGGATAATGGCTGCTTTAAACAGGTATGATCGGGGTTAATACAGGGATGATGGCTGGACTACCCAGCATACCTGTTTATAACCCCCATCATCCCTGTATATATCAACCATCATTCCTGTATGTGACCACTATTATACCTGCAGTGGCATAACTACCGCTGTAGCAGCCAAAGCTGTCGCTACGGGGCCCGCCGACACGCCCCCCCATATGGCCGGTGGTGCCACTAGCAGCCGTTATGGCTGCTACAGCGGTATCGACACTACTACGGCCCGCGCCGTCGAGCCTCTGACATTTATGGGCCGAGCGGCATGGGCCCTCATGCCTGGGGGCGTCGCTAGCACTGGAGGGGGCCCTGGTGCTAGCATCAGCCACCCCCTCTTGCAGTAATTGTACTTGCGTATATAGCAGGCAGGTACAACTACATGCATTAGTGCTGAATGTCCGGGCACAATCCGTGCCCGACCAGTGCCTTACAATGACGCTGATTGGCGGGGCAAAATGACTTGCCCCTCCACTCAGCAAATTTCAATGACGATAGCGGCGCGATGACGTCATTGCCCCGCTAGCGTCGTTGAAAGGCGCAGATTGGCGGGGCAAGTCATTCTGCCCTGCCAATCAGCGCCTTTCAATGACGCTTGCTTGCGTTGTTCAGCTCCAGTAGACCTGCTCAGAAGAGAGCAGATTTGCATTGCCACCGGACGGCGTGAAATGGGATCAGGGTGAGTATGTAAAGTTTTTTGTTTTTTTCTACTAAAACTGTGAGTGGCATTATCTACAGGGGGGGTCTATATGTGGGGATGTGGGGCACTATATACAGGGGGAGCTATATGTAGGGCACTATCCACAGGGGTGGGCTATATGTGGGACACTATATACAGGGGTGGGCTATATGTGGAGCACTATCTATAGGCGGAGCTGGTATATATAGCCAGGCTGGTATATACAGGGATGATGGGGGTTATATACAGGGATGATGGGGGTTATATACAGGGATGATGACGGTTATATACAGGGATGATATCTGGAGCATCATCCATGTATATAACCCACATCATACCTGTATACAACCCCTATCATCCCTGTATATACCAGCCATCATCCCTGTATATAACCTTTGTGAAGGATGATTTATTTGTTTATATTCTCTGTATGAAATTACATTGTGAATTATCAAGCAGGATGCCGAATTACTAAGATATGTATTATGTGAAAGTGATGATAATGTTTAAATGATTTAGTTTCGTGCAGCAGCCATCTTGTCTGGAGTTCCCATCTTGGTTCTTTTGTAGTAAATAGAAAAGTCATTGTTCCCTTAATACAAGTAATGTTGATTTCGTATGTTTTATCTTTGACCTTGGTTCCCATGCGAAGTTGGTAAAGAATGGACAGGGAGGGAGATGGGAGGGTGGCAAGTATGCGTGAAGGAAGGTCTCACCCATCTCCACGAGAATATTCTGTCCAAAAGAGATGACACCTGTAAAACCTAATGTGTGAAGAATTATAATGATGTATCTGGGATGTATTTTATTGTATGCTTTTTACTGAATAAAAATATTGTTACATTGTCTCTGATTGGTTAACCTCAAGCCTACACCCCTTCTGAATTTTAGTTTAACAGTTTGAGTTTGGTAATAAATCCTTCAGAGGAGCATTTTGAGCATATCAGCAGAGTCTGTGTGTTTTCTTCTCCTCTCTCGATATATATCGGTGAAATATCCTAATTAGGATACTGACTAATGGGGTCTGGCCTTGAGAGTCTGTTTGGACTCGTATAAATTTCAGTCTAATATATTTTGAGCAATGGATTTCCACGACAGTAATGGTGCCGATAAAACCCAGGAGATTGCACGTCTGATAAGCGGTCACTGGAGAGGTCTGGCTTTGCATCTGTGAATTACAAAAAAACCGCGGTAGGTAAGGAGCTTATTCTTACACCATTCACACATGTATTGCGTAAGCCTTGGAATCTAGTTGTCAGACGTAACTTCTTTTTGGACGAGTCCTCCTTAGTCAGAAGTGGGTTGAAAGATGGATCCAAAAAGGTATGTTGAAGCTTTTTGTGTGATGAAGGATTGCAGGTGTGTACGTGATCTTAAACTGTTGATATGAAAGACATGAGAGAATTTTTGCCAGCAATTACATTGTTAACCAGAAATGTTAAATACTTTTGTGTCAAAAAAGACAAAAGTATAATAGGTATGATAACTTTATTGGCTAACCATAAAAGTATATATGCAAGCTTTCAGAGCACAGAGGCCCCTTCTTCAGGCAGTTTACAAATGAATGACTTAGAAAAAAGCACAACATTTAGATGTTACACAAAGACAATTAGTACATGAGGTGATACATCATTAAGATAAGCCGGGGCAATAAAACTGAGGTTATAGGGGTGATGACTTAGGAGTTAAGGCATCTGGAGTCAGTCTGATGGGGGACGTGACGTGTGTCCATGTAGTGGCTCATAAATCCTGGTGTTAGATTGAGGCCTTGTGTCAATGACTGGAATTTTATCATCATCTTGAATTCCCAAATTTTTCTTTCTCTGTTGTTTTTAAAATGACCCTTCAGAATGAGTACTTTTAAATCTGCCAAACTGTGATCAGGTTCAGAGAAGTGTTTTCCCACGGGTGTATCCACCTCCTGTTTTATTGTATGTCTGTGAAGATTCATCCTGGTTTGTAGTTTTTGTATTGTTTCTCCAATGTAGATTCCTTTATTGATGCACCTTGTACACAGGATCATGTACACTACATTGGAGGATGTACAGGAGAACGTGCCAGTGATTTTATAGTGCTGCTGCGTGTTTGGTATCTGGATGGTGTTTGATGACCAGATGTTGGTACAGGTCTTGCATTTTCTACTGTTGCAAGGAAAAGTGCCAGTCTCTGATGGTGGTGAGAGGGCACTTCTGACCAGGAGATTCCTTAGGTTTGGTGGCTGTTTGTAGGCAAGGAGTGGTAAATCTGGGAATATTTCCTTGAGTTTATTGTCTTTGTTAAATATGGGTTGGAGATCAGCAGCAATTTTCCTCAAGATGTTCATTTGGGGGTTGTATATGACCACTAGGGGAACCCTGCTGTTGTCTTCCTTCTTTTTGTACTCCAGAAGATTGCTCCTTGGAATTCTTGTTGCTCTGTAGATCTGATCATCTATAATCCTTGGATGGTATCCCTGTTGTAAGATGATTAGATCAGATCTACAGAGCAACAAGAATTCCAAGGAGCAATCTTCTGGAGTACAAAAAGAAGGAAGACAACAGCAGGGTTCCCCTAGTGGTCATATACAACCCCCAAATGAACATCTTGAGGAAAATTGCTGCTGATCTCCAACCCATATTTAACAAAGACAATAAACTCAAGGAAATATTCCCAGATTTACCACTCCTTGCCTACAAACAGCCACCAAACCTAAGGAATCTCCTGGTCAGAAGTGCCCTCTCACCACCATCAGAGACTGGCACTTTTCCTTGCAACAGTAGAAAATGCAAGACCTGTACCAACATCTGGTCATCAAACACCATCCAGATACCAAACACGCAGCAGCACTATAAAATCACTGGCACGTTCTCCTGTACATCCTCCAATGTAGTGTACATGATCCTGTGCACAAGGTGCATCAATAAAGGAATCTACATTGGAGAAACAATACAAAAACTACAAACCAGGATGAATCTTCACAGACATACAATAAAACAGGAGGTGGATACACCCGTGGGAAAACACTTCTCTGGACCTGATCACAGTTTGGCAGATTTAAAGGTACTCATTCTGAAGGGTCATTTTAAAAACAACAGAGAAAGAAAAATTTGGGAATTCAAGATGATGATAAAATTCCAGTCATTGACACAAGGCCTCAATCTAACACCAGGATTTATGAGCCACTACATGGACACACGTCACGTCCCCCATCAGACTGACTCCAGATGCCTTAACTCCTAAGTCATCACCCCTATAACCTCAGTTTTATTGCCCCGGCTTATCTTAATGATGTATCACCTCATGTACTAATTGTCTTTGTGTAAAATCTAAATGTTGTGCTTTTTTCTAAGTCATTCATTTGTAAACTGCCTGAAGAAGGGGCCTCTGTGCTCTGAAAGCTTGCATATATACTTTTATGGTTAGCCAATAAAGGTATCATACCTATTATACTTTTGTCTTTTTTGACACAAAAGTATTTAACATTTCATATTGTCTCTGGCTAACACGGTACTACACTATTTTTTACTGTATTGTTAACCAGAAAAATTGTGAGAAGTGTAAGACCTCCGCCTTTGGAATGCAATGATGTAGCGCATGGCGGAGAGAAGTCGTAACTCACATGTGAAGTATTTGAAATGAAAAGATTGTAGTCTGGACTGTGAGGAAAAAACAAAACTTCTGCTTGCTGCTCTGTTGTAGCGTCATTTGTTATTTAGTTGTGTAAAATTGTTGAGGATTAATAGTTGTTCTGTTACCCTTTTGTCTGGGATTATAGTTGGGAGGTATTGACTGTTTGTAGGTGAGAGGACAGTTGGATAGTTGTGAGTAATATCCTGTAGTACCACAGGGGCTTCAATGGTTAAGTCCTGATAATTTAGAATCCAGTGCAAGGAGAAGCAATTGTGTCTATATTGAATTTGCACTCAATACCATTACCCAGTGCAACAGGGAAAACTTTGAATACTGTATTAGAAAATCATTTATATTTTCCTAACTCATTGCCAGACAGTGATATTGTGTGTAAGGGTCCATAAACCAGTTGTATGCATTGCCAGACTGGCATAAGGTGGGAATCAGTACAGACTGATTTCTAGCACATGTGATAATCCGGCATATACACTTTGATGTAAAATAACATCCAAGTAATTAAGTCTGTAGTAGTATAACATCAGACCGCTGGATTGAATACCGTTGTAATATAACATCCTGTATTCAATGAATGACCCTGACACTTACCCCAGGTGCCACCTGTGTCGTAGTAGTAATTACAGTGAAGGACATTGGTATTGGCTCAGACCCAGAGCCCCTAAAGAAATTATCACCAACATACATAACAGCCCCCTAAACTACAACCCACAGAGTGAACGGCTGAGCGGGGAGGATAATATATATGTTACCAAATATAATTTGCATGTGAAACCATTGCAAAGTGCTAGAGGAAAGAGTTTGGGATATATGCTACATCACGGGCTGTATGAACCGAAAGACACACCCCGGCAGCAAGTGTTCTGCATAAGTGAAGTGTTACCAACTCCTGCTTGAATCAATGGAAGTTCATGAATGTCGATTGTGTTGAAGAATTTGCTCTTGTAATTGTGGATTGGCAGCATTTTGTCTGTTCTTGATGTTCAATACAGTGAGGGATCAGAGGATCCTACTGCTAGAATGTCTGGAGGAACGACTTTTGATATCATATTGGTAAGACAGTCTAGGAGATAGACTGGTCTGAGATATCTGTCGGCAAACGTGGCGTGGCCTGTTTGCCTGGAGGTGGGGGATTTACCGGAAATCACCCTACTGCTCTCCGACCATGGGGTCAGGAGGAAGTTGGACAAAGATGCTTTGGGGCACTGGTCCCGGTCAACATTAGAATGAGCAAAAGGAGCTGGGGCTTTAATTGTAAAGTATGTGAAGGCAAAATAACACACTGTAAAAAATTGTTGAAGAGGCTGGCAGCGGTAAGATGGATGTTTGCATATGATAAAGACAATGGTTTGTGGAAAGTTGAGAAAGGGAGTGGAGTGGCCAGGACAAGGCATAAGTTAAAAGGACAAAGCAGGTGATTACAGGTGGTTACAAGTGAGATGATGTGAGAAAGAACAATTTAAATACAGGTGTAAATTTTCATTGGAAGAGTGAAGAAAACGGAGCAGCCAGGTACATTGCAGTGACTAACGTGGGTCAGAACGGGGGGAGTGTAATGTGAACAGGTGTGATGAGACATCTGTGTGATGTGTGATACATATGTAATGTAATGAGCCATCTGTGTGATGTGTGATGTGTGTAATGTAACATGTGTGATGTAATGAGACATCTGTGTGATGTGTGTAATGTAACATGTGTGATATGATGAGACATCTGTGTGATGTGTGTAATGTAACATGTGTGATGTGATGAGACATCTGTGTGATGTGTGTAATGTAACATGTCTGAAGTTTTAAAATAATGGCCACAATAAAAGCAGAACTATATTGTATGTTTACTATTTTTAACAGCAGTAATGTCTAAAAATGTTAGTGTTTTGTGTATGGGGTTAAAATCAGTTCCACTTTTTTTCATTTTTTTATGGAACGAGTCTTGTCTTCGCGCACGCGCAGTCGTCTGTAACTACACCAAGAGAGAAAAATATTACAGCCGGCTGGATCTGTTTGTAAAAAGATAAAAGCTATACTGCATATTAATGTGTTATAATGTGATAAGATTTAATGTTGGAATGTTTTGATGTTGATTCAAGTGAATTAAAATACAGATATTGTGAGACACGGGGTCTTGAAAATGTATGTGCCCCCTCTGTTCCCTATTTTTATGTAAAGCTTATTGGTTTGCAGTAATTAATATTACCAGATATATTATTTTCTGTGTTATTGAATAACTAATTACATTTGTCTTGTTTTTGTTTTCACACATGAGGCACGTGCTATGGTGCTGCCTAAATGTTATTTTTGAAAATGTGAGATGTTTTACAGGTAAATGGTTGCAGGTCATTTTAAAGATAAAATGTATTTTTGTCAGGAGAAAGTAATCTTTTTTGTTCCAGGCTATTGTGTATTACAGTTGGTTAAACTAGTGCCCCCCCCCCACCCCCCCCCCGATAGAGTGCCTAATTTTATTATGTTGATATGTAGTTTTGAACCCTGCTACATTGCTTTTGCAGAGTCCAAATAGGAGGGAATGTTGAAGGGACTGATCAGGTAGTTTTGTTTTGTGTTTTGTTTTGTTTTGAATTAATGAATTTGGTTCTAGGAGATCTACAAAATGTGTATGAGCTTCAAGGAGTAACCCAGATTAAGGGTATGTGCACACACACTAATTACGTCCGTAATTGACGGACGTAATTCGGCCGCAAGTCCCGGACCGAACACAGTGCAGGGAGCCGGGCTCCTAGCATCATACTTATGTACGATGCTAGGAGTCCCTGCCTCGCTGCAGGACAACTGTCCCGTAGTGTAATCATGTTTACAGTACGGGACAGTTGTCCTGCAGCGAGGCAGGGACTTCTAGCATCGTACATAAGTATGATGCTAGGAGCCCGGCTCCCTGCACTGTGTTCGGTCCGGGACTTGCGGCCGAAATACGTCCGTAAATTACGGACGTAATTAGTGTGTGTGCACATACCCTAAATGTGTATGACAGTAACCTACATTTTGAGGTTTTTCTGTGTAGCTGGTTCCAGATCCTTCCAGAACGGTGAATATGGCACTGGGTAAGCTGTGCTGTAGGCTCCACCCAATATGAGGTATTGTGTAAGAGACCATCCCCCTCCAGCAAATTTACACAGGATGTGAGGTGACGTCACTCACAGATGAGTCTTTACAGATTTAGATGGGGAGAAGGCAAAACAAAAAAATTGTTTGAATATTGTTTCTTTTATTCCAGATTTCAGTAACATATTTTGTTTGTTTTTGTATTAATCAGGTATTTACAGGACCTGGTGGGTGGGATTTACAAGTGTTCTGGATCATCAGATGAATGTGGAACAATAAAACTCCACCCTTTTGAAATGTTCTATCTATATGTGACATGGGTTTCCAATGTAAATTTGTAATGTAGAGATACTTCATCGTATACAGTATGTGTAGAACAGGATACGAGGCACAAGGTAAATCACCCACAAACCACTCTCACCTTCTTGTTCATCTCAAGGATCGGAGCTGGAGGTGCTCACTGAGGCTGTAACCTGGCAGAAGGTAAGCCGGCCGACATTTACATTGACTCTAGGTACGCTTTTGGCATCGCCCACAATTATGGGTCCATTGGTAGTAGGAACTTTATTGGATCATCGGGTAAGCCAATTGAGAGAGCAAGAGAAAACAGACCTGACAATAAGGGTATGTGCAGCCAGGTATCAGTAAATTGGCTTGTCCCTGGATACAATAATGCCACCACTAGGTTTGTAGCAGCTGGCATGATGTGCGCACGGCATGACATAGGTAAAACAGCAAAGGTACCTGTGAAAAATACAGCCCGGCCAGATTAACAGTCCCAGCGACTGCAGAACATACAACTATCCGAGGTAGAAGTGTATGACAATGTGCTCGTGTGTGTAGATCTGTTCTCAGGGGGGCCTGAAACCCGGCCTGTATTTTCCCCACTGCAGACGTTGTGTGTAAGTGACAGGGGAACAGTGTTATCCCAAGTATTGACCTAGTGTTTGTACAATAATAAGATGTCAGCAGTTCTCCAGATGTTATTCCAAAGTTAGATTGTTTAATAATTGTATTTAAAGGAACAGTGTCACCAAATTATTTTTTTTAATATCAGTTTGATGTTAGTGTTTTATTAAAAACGTTTGTATTAATTTGTGTGTTTGTGTGTTACTTTTTTTTTCTTTTTACACTTTTTCGTCCCTATGGGGGCTGCCATTTTTTTTTCCATTTCTGTATGTGTCGATTAACGACACATAGGGTATGTTCACACGAGGGCGTCCGTTACGGCTGAAATTACGGGGATGTTTCAGCCTGAAAACATCCCCGTAATTTCAGCCGTACCGGCATGTGCAGGCGCTTGAACGCCGCGTCAATTACGGCCGTAATTAGCGCTGCTATTCATTGGAGTCAATGAATAACGGCTCCAATTACGGCCAAAGAAGTGACAGGTCACTTCTTTGACGCGGGCGTCTATTTACGCGCCGTCATTTGACAGCGGCGCGTAAATATACGCCTCGTGTGAACAGACAAACGTCTGCCCATTGCTTTCAATGGGCAGATGTTTGTCAGCGCTATTGAGGCGCTATTTTGAGACGTAATTCGGGGCAAAAACGCCCGATTTACGTCCGTAAATAGGCCGTGTGAACATACCCATACAGACATGGAATACGGCAGCTCAGTCCATAGGAGTCAATGAACGGGACCCGTCCCATTGACTTTGCACTATGGCTCTGTCCTGCGCAGACGCAGGTCAGAGTCAGACAGAGCAGAGCAGCTGTTTGCAGGGAGAGAGCAGGCGCCATCTTGAAGACCAGCTGCACTGCAGGTAAGATGTGTGTCTCTGCATGTCCCACTCTCTACCTCACAGACCCCCGCTCTCGTGATCCCCGACGGGCACCCCCACCCAACGCCCCCCTCCCCCGAAACGGCCCCCCCCCCGACGCCCCCCCCCCGAAACGGCCCCCCCCCCGACGGCCCCCCCCCTCCCCCCCTCCCTTGTGTGAAGCCCGTCCATCCAGCCCTTTCCTGGTTATATCTGCGTCTGGGAAAGCTGGGTGACCACCATTACCCCTCATACTGGAGTGTTTAGGGATGTGACTAATGAACCTCTCACACTCCAGTAGGAGGGGTAATGGTGGTCACCCAGCTTTCCCAGACCCCTGAACGGTAAATCCCTCTAGTTGTTCTGAGACTGTTTGGGGATGTGACTAATGAACCTCTCAGTCTCAGCACAATTAGACAGATTTACCGTTCAGGGGTCTGGGAAAGCTGGGTGACCACCATTACCCCTCCTACTGGAGTATGAGAGGTTCATTAGTCACATCCCTAAACACTCCAGTATGAGGGGTAATGGTGGTCACCCAGCTTTCCCAGACGCAGATATAACCAGGAAAGGGCTGGATGGACGGGCTGAGGGTGCACAGGGTTTTTGGTGACCTACTCTGTCATGTGATCGGACCTAGGTTACCGGTTCATCAGACGGGGTTCATGTGACTATAACTCTGTCCATAACAAGAGACAGTGCACTCAGGACAAGCCCTGCCCTCATGCCATAGTTGTGTGGTTCTGTCTGCGGTGATGGCGGTGGGTGGCTCTGACACCCGCCTCCCCCGTCGGGTCATCTCAGGATAGAAGGGGTGTCCGGATTGGAGACACAGCGCCGCACCTGTCCTCAGGTTGTGTCTGGTATTGCAGTTCACCTCCATTGAAGTGAATAGGACAGAGCTGTAATACCACACACGACCTGAGGACCGGTGCGGCGCCATGTTTTCCTGGACGACCCCTTTAAGACTTTTCCCGTGTGTGTGTGTGGCAGAGTGGAGTGTGCACGGGCGCCGCTGATACTTCATAGCCGCTTATCAGCTGTTTTGAAGAATCAGCGGCGAGAACACACACACACATCCCCAAACACACAAAATCAAGTGTAATCGAGCGTTTTTTATGTGTTTTTTTTGCACGTAAAATGTGCAAAAAAAAAACATGTCAAATACACGGCGTGTGAACCGGTCAACTGAAAAGTCATTCACTTCACTTTCATCATTCTAAGGCTGGGTTCACACGACCTATTTTCAGGCGTAAACGAGGCGTTTTACGCCTCGATTTACGCCTGAAAAGACGGCTCCAATACGTCGGCAAACATCTGACCATTCATTTGAATGGGTTTGCCGACGTACTGTGCCGACGACCTGTAATTTTACGCGTCGCTGTCAAAAGACGGCACGTAAAATAACAGCCTCGGCAAAGAAGTGCAGGACACTTATATACATTATATGCAGGACACTTCTTGGGACGTAATTTGAGCCGTTTTTCATTGAATTCAATGAAGAACAGCTCCAAATTACGGCCGTAATTGACGCCTTGCAAAACGCAAGTACGAGCAATTACGTCTGAAATGACGGAGCTGTTTTCTCCTGAAAACAGCTCCGTCATTTCAGATGTAAATGCAGTTCGCGTGTGCACATACCCTAGGGGTATGTTCACACACAATGTTTTCAGCTGAAAAATCGGAAGCAGAACGCCTACAAGCATCTGCCCATTGGTTTCAATGGGAAATACGGCGTTCTGTTCCGACAGGGCGTTTTTTACGTGGTAGTTTTCCAAAAACGGCACGTAAAAAGACGCCCGACCAAAATGAAGTGCACATCACTTCTTGGGACGTTTTTGGAGCCGTTTTTCATTGACTTTATAGAAAAACAGCTCCAAAAACGGCCGTTAAAAAACGCGAGTTTGATTAAAAAATGGCTGAAAATCAGGAGCTGTTTTCCCTTTGTTTAGTAAGCGTGTGAACATACACTTAGCCTTTTGGTGTGTCCTATAAGGCCTCATTCACATGAGCGTGGCGTTTTTGCGCACGCAAAAACGCGGCGTTTTGTGTGCGCAAAAGCCACTTAACAGCTCCGTGGGGCAGCAGCATATGATGCGCGGCTGCGTGCTTTTCGCGCAGCCGCCATCATTATGACACTCCATTTGGATGTTTGTAAACAGAAAAGCACGTGGTGCTTTTCTGTTTTCATTCATCCTTTTGACAGCTGTTGCGCGAATCACGCTGTTCGCACGGAAGTGCTTCCGTGCGACATGCGTGGTTTTCACGCACCCATTGACTTCAATAGGTGCGTGATGCGCGAAAAACGCCCAAAGAACGGACATGTTGTGACTTTTTTTCAGCGGACTCACGCTGAGTAAAAATCACGGACATGTTAGCACGGCCCCATAGACTAATATAGGTCCGTGCAACGCGCGTGCAAATCACGCGCGTTGCACGGACGTAATTCACGTTCGTCTGAATAAAGCCTAACTTCTTCCAGCTGCAGAATCACACCCAATATGGCTGCCAGACACTGCTTAGCAATTTGAAGACACCTTTACCTGGCTTGTGAGAGGGGGGGTGAGGTTCCCTCCCACATTTACAGCAGCTGTGAGTCAGGTTGCTTTGCCTTATTCACCTTGCTGTAATTCTGGGAAGTGCTTCCTCTGGTGGCCAACATTGGAAAACATGTCAAATTATTATTTAATTTTTAATACTTTCCACCATACGGAAAAAAAAAAAAAAATACAGCAAAAAACGTAAAAAATATAATAGAAATAAGTAACGACACTTAAAAAAAAAAGGTTTCATTTGCGACACATTCCCTTTAAGAAGTGTTGTGGGAATATTAAATTCTGAAGTTAAGTTTCATGTAAAGTTCTGGACCAGCCTTAGCATTGGACTATTAGAGTCATGCGTCCGATAAGAGGTACAGAAGTGGAATATTCCTATTTGAAAACATTTTTAGTTATTTGTTTTTTGTCGTTGTTATTGTGAAAGGAAAATTCTGTGCAGTGTGTATGCATATATATATATATATATATATGTATATATATATATATATATATAAAGAAGAAAAATTAGTTTGCATGTATCATTTCTAGTTATTGCTCAATGTGAACGTTTGATGTAAAGATGTTATTTGTTAATGTTTTTCTTCAAATTAATTATTTGATTAAGATCAATTAATGTTTATACAATGAAATAGCTTGTTCTCCACAGGAAGAGTCCAACTCTGAATGGAGACGTGAGAACCAGATTCTGACAGAATGTGGACGGATAAGGGAAGGTGAACCGGTAACACCCAAGGCACTCTTGATGGCACTTGCATTGATGGTGTATGACCTCACATATGCCCCAAGACTGCAAGGATCGATGTGGTAAGATCTAATTGGTATGTCCCAGGCTTTACAGCTGTTGCTGCTAAATTCTGTTAGAGCTGTTTGATTTGCCTACAGAACAGTCCTGGCAGACCGGTGCCAACCTTATCATACCTGCCTCCCACAAAGAGAACAGACCTTGAGAGGCCTTCCCATGCAATACAAATTAGAGTAAGAAAAATTGGTTTGCGACATTTGTCAGATAAACATGTGGAATCTGTGTATATTTTGGTGAGCTGGAGATGTTCCAGGCAATCAGCTCAGATCAAGGTACAAATCCTGCTGGAAAGCGTGACACCAAGTGCAAATGAAATGTACCCAATAATTACACATCTTCTAGGTGCCATGTCCATTGGAACAGAGAAGTTTTTCTTATATAAAGGTGTTTGTTTGATTTAGTTTAAGGGCCTGATATTGTTATTGTATGTACTTAGAACAACTTTTATAGTACGTAGATGTTATCACCAGATTAGTATTTATTTTAACAATTGACAAGGGTTGGGGGTCCCCAGCAAGTGCCAGTAAATATGAACTAAAAGATTTTTAATACGATGAACTCCATTACTGAGGTGCGGCAGGCGCAGCCGGAGCCAGTACAACGCGTTTGTCATGAACTGACGGCAGTGTCACAATTCCAAGCAGCCGCCCAGACAAGTAACTTACCGGAGGAAGAAGGCAGATGCGGAGCGTTTGTGGTGGTCACAATAACACTCCACTAATCCGCCTACGTGGGATCTCACCCCAGGCTCACAGCATGAGGTGCTATATACAGCCCGGTGTTCATATACTAAAAGAGACGGGGTCTGAAAGATGAGAAGGACCAAACCAAGTCCTGATGACATCAGCAAAGTTCAAAGTAAAGACCAAAGACCTGAGTGAATCCGTCAGCAGTATCGAGTGTTCTAATCAGAAGACAGGAGAAGAAGAGGACGATGATGTATAGGACTTGTCAATACACTGGTGGGACCCCATACCCTAACCGGACATTGGTGATGGCACCATATTAGTTGTGGCCCTATTGATATATTGCTTGAGTTTCATAATCATAATATATAATTTCTGTAATTTAATATGAGAAAAAGGGGGGTTTGTGAAGGATGATTTATTTGTTTATATTAACTCTGTATGAAATTACATTGTGAATTATCAAGCAGGATGCCGAATTACTAAGATATGTATTATGTGAAAGTGATGATAATGTTTAAATGATTTAGTTTCGTGCAGCAGCCATCTTGTCTGGAGTTTCCATCTTGGTTCTTTTGTAGTGAATAGAAAAGTCATTGTTCCTTTAATACAAGTAATGTTGATTTCGTATGTTTTATCTTTGACCTTGGTTCCCATGCGAAGTTGGTAAAGAATGGAAAGGGAGGGAGATGGGAGGGTGGCAAGTATGCGTGAAGGAAGGTCTCCCCCATCTCCACGAGAATATTCTGTCCAAAAGAGATAAGACACCTGTAAAACCTAATGTGTGAAGAATTATAATGATGTATCTGGGATGTATTTTATTGTATGCTTTTTACTGAATAACAAATATTGTTACATTGTCTCTGATTGCTTAACCTCAAGCCTACACCCCTTCTGAATTTTAGTTTAACAGTTTGAGTTTGGTAATAAATCCTTCAGAGGAGCATTTTGAGCATATCAGCAGAGTCTGTGTGTTTTCTTCTCCTCTCTCGATATATATCGGTGAAATATCCTAATTAGGATACTGACTAATGGGGTCTGGCCTTGAGAGTCTGTTTGGACTCGTATAAATTTCAGTCTAATATATTTTGAGCGATGGATTTCCATGACACCTTCATCATCACTGTATATAACCCCCATTATACCTGTATATACCAGCCGGGCTGGTATATACAGGGATGATGGAGGTTATATACAGGGATGATGGCTGGTATATACAGGGATGATGGGGGTTATATATAGGGATGATGAGGGTTATATATAGGGAAGATAGCTGGAGCAGCCATACATGTATTACATATATATATATATATCTATTACATATATGGACAGTGACGTCAAGTACTCCTGGATCGGAATACCCAGCCCGCTCTGGCAGGGGATTCCGATCTCCTGACGTCACTGTCCATATATGAGAGGGGTGCTTTCTACAGTGGGGGTTGGTTCTATCTACAGTGTCAATATATGGGGGGGATGCTTTCTACAATGGGGATGTTGTCAACAGGGGGTGCTATCTACAGCGGGGGTTGGTGCTATCTACAGCAGTGGGTTGGCGCTATCTAAAGGGGGTGCTATCTACAGGGAGTGCAGCGCTATCTACAGGGAGTGCAGCACTATCTACATAGGCTACATGCACACATTAAGGAATTTGGTGCCTAAAATCAAAACCGCATTTAATTCCGCAGGTATAATCAACACCTAATAGTGCGTTATTTGATCCGTTCTTAGGTGCGGTTTTTACATTTTGATGCAGAAATAGGTCCAGGTTTTATGCTGCAGATTTGTAATTTTTTTTTAAACGCAAGATAAATTGACATGTATTTTCAAATAAAAAGATACATTTTTGTGCAGAAAAAATCTGCGACCTGTAGATGAGATTGTTTTCTCAGCCTCCCATTGATGTCAATGGGAGGTTACAGATGGAAATGCCCGAAGAAAGGGCATGTCGCATCTTTTTCCCGTGAGCGTTTTATTCTGCTTGTTGGAAAAAAACGCCTTAGCCTCCCATTGAAATAAATAGGAGGCGATTTCGGACGTTTTTTGCCGCAGTTTCCAACGCGGTTTACGGAGTAAATAATGCGGCAAAAAACTCTGTAAACAAGGCCTTATTCTCGTGCGGATCTGCTACACGCTTGTGGTACATCTTCGTCAGAAATCAAAGGGAAAGCCTCAGATTTTTGCTGCTGAAAAACACATTGAACTTTAATGGCAACGTAAGAACGGAGTATTAGTGCTCCTTACATCCTCACAAGTGCTTCGCCCTCCCTTAAGGCCCCTTCACATCATGTTCTTGCCCTATGTTTATCGTGTACGTCAGGAAATCTCCTAACATACACTATAAACAACGTAGACGATAATTCGTAGAGCTCCATTATGTCCTTTTAGCCTCCGTCGGGCTGGTAGATGTCGGTATACCTTATTTTTGAAGGATGGAATAGAGTAGTAGAATTTGCTATTCCATCCTGAGAGATACCACAAAAAAACGTATACCGCTCCTGTCATTACTATATGGATAGTGACGTCAGGAGCTTCCCAATGCCGGAGTCCCCAGACAGAGCATCACAAGTGCCCTACCCGTGGACTTTGTCCCTGGGAAAGCTCCTGACATCACTGTCCATATATGTAAAGTGACGTCAGGGGATTCTCCAGGGCCGGAATCCGGCCGTGCACTCAGGCTTTGCAAAGCTTCTGATGTCACTTTACATATATGGACATCAGAAACAGCGCCATAGTCCTTGGGCAGAGCGCTAGAAGAAGACTCCAGCCCTGGGAAAGCTCCAGACATCACTGCCATTCATGGACAGTGACTTTAGGAGTTTCCCCTGGGCTATTCCACGGGCATACATATGCCATACAGTGGGATACAATTTGGCTAATTAGATAAAAATCCAGAGCATTAACCGGTCACTGCCTACTCCATGGTTTTGTTCACTGTAATTGACATCAGCACCAAAATAAGTTAATGCGTATAACGTCCAAACGTCAGTGCCACACTTCCCACTGCCCACCCCCGGTAATGGAGGGGGGCCCAGACATCTTGGCTGTATGGGGCCCAGAAATTCCTGATGGCGGCCCTGACTTCAGTAACTCACAGATAACAACATCTTCTCAGGTTATAGTCGTTCACTTTCCCCTTCCTTCTACATATGGTCCAGATCGTCATGACAACTCCTTCCATCCATAACTTGTCTCTGCAGAGTTTGACACAGATCTTGACTCCTCAATTTTTCAGCACACTCCTCACCTATTCCACACCCCCTACACAAACTCGCCATCCATAGTGTCCGAGACAGTAATAATGCTGCCTTTATGCCCTGCACAGTAATAGTACATCTCTTTTGTGCTCCACAGAGTAATAGAGCTCCAAAATATAACAGTGACCTCTTCCGGCCCCAAACACTAATAGTTCCCCCACATAGTAGTAATGTCCCCTAGGTGCCCCCACACAATAGTAGTACTCTTTTGTGCATCCATATAATGGATTTGACACCAAATAGTAGTAAGGCCCCCCCAATAGAGTGGTTAGATCCCCTCATATAGTAGTTAGGCACCCCATTAATAGTTCCCCTTTGTGCCAATGAAAAAAAAATAATAATAATCAAGTAAACTCACCAAACCCAGTTCCCAAGATGAGCTGCTGGAACTTCTGCCTGCAGTCCAGCACAGGCGATGCAATACAGTGAGGCCATTGCACCGCCTGCATCGAGATGTTGTCAAGCGGACCTCCTTTCTACCTCTAGTAGGCCACAGGTCTAAAACAGCCTGTGGCGTCTCAGAGTAAGTGGAGGGGCAGAGAGCCAATGGCACATGAACATAATCAAATCAAAGGTGCACATAGACACCACAGGGCCACTGTGCAGAACTGTATGTTTCCCACTGGCCTCCATCAGCCGATTGGCAAAAAAGTACCAATTGTCGATCACCACACTTTTGGCTCCACCAATTTAGTTGGCGGAATGTAAACCTTAAGTAAACCATTAGAATAATTATTGCAGCCCATTACATAAAAACTAGTAAGAAGATGTGGCTTCCATGCCAGTGTGCAGTTGCATAGTCTGCACATATGAAATGTCTGCCCCTGAAACAAAAAGGTAAAGATAGCTCATCCAGAGCAACATCAAGAACAGTTTGTTTAAGATTCAGGAATCAAGGTGAATGCAATGCTAATTGAGGCCACTAGATGTCATTAAAACAGTTCTAAATACAAGACGGTACAAGGGCGACAAGGGGCTATACAAACACCCTCCTATCTAATAAATACACATTGACACAGATAAGTAAAATTGGAAGGTGCTTGTCACAGCTTTATTAAGTGTTCTCTTTTTTCTTTTAACATAACCGGTTTGATATATAAAAACAAGTATAAACATAGTATAACATAGTATAACATAGTTAACATATTAACAATAAGTGGCTAAGTACTTGACAACATCCAATATAAATAAAGCAATACCGTAAAACCACTAGCCGTGACCATATAAGCTACAGTGGCGTCACCACAGGTATGCTGAAACACCACGCTTCCCAGGGTCCGCCCCTTAGAGAATCCCAAATCCACCGCCATCATAACTTTTAAAATAAAGCCAATATATTGTGTCCCAGACAGCAATATATAAACATAACATACCGTTGCCAAGGACCCGCCACAGCATGAAAACTTGACACCTTAAGATTTCATACGCCTGAAAAACAAGCTCCAGGCCCTCCTTGAGCCAAAACGGAAAACATCAAGGCCCACATCTGTCAAGTGAACTCCATCCTTACCAATATAGGACCCCTTAGTCTCCAACAACAACAACTAAACGCCCATTGAAACTGGACAAACTTAACCACCATTTTGTTAATTTTCTTTTCCTGGTCCTACTCAGTGCCGATGCAGAGAGCGCAGTCCTCCATTTTACTCTCTGAATGATTCCGGACCAAATGATTAATAAATCAGAATGGGCGTCCAAAAAACATAAAAAAAAGAATATTTCCAATGTTGTTCCGCATGGGATTACTCCCAATATGATTCCCTCCCCCCAGCGTGCACAACTAAAATACCAGATGGGACCCCAAGACCGAACTGCATTCTGGAACAAAAATCCTCCAGCTCATCGGACTTCAAGAATTTAGAAACAAGAACATCCAAATATCTCGAACAGCTGGACAAATCTATAGCTGAAAATAAAAGAAATAAATTGAAAAGAGATATGAATGATTATGCTAAAAAAGAAGTTTATAACTGGAGCCAACGAGATAACGCAAGACAAGGAACTAAATCCATCCTCAAAAAGCGAAGGAATTTCAAGAAACGCAACTTCAGTCCACATAGAGTGAACTTCAGCTCAACGGAATTGGAAACTTCGGATGAGGCCACAGGAGGATCTGACATAGATTTCCCAGGAGATATTCACACACGTAGATACAACTACAAGGAAGTACGAAACACGCCAAAAAACGGGGAAAAAGGGGGGGCAGGAAACATACATCCAATAGAAAATATTCTACCTCGGAAACTGAGGAATCAAAGGTATTAAACCATACACATATGGATGTTATCAACCTGTCCTCCACTATACTGACACAAGCCGAAATAGATGTATTAACACTAGGCTTAAATTTTGTACCAACTAAAGATTTCGATCTCTTTACAACCTTATTGGACATAAACAAATTCATCAGGAATCTTACAGTAAAGAGACATTTTTCAACTCAAATGGAACAAGATATACTTCCAATAGCAAAAGAAGTCTCTCAAACCCGGAAACATCCAAATGAATACCGGGAGTTTATGTTCCAAGAACAGATAACGCTCATCAATCTGGAGGCTCTGACAGAAAAGAAAGAATTGGAGTCAATTTCCAAACTAGAAGAGTTTACAACATCCAATCCAACTTATTACCCAATCGAATCGAGAACTGAGTCAATGGACAAATTCCAGGCCATCATGGAAAGAGAATTACAACATCTGCAGGAGTCCAACAGGAGGAGCCAACATAAATATAATTTGTCTATTGTACAGAAAAATGCCATAAAATCATTACATGACAATAGGGACATAGTTATACGTATGTCTGACAAAGGGGGTAGTGTCACAGTTTTAGATACAAACATCTATATCAAACAAATTATGGAGTTACTTACGGATGCAGAAACATACTTAAAACTAGACCACAATACTACTCAAATTTACCAGTCAATATTAAAAGACCTATTGAATACAGGTCTAGGGAGTGGTGTCCTTTCTAAAAAAGAATTTGATTACATGCTAAAGGAACACCCCATTATTCCGATTTTCCATGCACTGCCCAAAACCCACAAGGGCTTAGTACCTCCTCCGATGCGCCCTATCGTCTCTGGCATTGGGTCCCTCTCAGAGAGACTCTCTGAATGGCTAGATCTCCTATTACAACCCCTGGTGCAGAGCGTCCTTGGCCACCTCAGGGACACCAAAGATGTCCTCCGAATATTCCATAATAAACCATGGGAACACAATTTCACCTGGCTCAGTTGCGATGTGATAGTATTGTATACGAGCATACCACACACAATTGCTGTCAAAGCCTTGAAATTCCATCTCTCAAAATATAGCTCGTACGACCAAAATTTACAAATGTTTGCAACTAATGCCCTTATTTTCCTTATGACCCACAATTATTTTAAATTCAATGGTCAATACTACCTCCAAAAACAGGGAGTTTCTATGGGGGCCAAATTTTCACCATCATTGGCCAACTTGGTTATGGCCTGGTGGGAGGAGATGACCCTCTTCTCTAACTCCAATCCATTTAATAAGTACATCCACTGGTATGGCAGATACATCGACGACCTCCTACTCATATGGGAGGGTGATGTATCTGCCATACCGGACTTTCTAGCCTATCTTAACAATAATGATTTCAACTTAAGATTTACACATAATATTGAAAGAACTAGTATAAACTTTTTGGACTTAAAACTTATAGCTACAGCAGACAAAGTAATACACTCTGAAATATATCAAAAGCCGATATCAGGTAACACTATATTACATGCTAGCTCAAACCATCCAAAGCATACTGTTACGTCAATACCTATCGGAGAATTCATAAGAGCAAAAAGGAACTGTAGTACAAACCAAAGTTTTGAAAGGGAACAACATAATATGAGTAAAAAATTGGCCAAAAGGGGTTATAAAAATTGGATGCTCAAAAGGGCCAAAGAGATAGTGAGAACCAAAGATAGACAAAATCTATTGATAGATAAATCTGATGTTACTGCTATCAAAACTCCTATCACCAAAACAGACAAGGAGATTCCCACACTAAGCTTACAATTTAGCAATCAGTTTCCCATTATTAAAAACATGATTAATAGATATATTCCAATACTGTACGACGATGCAAGGCTGGAATATATACTAAAACAGGGGTGCAGGATAGTGGCACGTAGAGGATCGACAATAGGGAACATTTTATCACCCTCACTACTACAAACCAATACAAGTAATCCAACATGGCTCGAACAAGAGGGTTTCTACAAATGTGGATCCCACCCATGCAAGGTATGCAATTATACCAAAGTCGTCAGAAAGTTTGAAGACTCCAGCGGCCAGAACAGTCACCCCATAAAGTCATACATCAATTGCAATAGTGATCACGTAATATATATAATAGAATGCACTAGTTGCAATTTGAAGTATGTGGGGAGCACTACCAGAAGGTTTAAAATAAGAATTTTGGAGCATCTTAGTTATATTAGGAATCCGGCAATTATTAACATATCCAATGCCGCGCGACATTTCATCACCTGTCACAATCGTAATATAACCCATTTGAAAACCTATGCTATAGAAAAAATAAGGAACAACATTCGTGGTGGTGATCTGAAAAAAACACTCCTGACACGTGAAGCGTTTTGGATATTTAATCTAAAAACAAGATTTCCGCATGGTCTGAATTTGAGGAAGGAATTGATGTTTCTATATTAAAACAGCTGGGACAACCAAATCCCTTCATGCTAAAAATAATTATTTCTATATAAATCCGCCTTGGACTCCAAAACACTTACATGTAGTAGGTTTTATTGGGAAAAAATTTATATTCTATATATATATTAATTCTGACATATAGAACACAGTATATAAATAATCATTTCTATATCAACTACATAATGAATTTTTTATGTCAAAATACGAGTTTATAAGTTATATTTTCATCTTCTCAAATAGAAGTCACCATAAGCCATCTTATACCTGCATGACCCTATCCAGGTCATGCAAAGACCACACCTTTACCCATATATTCTATAGTGGTCAGGGTGACATCATTATCAACATCAACATGAGTGTTATTCCAACAACAATTCTCATACAGGGGACAAACAACAGTTTTTCCATTTTCTCATATCTAATCGAATTTTTAATAAAAAGGTAATACATCACGACCATTAGCTCAGGTATTCCAACTAGAATCATCAATTCTTTCGAAATTACCAAATTCATGTCCAAACTTATAATCTAGTAAAATAATAAAAGCATTCGCCAAGTTTTTTGCGTTAATAGAGTGACAGCCGACATAAAGTTTATATAACAACTTTCCAAGTTATAAGTATATATGAGTATCCGGGTAGATATAATAAAATATTAAACCCCTATATACATTATTATGATATGACTACATTTCAAACAAATTTATATAACTGAAAGTTTCCACTATATATATTTTATTCACTTCTCTCCGGAAGAATCCCCCAAAAAATCTAATGCAAAACCCAGCTGATTATATCGCTATGGTTACAGCATTGTTAGTAGAGATTTATTTCTTTTAATACAATCTATTACATATGTATAAACCCAATCAACTGTGTCTTTGTTTATGATATTTTAATTTTAAAATTTTCTTTCTCTTTTCCAAATGTCCGTCTTTATGTCTTTCTTATGTTGAAACTGGTTGCAGCTTTGGTATGTAATTGGGAATCATTCACACACACAGGGACACGAGTTTAATAAAAGTTCGAATTTACTCACATTTGTGTTGAATCGCCAGAGTCCCGTTCTTGATGCGGTTGTTTGCGATCCGCCTTCCAGCTGCGACTTTCTATGTTCTACACTGCAACAAGCCGTGGGTTAATAAATTACTCAAAACAGGGATTCACATGTATAAACATCATACAAAATCCCAAAAAGAATAAAAAATTGAAAAATAGATAATAAATACATGAGTATTGTAATGACCCTAGGGTCTTTGCATAGTGTTTATTCATATACCTGGAAGGGTTAACTGCTGTATCTAACCACCAGAACACACACATAGGGTGACCTTGATTAACCACCTGGTAAGGCTTTTCAGCTCCACCTATCTAAAACCAACTATATAAACCCATACTCTCGTGTCCCAGCGAGTGAATGAATGCCATGACTAAGAGCACCAGCCGTGCTCGAAAAGCGTAGGCCCATTACACCTACCTAATACTGCCTTGACGCCAAGACTGTTATCGAAATTTTAAACAAGTTTTTTGATACCAATAAAATTGGGAATACGTTCCTTTTTAAAGCACATCACTGCAGCGCTGGATCAAATCCTTCCTTTTTGTACCATTGCCTACCGCGGACCGTTGCGGAGATCCGGGCGAAGCAGGACTGTCAGGAGGCGAGCTGGTGAGCTGGAGGTTTCCTCCCCCTTGTATTACCTTCTATCCAAACAGAGTGTCATAATGATGGGGGCTGCGGGAAAATAACGCAGCCGCGCATCATACCCGGGCTGACACACGGAGCTGTTAAGTGCACACGCTCGTGTAAATGAGCCCTAAGGGTTAGTGCAAGGATACTTACTGCTGGGGCCCTGTATCTAAGGCTACATTCGACAGATTTACGTGCGTAAAAAATGTGCGGAAATCTGGTCGTGTTCGTTGCATTTTTGCATCAGTCTGCTTTGTGTGTGGCATGTGTTTTTCACGCACTTGCAAGCACTTTTTTTTCAATGTAATTGATGCGTGAAACACGGACAGCACACAGATGTCGTCCGTGTGCTGTCCGTGGTTTTCACGCACCCATTGACTTCAATGGATGACTAGGTGCGTGAAAATGCACTAATATAGGACATGCAGTGAGTTTCACGCAACGGATATTCGCTGTGTGAAAACTCCTGCATGCGTTAATAGCCCCATTGAAATCAATGGGTCCGCGTGCTGTGCGTTATTTCAACGCACAGCACACGGACGAGATTCACCCTCGTCTGAATGAGCCCTAAGTCTATGATGTGTGATACTGTCTGCTGGGGCCATGTTTCTAAGCCTATCATGTGTGATACGGTCTGCTGAGGCAATGCATCCAATTCTATCCAGCAGTGTAGCTATAGGAGCCTTAGTCTTATAGATATGCGATCTCCGATATGTATGTAAAAATGTATGTATTTTTTTTTGGGGGGGGGGGGGGGTAAATATATGTCTCGGGCTTGTGCCCCTGATCTTTTAAGACCCTAGAAACGCCCTGGGGGTGACACAAAATGTAAAAAGTGCTTGTATTGTACAATGGTCTAGCCATCTTTTATATACATGGGTTAGTATACATAAAGATGCATAAGTCCCTCTCCCAGCCAGTGTCTGTGTATGTATGGATATGAAATGTATTAGGGTGCAAGAACTGTGGGCAATACTTTGGAATAAAGGGATAAAGTTATGAGGAATAATGCATTAGGGGGAAGTAAAGAAAAGGAGTCAGATTAGGGAACGTTCTAGGCCTGACTAAAAATATTTTTTCAGGGTACACTTAAAGGGAATGTGTCGCGAATTAAACATTTTTTTTAAGTAAGTTACTTATTTCTATTATATTTTTTACGTTTTTTGCTGTTTTTTTTTCTTCCACATGGTGGAAAGTAATAAAAATTAAATAATAATTTGACATGTTTTCCTATGTTGGCCACCAGAGGGAGCAATTCACCAGAATTACAGCAAGGTGCAAAGCAACCTGACTCACAGCTGCCGTAAATGTGGGAGGGAATCTCACCCCCCTCCTACAAGCCAGGAAAAGGTGTCTTCAAATTGCTAAGCAGTGTCTGGCTGCCATTTTGGGTGTGATTGTCCAAATGGCAGCTGGCAGAAGCTATAGGACACACCAAAAGGCTAAGGGTATATTCACACGCTTACTAAACAAAGGAAACTCGTGTTTTTGGCGGCGTTTTTTACGGCCGTTTTTGGAGCTGTTTTCTATAGAGTCAATGAAAAACGGCTCCAAAAATGACCCAAGACGTGATATGCACTTCTTTTTGGTGGGCGTCTTTTTACGTGCCGTTTTTGGAAAACAGCCGCTTAAAAAACGCCCCGTCGGAACAGACCGCCGTATTTCCCATTGAAACCAATGGGCAGATGTTTGTAGGCGTTTTGCTTCCAATTTCTCAGCTGTTTTTCGGGACGTTTACGGCCCAAAAAACGGCTGAAAACACTGCGTGTGAACATCAAAAACCGCTTGATTACACTTGATTTTGCATGTTTGTGGGGATTTGTGTGTGTGTGTGTGTGGGGGGGGGGGTGCTCGCCGCTGATTCTTCAAAACAGCTGATAAGCGGCTATGAAGGATCAGCGGCGCTCGTGCATACTCCGCTCTGCTACACACACACACAGCACTGCTACACACATACACACACACTCAGCGCTGCTACACACATACACTCACAATCAGCACTGCTACATACACACAAACACTCAGCAGTGCTACATACACACACAGCACTGCTACACACACACACACACACACTCAGCACTGCTATACATACACACACTGCACTGCTACACACATACAGACACACACACGCGCACACACACACACACACACACACACTCAGCACTGCTACATACACACACGCACACACACACACACACACACTCAGCACTGCTACATACATACACACACACACTCAGCACGGCTAAATACACACACGCAGCACTGCTAGACACATATACACACACACTCAGTACTACTACATACATACATACACACACACTCAGCATTTCTACACACACAGTTACAGCAGGTGTGTGTGTTACAGCACTGCTACACACACACACACATGCACTCTCAGCACCGCTATACATACACACACACTCAGCACTGATAAGCGGCTATGAAGGATCAGCGGCGCGTGCATACTCCGCTCTGCTACACACACACACACACTCAGCACTGCTACACACACACACACACACACACACACACACTGCACTGCTACACACATACACACACGCGCACACACACACACACACTCAGCACTGCTACATACATACACACACACTCAGCACTACTACACACATACACACTCACTCACTCAGCACTGCTACATACATACACACTCAGCACGGCTACACACACACACACAGCACTGTTAGACACATATACACACACACACTCAGCACACCTACATAAATACACACACACACACACACACACACACACACACACTCAGCATTTCTACACACACAGTTACAGCAGGTGTGTGGGGGGGGGGGGCCGCCAGGGGGGGGCGACGGGAGGGAAGCTTGCCGGGGGTCACAGGGGCGGGGGTCTGTGAGAGAGAGAGGGACAGAGACACACACCTTACCTGCAGTGCATCCGGTCTTTAAAATGGCACCTGCTAACTCCCTAAAAACCGGCTTCTCTGCTGTGTGACTCTGAACTGCGTCTGCGCAGTACAGAGCCAGATGGCAGAGGCAATGGACGTTCGTTGTGTCCTATGACCTGTAGCTGCTGTATGTCCACCCCCAGTACAGTAAGAAAGTGTCAATAAAAAAAACATTGTGTGTTCAAAAATAAATAAAGTCAATATAATATTTTATTAAATAAAAACACATAAATTAATAAAAAAATAAAAAATCATGACACCTTCCCTTTAAAACTGTGAATGTTGGGAATTGATCTGATTGTCTGGGGTAGTGCATTCCAGAGGACTGGTGCAGCACGAGAAAAATCTTGGAGACGGTAGTGGGAGGTTCAGATTGTGAAGGATGTTAGTCTTAGATCGTTGACAGAACGTAGAGCAAGGATGGGATGGTGGGACATATAGGGAGAGATTTGTGGATGGGAGTAATACGTTTAAATTGTATTCTAAAGTGAATGGGCAAAAAGTGCAGTGACAGTACAGGCCGGACCCGGCAGAAGGCCATAGGGGGAGGCCACCATGATCAGGGATGTAGGCAGGGAATGAGTTAAGGGAGTTAGGAGGGGTGGTTAGGAGGTAATGGGGGACGGAGGTTAGTGGAGCGAGGATAGGTATACTTAAAGAGGCTCTGTCACCAGATTGTGCAACCCCTATCTGCTATTGCAGCAGATAGGCGCTGCAATGTAGATTACAGTAACGTTTTTATTTTTAAAAAACGAGCATTTTTGGCCAAGTTATGACCATTTTCGTATTTATGCAAATGAGGCTTGCAAAAGTACAACTGGTCACATGTTTTACTGTATGCCCATCAGAACATTTAATTGTAATAGATCCCTGTACTTCCAGTTTTATTTTATTTTTATTAGGCACCATGGGGCATTATACTGTATGATGGCAGCGAAGGGGGCATTATACTATATGTGGGCAGCTAAAGTGGTATTATACTGTATGGGGGCAGCTAAGGCGGCATTATACTCTATGGGGCAGCTATGGGGAATTATACTGTATTTTTGTTAGTTCTGTATGTTGGCAATTCTGTGATTTTGCTTTGTTGCTCGCTGTTTTGTTTTTGTTTTTACAGGTACCTGAAGATGCTGTGAAGTGGTTTTGCAATGTCGCAGCAGTAATGTGGGGGTCCTTGGAGTTGGTGGTAAATTGCTGTGTGTGGGGGATTCATCGGGGGTATGGTCCCTCCCTAATTTATTATGGTTCAGTGGTCTGGTCAATTTGGGCTCCTGCTGGGTGGTGTCCTGGGGAGTGGTTGCAGTTTAGGTCAGCCAACTGCAGGTATGACGGTGCCTCTGAGCCTGTAGGGTGATGGCTGGGAGTAAAATACGATGCGGGTGGGCTGTTTTGTTGACAGACTTTTGTAACTGCAAGGACTCCCCTTCCATTGTTATTCTTATATGTAAATTGTTTCCATTATGTTTGTTTGTAAATAAAATGGCTGCTGTGGTCAAATATATCCAACCCAAGTTGTCCGTGTTCTTCTTATAGGTGAAGGGTGGTGGTAGGTGGTATGGCCACTAAAGGGGGGAGGGGTGATAGTCATAATAACATTACCCTTATGAGAGTGAACGCACTCTACGGTCCCCTGATCATGGCACAGTATAAAGGCATCGGTGCAGCGGTTGGACAGGAAGATGAGCCTGGCAGCTGTATTCAATATAGATTGGAGAGGGGAGAGTTTAGTAAGGGGAAGACAGATTAGTAGTGAGTTACAGTAGTGAAGATGAGAATGAATCAGAGAAACCATAAGGGCTCGTCCACACGCTGCGGAATTTCTGCGTTTTTTCCGGCCGGAATTTCGGACGGGAAAAATGCAGCAGAATACAGTAGCAGTATAGTGGATGAGATTTAACAAATCTCATCTATACGCTGCGTAAAAATTCAGAGCAGAAATTGTCCTGCTATGCGTATTTTTCGGACCGCAGCATGTCCATTCCTGCTGCGGAAAGTGGCCAGAATTGCTGCGTTTTTCAGAGGAGATGTCTCCATCTCCAAACACTGTGAAAAACGCAGCAAAATACGCACCATTTTCTACAGTGAAAACCGCAGGAAATAGTGCTTTTTTGCCGGAGCGGAACGTCTACATTTTTCAACGGAATTGCTGCAGAAATTCCATTATGTGTGGACAAGCCCTAAGGGTATGTTCACACGCTGAGTCAAAAACGGCTGAAAATTAGAAGGCGGTTTTCAGAGAAAACAGCCTCTGATTTTTAGGCTGGGTTCACACGACCTATTTTCAGACGTAAACGAGGCGTATTATGCCTCGTTTTACGTCTGAAAATAGGGCTACAATACGTCGGCAAACATCTGCCCATTCATTTGAATGGGTTTGCCGACGTACTGTGCAGACGACCTGTCATTTACGCGTCGTCGTTTGACAGCTGTCAAACGACGACGCGTAAAAATACAGCCTCGTCAAAAGAAGTGCAGGACACTTCTTTGGACGTTAAGGGTATGTTCACACGAGGGCGTCCGTTACGGCTGAAATTACGGGGATGTTTCAGCCTGAAAACATCCACGTAATTTCAGCCGTACCGGCATGTGCAGGCGCTTGAACGGACGTAATTGGCGCTGCTATTCATTGGAGTCAATGAATAACGGCTCCAATTACGGCCAAAGAAGTGACAGGTCACTTCTTTGACGCGGGCGTCTATTTACGCGCCGTCATTTGACAGCGGCGCGTAAATATACGCCTCGTGTGAACAGACAAACGTCTGCCCATTGCTTTCAATGGGCAGATGTTTGTCAGCGCTATTGAGGCGCTATTTTCGGACGTAATTCGGGGCAAAAACGCCCGAATTACGTCCGTAAATAGGCCGTGTGAACATACCCTTAGGCGTTTGAGGGTATGTGCACACGTAGTGACCAAAAACGTCTGAAAATACAGAGCTGTTTACAAGGGAAAACAGCCCCTGATTTTCAGACGTATTTTGAGCAACTCGCGTTTTTCGCGCCGTTTTCGCGGCGTTTTTTACGTCCGTTTTTGGAGCTGTTTTCATTGCAGTCTATGAGAAAACCGCTCCAAAAACGTCCAAAGAAGTGTCCTGCACTTCTTTTGACGAGGCTGTATTTTTACGCGTCGTCGTTTGACAGCTGTCAAACGACGACGCGTAAATGACAGGTTGTCTGCACAGTACGTCGGCAAACCCATTCAAATGAATGGGCAGATGTTTGCCGACGTATTGTAGCCCTATTTTCAGACGTAAAACGAGGCATAATACGCCTCGTTTACGTCTGAAAATAGGTCGTGTGAACCCAGCCTGAAGCTGAAAGTGAAGTGTTTTTTAATTTGGAGCTTCTTTTGAGGCGTTTTTCATAGTGTTCAATGGAAAATCTGCTCCAAAAAAATGCCTCAAGAAATGACATGCTACTTCTTTTTACAGAGCGTCTTTTTACGCTCCGTTTTTTAAAACCGAGCCGTAAAAAGATGACCCATATGAACTAAATGTTGTTTTTCCCATTGATTTCAATAGGCAGATGTTTGTAGGCGTTCAGATTCCTTTTTTCAGGCGTTTTTCGAGGCGTAAACGCCCCGAAATACCCCTGAAAATACTGCGTGTGAACATACCCTAAGGGTATGTGCACACGGTAGCAGGCTTTTACGTCTGAAAAGACGGACTGTTTTCAGGAGAAAACAGCTGCCTCGTTTCAGACGTAAAAGCTCCTCCTCGCATTATGCGAGGCGTCTTTGACGCTCGTAAATCTTGAGCTGCTCTTCATTGAGTTCAATGAAGAACGGCTCAAATTACGTCTGAAAGAAGTGCCCTGCACTTCTTTTGACGAGGCTGTATTTTTACGCGTCGTCGTTTGACAGCTGTCAAACGGCGACGCGTAAATGACAGGTTGTAAGCACAGTACGTGGGCAAACCCATTCAAATGAATGGGCAGATGTTTGCCGGCGTATTGGAGCCGTATTTTCAGACGTAAAACGAGGCATAATACACCTCGTTTACGTCTGAAAATAGGTCGTGTGAACCCAGCCTTAGGCGGGATTCACACGCGGGGTTTTGCCTGCGCAAAAGGCACTTGACAGCTCCGTGTGGCAGCATCATATGATGCGCGGCTGCGTAGTTTTCGTGCAGCCGCCATCATTATGACACTCCATTTGGATGTTTGTAAATAGAAAAACACGTGGTGCTTTTCTGTTTTCATTCATCCTTTTGACAGCTGTTGCGCGAATCACGCTGTTCGCACGGAAGTGCTTCCGTGTGACATGCGTGGTTTTCACGCACCCATTGACTTCAATGGGTGCGTGATGCGCGAAAAACGCTCAAAGAACGGACATGTCGTGACTTTTACGCAGCGGACCAACGCAGCTTAAAAATCACGCACATGTCTGCACGGCCCCATAGACTAATATAGGTCCGTGCAACGAGCGTGAAAATCACGCGCGTTGCACGGATGTATATCCCGTTCGTCTGAATAAGCCCTAAGAGTTATGGCTGTTGTGAGAAAGGGCGGATTCTGGAGATGTTTTTGAGGTTATGGGGACATGAGCGTACAAGTGTTTCAGAAGTAAAAGAAAGATCTAAAGCTGAACATAACCCTAAGGGTATGTTGACACCAATGGCGGATCATCATATGTGCGGTTCGGGCGGCCGCCCCGGGCCAGAGGCTCCCAGGGGGCCCATGGCCGCCCGAACTGCACATAATCTTAAACTACGGACCCGCTTCCAACTGAACCTGCGTCCAGCATTCGTTCTGCCGTGAGCGCCTCAGCGCTGTCTGCACCGAGTCACTCACGGGACAGTGCAGAGGAGGAAAATCATCCTCCACCCGTCGTGGGAACGGGAATAGGTAAGTAATTATGTTATTATTTTTCTATTAGGTACATACATATGGGGGCATTATACTGTATAGGACAGCTAAGTGGAACATTATACTGTATGGTGCAGCTATGGAGGGCATTATACTGTATGACAGCTATGAGAGCATTATACTGTATGGGGAAGCTATGGAGGGCATTATACTGTGTGGCATCTATTGGGGCATACTGTATGGGACAGCTATGGAGGGCATTATACTGTGTGAGGCAGCTATAGGGGGCATTATACTGTGTGGGGCAGCTATAGGGGGCATTATACTGTATGGGGCAGCTATGGGGGCATTATACTGTATGGGGCATTATACTGTATGGGGCAGCTATGGGTGGCAATATACTGTGGGGGCAGCTATGGGGGACATTATAGTGTGGGGCAGCTATGGGGACATTATACTGAGCAATTACAAGAGCTGCAGGTCCAAGGGGGGGAGGCGCTGTGTAGCACTATATACAAGGGGGGTGGCGCTGTGTGGCACTATATATAAGGGGGGATTGCTGTATAGTACTATAAACAAGGGAGTGCTTTGTGGCACTATAAACAAGAGGGGTAGGGCTGTGTGACGCTATTTACAGCTGTCTGTGTGCAGCGCTATCTACAGGGGCAGTGTGGCGCTATTTAAAGAGGGGGAGGGCTGTGTAGCGCTATTTACAGGGGTCTGTGTGTAGCGCTATCTACAGGGGCAATGTGTGGCTCTACAGGGATCTGTGTGTGAGGCTATCTACAGCGGGCTGTGTGGCACCATCTACATGGGGCTGTGTGTGACGCTATCTACAGGGGCTGCGTGTGGTGCTATCTGCAGGGGGTGTGGAGCTATCTGCAGGGGGGGTGTGGCGCTATCTACTGGGGGTTGTGTGTGGCGCTATCTATAGGTAGGGCTGTGTGTAATGCTATCTAAAGGGGGATGTGTGTGGTGCTACCCACAGGGGGGGGGGTGGCGCTATCCACAGGGGGGTGGCGCTATCCACACGGGGGTGGCGCTATCCACAGGGGGATGGGGGTGGCGCTCTTTATAGAGGGGCGTGTGGCGCTATCCACAGGGGGTGTGTGTACCGCAATCTACAGGGGGATGTGTGCGATGCTATGTACAGGGGCTGTGTGTGGCGCTATGTTCAGGGGCCTGTGTATGGCGCTATTTGTAGGCACTAAACTGAATAAGGAAAGTGTCAGGGACTGCAAGGGAATGGAGGAGAAAAGGTTAAATAATATTAAAAATGCCATGGGCCTGGATTGGTTACAGGGAGTTAAGAGGGGAGTGGTTTGGTTAATAAAAGGAAAGGTTTGTGGGCAGGTTGCCCTCTTACCTTCTGCGGCTGCAAGAGGAAAACCCACCTTCCTGTGCATGGGGCCTAAGAGTTATGCTAGTCCCATAGTTTTTTTCATAATAAAGCGATTTTTTATTTTTTTACTTGGGATTTTTCATTTTGTTATTATAAACCTATTGATCTGTTTTTTTTCTTTATTTTTAGTTCCACTATAAGGCCTCATGCACACGACCATATCTGCAAATACAGACCGTAAATACGGTTCCGTATTGCTTTATAGTCATCAGCAAATAATCAGCAACGTACCCATTTCTGTTGAATTGTATCCACAAATACGGTCCGTATTGCATCCGTATATACGGATCCGCAAAAAAGAGGCCTGGTTAATGGAAAATCCCCTTTGTGTCACTTAGCAACACTTCTGTATTTGCGGACAGCTATCCATATTTGCGGACGCACCACCGTAGCTATCCGCAATTTTGGCTTCCCCCATAGACTTCTATGGAGAAGTCCGTGCCGCAATTGAGGACCAAGAACGGACGTGCTCCATAATTCCCGACACAGTTCTGTAGCACGGACACTCATCCGTAGCGATACGGAAAGGTGTCCGCGTTCAATGGAAGCGAATGGGTCCGTTTTTGAGTTCTTTTATGGTCATGTGCATTGGGCCTAAGACTTCACTATGCGATTCAACTGCTTTTATAATAGTCTGAAATAATTCTGTATTGCAGAGTATTATGCCTGTCAGTGTAAAACTGACAGGCATTCTATTAGACCCTGTCTCTGGCAAGGCCTAATAGGTATACACTGTTGGCAGACCTGGGGGCCTATGATAGGCCCCAAGCTGCCATGGAATCAATCAGCATTCTGCAATGACATTGTGGAAGTGCCGATGGGGTGACAGAGTAAGTCCCTTTTCTTTGAAACCACTTATAGTAGATGCCGCGGCCCGCTATTGACCGAGGCATCTAAGGGGCTAAACGATCCCGGGCCATTAGACAAGGTGCTTGAATATCATAAGACAGCCTGGTACCCACTCTAACCGGCCCTTAATGGCTGCAATGAAAAGGCGTCTTGACAGTCATTACGGGGTTAAGGCCAATAAAGTGGAAAATATAGAATAGGAGTTAATGGTCTACTATGTGAAATTCTGCAGCGAGATCCAGTAGAATCAATAGAGAGTATTTGTCGTTAGATTTAGCCATCAGAAGATCATTTAAGACTTTAGCAAGGGCAGACTGTTGAGTGTGGAAACCGGATTGTATAGAGCTCAGAAGAGAGTTAGCAGAAAGATAGCAGATTAGGCAAGAGTACATCAAACGTTGACATCAATGGTTTTCATAGCAATGGCTCGAATGCATTCAGATTCCAAAACTAAACACATCAATCACAAATTATGGATTAGAAACAGTTTAAATAAATGCTGTAATGGCTCAAAAACTATTTGGTGATCATACAGGTTTCCAGTGACGTCCTCACCATAGTGGCAGAGACGCCACTGCTATAGTGCACGAGATGAGAGTGGGGACCGGCACTAAACTCGTCCTGCTTCCCGATTGAGAGCCATAGTATTATTCTGCAGCCACCACTAGGGGGAGCTCAGTGCATAGAGATTTTTTCAACTTCCATTGAGGTTAAAAGTAGCCGTATACATTTCTAATGGTGACTGCAGGCAGCCAGTTTTATTGTGTACTGTGTGAAGCGAGGCAGGGGATTTATAGCTGTATTAGGTAGACTTATCAATGTATTTGTCAGTTGTCTGGTGTAAATACAATGAAAAATTTGGTCTTCAGACTTCGTGCCATATTTATGAAGCACCTGTTCCACTTTTTCAGACATACAATATTTCTATCAAACCAAAAAAGACCCAAATGGGAGCATAGAGACCAGAAAAGTTGTTTACAATATTTCTAGACTTTTCTACTTAGAAAAGCGTTGGAAAGGTCCGACATGATGTTTTTATCCTAAGCCAGATTTCTCTACTGGGCTTGCATCCTTATGAAGCTCACATGGTGCCTCATTATATTATATTATTTATAGAGCTACCACTATAAAGATATGTTCTAAAACTACTATGACCACTAACTTAATAAAAAATGTTTTAAATTTTCTCAGTGATTCTCAGTGGGTGGTGGGTTTTGCTGTTGCGTCCTATGATCTCTGTGCCCTACAGGCTCCCTTTGTGAATTTTACTTTTTCATTTAAAATCTTGAAAGAGTATTTAATTTGACACAGAATTGTAATAGAATAAGTGGTTAATATTCCTGTCAACTTGGCAGCTAACTAAATCAGCAGATTTACAGTAAAAAGCATGATCAAAATTCTGTTGACACTACAAAACTTCACGTGACATTCGTCTACACACCAATGATTATGTCTGACTACAGCTGAAATGATCCACATTGTGGAGACTGTAAAAGACAAAGCCTCTTGTATTTGATATTCAAAAATATGTAAAGCTGGAGCGCTGACAGTAGAACGTCACTAGAGCTGATGAAATTGACAGAATTACTTCAGTTTGCAAAGCTGGGTTGACATGTTGCGGTGAAAATGCATTTATTTGCAACGAACCACAGTAAAAATACACTATTTTGCTAAATTTATTTTGACTGCGATATGTGAACCCATCCCAAAAGTTTTTATTAAGTTGTAAATATATATCCCAAACGGATTTACTTCTCTAAAGTACATATTCTTAGCTTAAAAGAGTGGTCACATTTTCTATTGTTGTAGCATATCAATAGAATATACCCTAACATTATGATCATGGGGTCTGATCGCTGGGACATCCACACCCCTTACCCCTTTATAACGAGAACACAGGTGCCAAGGTCTAGTGAATGAAGCTGTGCTGCCATTCCTTGCAGGTGTCCAGGAGCATCGAGTGCCCCTGTGATGGAGCCACAGAGCCTATCAAGCGCTATGGCTCCTTTATTATGAGCATCATGGGTGTCCCAGCAAGCAGATCTGCCCAGATCAGGAAAACCCAGGCCTTATACACATGACTCAGACAACCTCTGAGTTGTATGGAGCCAAAATATGGTGCCCACAGACTTCTATGGGGCCCTACTGTTCCTCAATATGCCTCCGATTTAATACAACAGAATGAGTCAAACACAAAAATAATTTTTCTATCAGACGCCGAATTACGGAACATTTCTTCTAGGGTAGAATATTTTCTTAATATGACCCTATATGCAGCACCATATGGGGGCGCACAGAACAAAACACAGAACTACATTTGCTTCCATACATCCTGCGTGCTCTTCCATAAATTTCACTAAAAACCCTAGCCAAGTTATGCTCTAAATCTCTAGATATAGACCCATTAACACGAATATGTCCATGAAGTTTATGATTATGACCCTCTTGATTTCATTATCTCTATAACACATAGGATCTTATACTTCTCACAGTGACTTTCATATGGATATTAGTCTGCACTGCATACAATACTATATAAATCTGACAAATACTACATTATACAAATGCTGTATTATAAATGAACATCTACTTATCTGCATCACTGGAGAAGCTAGCAATGAATATGAAATATGCCGGCATTTTACACAATTTTTGCTCTGTAGTATGCTGCAAACATTGCTCATTGACCCCTTAATGACCGCCGATACACCTTTTCACAGCGGTCATTAGTGGGCTTTATTCTAGAGCGCCGCCTTTTCACGGCGGCGCTTTAGAACGGGATAGTGCTGCAAGCAGTGCGGATATATCCATACCCCAGCTGTTAGGTTAGAGCTGGGGACTTGGAGACAGCATTAGGGGACCATCTGATAGGAGGAGGTGATCGCTGTGAACTAGCACAGCGATCACCACCCGCTGAATGTAAACAGCGGGCTCTCTCCTCTGCTCTCCGCCTCTCCTCTCAGTTGTGGTTTTGTGAGAGGAGAGACAGAGACCCGTGGAGTGAATAGTTACAAAGTGTAAAAAACATAAAACACATTTTATTACATTGTAATAACTCTCCCCCACTTTTTTATTAGTTAGTGTTGGTTTCTAAATTTCCATTTTTCCAGTAACGCAGGCACAGCGTACCACTGCCGCTGTCGCCGTATCAGTGCATATTTGCACTTACTTTATTCACTGTGGTCACGCTCCTCTACTTACCACTTTTTGCTAGCCTATATTGGTCTACTTTTAAACATATGTGTTGTATGTCCTAATTGTTATCCTTTTTAGCTATACAAATAAAAGTAAAATTTCTTTAATTTCACACGTATTAGAATGGCGCACAAACTTTACAGCGCAGAGCAAGCTTATGCTATTTTGTGCCCTGATTCAGGCGGTGACGCAGGAACCAATTCAGAAGGGGAAATATATTATGATGACACTACCAGTACTGCTTCGGACGCTTCCGCAACAACTCCTTCTATGGAAGATGCCGCTGCTGCCGAAGCCACATGCGCACATGCGGGAACTAGAAATCCTATAGTGCCGCCAATTTTTTGGGATCCTGCAGCAAACGTTATTCCTCAGGTGCCCCAATTTATGTCAACTTCGGGCATAAACATTGACACCACGAATTTTGCCCCACACAAAATGTGCTTTTGCAATTAATTGTGGACCAGACAAACCTCTATGCTAAGCAGTTTTGGACGGAAAAGATTGTATGTGGTTATGCAAGGGTCTGGTTTCCTACACATGTTCGTGAGATAAAAACAAAACAAAAATGTCCACCCGTTCTTACTGGGCAGCAAGGCCTATTCATGTAACCCCAGTTTTTTCTTCAATAATGTCCCGGAGCAGGTATGAGGCATTAATCCGTTTCCTGGATTTTAATAATAATTTAGTAAGCCTGCCAAGAAGTGATCCTGGGCACGATCGCCTTCAGAAGCTGAGGCCCTTTATTACTTTACTAAAAGATTAATTTCTAAAATCCTATACTCCTGACATGAACTTGAGTGTGGATGAATCCCTTGTAAATAAAGGGGTGATTGTGTTTTAGGCAGTACATACCTTCAAAGAGAGCGAGGTATGGCGTAAAGCTATATAAAATATGTGAGACTAACACCAGTTACACATGCGGCTTTAATATGTATGAGGGCAGAGACTGTGAAATAAATTCCCCAGGATGCCCACAAAACCTTGGTGCCAGTGTAAAATTAGTCTATGACCTTATGCAACTGTACCTTCAAAAAGGCTACAGAGTATACACTGACCATTTTTATTCTAGCGTGCCACTTTTCAAAAGCCTTCACGCAGACAAAACAGGGGCCTGTGGGATGGTTCGCAGAATCCGCAAAGGATTGCCCCCACAACTTCTCTCAATGCGCCTGGCAAAGGGGAAATCATTTGCCTTTGCAAGTGATGAACTTCTTGCACTTAAGTGCAATGATCGGAGAGAGGTTTTCATGCTGAGTACTATACATGCTGACACCAAGGTCACTGTCAGAGAGAGAGGCGCTACTGTGGACAGACAGAAACCGCTCTGTATTACAGAGTACAACAGGTTCATGGGTGGCATCAACTTTTCAGTCCAGGCTGTTCAACCTTACAACCTTATTTGATCAAAAGAAAAACTAGAGCCCGGTACAAGAAGGTGGCAATATGTCTGATGCAGGTTTCTACTTTTAATTCCTATGTAATATACAAAAAGGCCCAGGGAACCATGACATATCTGGAATTCCAAGAAAAAATTATTGAACATCTGTTATTTGAAGGAGGGAAAGTAGGACGCCATGAGTCAGAAGATGTCAAGAGACTCACAGAGCGTCACTTTTTACATCCTGTCCCTGCCACTGAGATGCAAAGGTATCCGCAGAAGAGATGCAAAGTTTGCCGAAAAAATGGCCGATAGGATACACGGTTTTTTGCCCCTTTTGCCCTTCAAAACAAGGACTGTGTAATTACCCATGCTTTGAGAACTATCATACAGTAGCAAATTACTGAATTAGGGAGAGCCGAAATAGGGAGGGATTCATTATGTGAAAGTGAACCTGTCAGAATGATTATTCTGGGTGGGTGGGTCTCTACATCTGTTAGGGAAAAACTTTTTTTCTTTTTTTTTTTTTTAATTCTCACTATACCCCTAGATATCTTCAGGTCTATGATAATACATAGTGTCATAAAGTTTTAAATATTTTATGTCACATTTCATCAAAAACCTGAAAAAAATCTAAAAGGCCTAGGCACAAACTATACCAATAGGTAAAAACCCTGTGGGGACTTCTTTTCCAGATTGGGTCATTTTTGGTGTATTTTTATGATCCGACACCACAGGGCCTCCGCAAAAACACTATGGTGCCTAAAATCAGCTTTGGAAGCAATGTCATCTTTAGGCCAAATTGGACACCTTTAGTTTGAGGCCTTGCCAAGTGCCCAGTAAGATAACATGCACCAACATATTTGGTATCCATGCAATCAGAACAAATTCAGAAATAAATCTAGAAGCATGCAAAAGTAAAAATATTATTTATTTAAAAACTTTAACACAAGGAATTGAAGAAAACAGATTTTTTTCCCCCAAATTTCCATAGGAATAGGAGCCCAGTCATGACTGCAACCTGTGCATCCTCTTCGGCTATATCACTGATTCAAAGCACAAAACACACTAAACTTTGGGTATGGCATGCTTAAAAACAATATTATACGCCATATAACAGCCCAAATGTCATTACAATCATTTCAACGCAACTATGAAAATGCTGTATAGGTTGATCCATAGACATATACTCTCCACGTGGACTGATAGGAAGTAGCTATACAGTCCCTACTAAACTATTGCTAGAGTCAAGGCACTAAAAATTAGAGAAATAAGCACAAAACAGCTGTATCTTCGTAGCAGAACAGCAACAGCAACTACTATGTACTACTAAGGCTTTGTCCACATCTGCGCCAGGGCTCCGTTCAGGCGTTCCGTCTGAGCTTTCCATCAGAACGGAACCCACCCTGATTAAAACAAATGGAAACCTATGGTGCCTAAAAATAAGCTTTGGAAGCAAAGTCATCCTTAGGCTAAATTGGACACCTTTAGTTTGAGGCCTTGTCAAGTGCCCAGTAGGATAACATACACCAACATATTTGGTATCCATGCAAATCAGAACAAATTCAGATATAAATCTAGAGGCATGCAAAAGTAATAACTTTTACACAAGGAATTGCAGAAAACAGATTTTTTTTTTCCAAATTTGTTTGCATAATTGTAAGATTTTGAAAAAAATCAAAAAAGAAAACCAATAGTTTATACCACCAAAATAAAGCCCTGTTTCTGCTGAAAAAAACCATATCAAATTTGAAGGGATACAAACGATTCCTACAAAGTTATAATAAATTAAGTAAAGACATAGTGAAACTGCTAATTTTGCTTTGGTCATTAAGGCCCAGAATGTATTCAGGGGGAAGGGGTTAAAGATAAAAGTGGTGAGTGGTTAGATAGATGGCCACATCTAACATACATTTTATCTCAAGAAAAGATATGGAACACTGATGAGAATATTATCAGTAAGAAACAGCAGTGAGGTCCACCTTAACCTACAGTATAGTTTACAGCATGGTAGACAGATGGCCGATCATAGGAATATGCTATGGTTTCGCAGTTATTTTTTTATTTTAAATATTTCTAACTGACTCTTAAGGATCTTAGAGGCAAGCACAATAAATGGACAGATCATAAAGTCTTTCACACACTAAACACATACCTTCTAACTTTCAAATATCGCAAAGAGGGACAACCGATATGGCGCTGCAAATTTTTCCTTGTTAAGCCATGCCTTTAACCCCACCCAATCCCCACCCGGTTTAGCCCACACAGTATCATGCTCCCATAGTGCCTCCCCACAGTATAATTCCCCCATAAAACACCCCACACAGTATAATGCCCCTATAGCTGCCTCCCACACAATATAATGCCAAATAGCTGCCCCCACACAGTATAATGCCCCATAGATGCAACCATACAAATTAATGCTAACACAGATGCCCCATACAGTATAATGACCCCAAAGTTGCCCCATACAGTATAATGACCCCTTAGCTGCCACCATACAGTATAATGTCTCCTTAGCTACCACCATAGAGTATAATGCCGCCTTAGCAGCCCCATGCAGTATAATTCCCCATAGGATGCCCCATACTGTATAATGACCCCTTAGCTGCCACCATATAGTATAATGGTGGCCTTAGCTGCCACCATAGAGTTTAATGCCGCCTTAGCAGCCCCCATACAGTATAATTCCCCATAGCTGCCCCATAGAGTATAATGCCGCCTTAGCTGCCCCCATACAGTATAATACCACTTTAGCTGCCCACATATAGTATAATGCCCCCTTCGCTGCCATCATACAGTATAATGCCCCATGGTGCCTAATAAAAATAAAATAAAACTGGAAGTACAGGGATCTATTACAATTAAATGTTCTGATGGGCATACAGTAAAACATGTGACCATTAGTTTTTTGTGAACCCTTAAAGAGGCTCTGTCACCAGATTTTGCAACCCCTATCTGCTATTGCAGCAGATAGGCGCTGCAATGTAGATTACAGTAACGTTTTTATTTTTAAAAAACGAGCATTTTTGGCCAAGTTATGACCATTTTTGTATTTATGCAAATGAGGCTTGCAAAAGTCCAAGTGGGCGTGTTTAAAGTAAAAGTCCAAGTGGGCGTGTATTATGTGCGTACATCGGGGCGTTTTTACTACTTTTACTAGCTGGGCGTTCTGACGAGAAGTATCATCCACTTCTCTTCAGAACGCCCAGCTTCTGGCAGTGCACAGACACACAGCGTGTTCTCGAGAGATCACGCTGTGACGTCACTCACTTCCTGCCCCAGGTCCTGCATCGTGTCGGCCACATCGGCACCAGAGGCTACAGTTGATTCTGCAGCAGCATCAGCGTTTGCAGGTAAGTAGCTACATCGACTTACCTGCAAACGCTGATGCTGCTGCAGAATCAACTGTAGCCTCTGGTGCCGATGTGTCCTCGCTCGTCCGACACGATGCAGGACCTGTGAGTGACGTCACAGCGTGATCTCTCGAGAACACGCTGTGTGTCTGCACTGCCAGAAGCTGGGCGTTCTGAAGAGAAGTGGATGATACTTCTTGTCAGAACGCCCAGCTAGTAAAAGTAGTAAAAACGCCCCGATGTACGCACATAATACACGCCCACTTGGACTTTTACTTTAAACACGCCCACTTGGACTTTTGCAAGCCTCATTTGCATAAATACAAAAATTGTCATAACTTGGCCAAAAATGCTCGTTTTTTAAAAATAAAAACGTTACTGTAATCTACATTGCAGCGCCTATCTGCTGCAATAGCAGATAGGGGTTGCAAAATCTGGTGACAGAGCCTCTTTAAGCTACCTGTGTCCACTCTCTCCCATGGCGAGAGGGGAATAAGCTGCTGTCAGACGGGCTTATCTCCTGTTTAAACAAAGGATCAGGAATGTTGAAGTCCAACATGATGCATATTTTATTCCCCAGACATCTACTGTCAGAAAAGAGTCGGATGACACCCATACACTTTTGATCGTGGGCCAATTTTGCTGAAATTGGTAGGTTTGGCTGAGCTCTGTCTAATGTGTATGGGCCCTTTTACTTGTATGAAATATTGTTATATTAAAACCTTGGAAGTCTTATGTCATAGATTGCATTGCATTACCATGCCTGTGGTGCCATGTGGGGCAGGTTTGTGCAACAGGCTGCAGCAGTCTGCTTCGCCTTATGATAACGGCATCTTGAGTCTCCCATGTCATTTGCTCTCCTAGAAAAATACGGCAAACCATTCTATGTAAGATTGTTATGTATGTCTTTCTGCTCATATACAACTAGCTTTAAATAGTTGAAGTAATAGCTTCTTCATTGATATACGGAAAATGGTCAAACAAAAATAACTAGGAAGCATAATAGGCCTATAGGATTTATGCCAATACTCTCAAATTCTATTAAACTAACCCAGAAATTAGAAGGTAATTTTTTTAAATTAAATTCCAGAGCTGAATAGCTATGACCTGCCTAAGTAGAGTCGTGTGTTAACCTTATACCATACTATCCCACCACCCCCACTTTAATAAAGACACAGGACACCGAGGTTGGATGTGAAATGGCCACAGCAGCCGTTTATTAATTTCACAGTTTTATAAAAACCATTTAAATCCGAAACATTCGGATAATTAGTTAGGAATCCACCAGAGAATTCCTCCTAATAATTCACATGACCCAACATGGGTCAGAATCGTAAATAACAATTTAACGTTAACATTAACCCGAGCAGAGGAAGTCCTTGAAGCCCCTTCAGATATTCCTTTTTAAAGAACACACCGAATTAGCCATCTGCAAACCACCAATTACCTCCAGCCGTAAACCAGCTCGGAAGCACCGTTCACCTCTGCAGATGGCTCCAACCACTAGAAGTCCACTTCAAGGGGATAACACCCGATGAAGCCCTCAAGTGATATACCGACCACTAGAAGTCCACTTCAAAGGGATAACACCCGATGAAGCCTTCAAGTGATATACCTTCTACCAGAAGACCACTTCAAAGGGATAACACCCGATGAAGTCTTCAACCATGTACCTTTTTTGGGGGACGCATACCCCCGATGCGACCCCCCCACCATTTTGTACTGACTGGCCTCAAGGACTCCCCCCGCCAGCTGCCATGACAACAGAACCTACTCCGGAAAAAAGAAAACATGTTAAATAAGCACACAAATAAAAACGCAACGCTCATAGACGGACGTACATAAGACCTAAGGAGTAACAAACCAAGGGCGGGAGGGTGGGAGCTTACTGTTTCCGTGTTACTCCTCCCGCTGCTTCCGGCTCAATGCCGAGAAACAGCGGGAAGCTCAGTAACGGCCCCCCGTCCCCCTTAACTCCTCCCCGTCCCCCCTCCAACTCCCTCCAACTCTCCCTCACCTAATTAACCCTTTCCCTACCAGGACGGTCATGTCGGCTTCCCTTAATCCCTGCAGGCTGCGTCCAGCCTCTTCTTTAATTCTGTGAAAATCGCAAGTGCTGCAAAAGTTGTTACGGTGCTTATAACTGTAGTTATGGTGACTTCAGATTACAGCTTTCACCATGGGATTCCAGAGGCTGTGCTGACGTCTAATATTAAGAATCAACACAATCTCCTCTATGGAACAGGTGTCTGCCTGCAAAACCGATTCCTGGGTCCCGATGATGTCATCGCTCTGCATAGGATCTATGTACAAATATTACGTATTCATTTAAAATAGTCAAATAGCTCTGTATAGCGGACTACCTATGTACATCATGTGAAATTAGGATTGTATCTCCACACATCTCCATACAGTTCTGCTGTTTTTTTTATGTGACAGTGGGATCTACAGAGTCCATAGGAAAAGGAGCCCAGTCATGACTGCAACCTGTGCATCCTCTTCGGCTATATCACTGATTCAAAGCACAAAACACACTAAACTTTGGGTAGGGCATGCTTAAAAGCAATATTATACACCATATAACAGCCCAGGCTGCAAATGTCATCACAATCATTTCAACGCAACTATGAAAATGCTGTATAGGTTGATCCATAGATAAATACTCTCCACGTGAACTGATAGGATGTAGCTATACAGTCCCTACTCTTGAGAAACTATTGCTAGAGTCAAAGCACTAAACATTAGAGCAAGAAGCACAAAAAAGCTGTATCTTCGTAGCAGAACAGCAACAGCAACTACTATGTACTACTAAGGCTACGTCCACATCTGTGTCAGGGCTCCGCTCAGGCGTTCCGTCTGAGTTTTCCGTCAGAACGGAACCCTGACTGAAACAAATGCAAACCATAGGTTTCCGTTTGCATTACCATTGATTTCAATGGTAACGGATCCGGTGCCAATGATTTCCATTTGTCTCCATTGTGTAAGAGTTCCATCATTTTATGGATCGAATAGAGTAGTCGACTATGGTATTGCTTCCATAAAATGACGGAACCCTTGAACAACAGAGACAAACTATGAATTATTATTTGAGACTAACTATTTACTTCTACCTGCGAGTAGAACTGTTATACACATATATTTTCTGATGTCTCAACTGTTTAATAAAGACATATTGAAACAGAAATCAATGGTGATGCAAACGGAAACTTATGGTTTCCGTTTGTTTCAGTCAGGGTTCCGTTCTGACGGAAAGCTCAGATGGAACGGCAGAATAGAGCCCTGACGCAGAAGCAAACGAAGCCTATGTGATACATGGAGATAAAATATCTTTCCCACCTGCAAGTTACACAATGCAAATCTTTCATAAATTAAAATCACATCTTTCATACCAGAGCTGCAGCAGGTAAGGCTCGCCGTCTTGTAGAGACTTGCTGTAATAACTCGAGTTGTGCTTTAATGGGCTCCTGAGGCACCTGGTTGCCCTAACAACCTGCCCATTTTCTCTATTGATGTCACATGTTTTGCATCAAACAACAAGCAGTGTCATTCTTATGCTGGATTTTTCACTAGTTTTTAGTCACTGCACACTATATTAAAGAACTGCACCAGAATTGAAAATCTGTCTGAAACGTGAAGTGTATGTTTTTTCTGCATTTTATTATGCCTTTTTGTAAGGATTTTTACCAAATGATGACAAAAAAGGGCAAAAAATTGCAGTGAAAACACAGCAAAAAATTCTGCGTGTGTAGCCATGAACTTCATCGGTAGGATTCCGATCTCCGGTACCCCTGTCAAATAGCAGAATAAAGGCGCGAAACTTCAAATGAATACATAGCCAATATCCAAGGTCTTCATATCTTAACTTTTGTTAAATACCAAATAAAACTTCTACCTACTTTATGTATACCCTTGTATACCCTTCTCTATACACCCTACTCTATATATTGTGTAGTCTAATAGTAATATAACTTGTTTGGTGTAAATATATGTGGGCTGTGTTAGGACAAACTTTGGGGTCCCATACAGCATTAAAGTCGTGACATACCTAACCAATATATTAATATTATATAGCTCACTTCATCTAATTTCTAAACAATATAATAATGCAGCAACATTTTAAAAAATTTTAGGAAAATGCTCACTATTACAGTAGTAGTCCCACCTGGACAACCAATTTCTATATGCACTATTAGGGCATTCACTAATCAGCCATACCATTTAAACCACCTGCCTACCATTGTGTAGGTCCCCCTCATGCCACCAAAACAGCTCTGAGGCATGGAGTCCACAAGACCTCCGAAGGTGTCCAGTGGTATCTAGCACCAAGGCATTAGAAGTAGATCATGTAGAAGTAGATCAAGTCCTATAAGTTGCGAGTTGGGGCCTCCATGGATTAGACTTGTTTTTTAAGCACATCCCACAGATGCTCGATCAAAATAATATCTGGGGAGTTTGGAGACATAGTCTGCACCCTGAACTCTTTTCATGTTGCTGAAACTATTTTTGCAGTGAGGCAGGGTGCATTATCTGGCTGAAAGAGGCCGCTGCCATTATGTTGCCATGAGGTGGTGTACTTGGTCTGCAACAATGTTTATGTAGGTGGTATGTGTCAAAGTAACATCCACATGAATGCCAAGACAGAAGTTTGCCCAGTTTGCAGAACATTGCCTAGAACGTCACACTGCCTCCGCAGGCTGCCTTCTTCCCGTAATGCATCATGGTGCCATCCCTTCCCCTGGTAAGCGACGCTCACAGCTATCCGCATGATGTAAAAGAAAACGTGATTCATCATACCAGGCCACCTTCTTCCATTGCTCCATGGTCCAGTTCTGGTGCTCACTTGGCCATTTTGCCGGTGGATAGGAGTCAGCATGGAAATATTGACCGGTCTGCGGCTACGCGACTCCAAATGCAGCAAGCTACAATGCACGGGGTGTTCTGACATTTATTATAGCCAGCATTAACATTTTCAGCAATTTGTGCTACAGTAGCACTTCTGTGGTAACAGACCAGACAGGCTAGCCTTTGTACCACAAGTGCATCAATGTACCTTGGGTGCCCATGACCCTGTCGCCGGTTCACCAGCTATCCTTTCTTGGTGGGTACTTTTGGTAGACACTAAACACTGCATACTGGGAACACCCCACAAGACCTACAGTTTTGGAGATGCTCTGACCCAATCGTCTAGCCATCACAATTTGGCCGTTGTCAAAGTCAATCAGATCCGTACACTTGCCCATTTTTCCTGCTTCCAACACATCAACTTCAAGAACTGACTGTTGCTCGTGTTGTCAGTCGCTGCTTAATTTATCCCACCCATTGACAGGACATTGTGATGAGATAATCAATGTTATTCACCTAACCTGTCCGTGGTTTTAATCTTATGGCTAAAGGTGGTATGTATATCATTGTCAGGGGATTCTGCTTGTGGCTACCCTCTATGAGCCCGAGCAGAGAACCCCAGCAAAGAGCAACTCCCGCTCTGGTGGACTTAATGGAACCATATATTACATGGTCACTTATTTATGTGAAAATGTCTACATACAAAGCATTTAGCTTGTGGCATTTTAGTGGTGTTTTTGTAATCAGTGACAATTTTGCATTCTGTCCTAGATTTTTTTTTAGATTTTTTTTCTCCATAGGCTTCCTAACCCCTTAATGACCAAGTATGTTTGGACCTTAATGACCAAGCCAGATTTTTCAAATCTGGTATGTCTGACTTGATCAGATAATAACGCTGAAATAGTTTTACTTATCCAAGTAATTCTGACATTGTTTTTATCATCACATGTTGTACTTTATGTTGGTGGTAGAAGTAGACTGATAATTGTTGAAATTTTGTAAAAATTAGAATTTTTCTCTATTTTGAACTGCAATATCTCACATATGTACATACATACTGTACACATTTTTACTTTCTTTTGGCAGCACCTTTGAAAAAAATTTTTTTTTTAACAATTTAGAAGACTTACAAATGTAATCATCATTTTATAAATTTTGAAGTACATTTTGTTTTCCTGCACCAAGCCATGTTTTCAGAGGCGCATAGGTGTCAGAATGATGGAAACCCCCATAAATGACCCCATTTTGAAAACTACACCCCTTCAGGTATTTATTAAGGGGTGTTGTAAGTATTTTGACCCCACAGTTTTTTTGTAAGAATTCATGCAAAGCAGGTGTAAAAAAATATAATTTCACTTTTTTCACAAATGACTTTCAGGACACACATTTTGCTTGAAAATGTTTTAGGCCCCACTGCACATTTGGAGAGGCTTTGAGCTGCCAGAATGATAGAAACTCCCCATAAATGAGCCCATTTAGAAAACTAGACCTCTTAAGGTATTTATCTAGGGGTGTAGTGAGCATGCTGAAGGCAACATTTTTATAGGAGGAATTAATGGGAATTATCTCAGGAAATATGGGTATATATTGTTTTCTTAAAATTTGTAATACATTTTCATATGAAATCGTAGAAAAATCTTTCAATCGGCTAATGTGTTAGACAAATGTCAAAGTCTGATCTTTGGGGGTCATAAAGAAGAAAAGCGACGCTACTTCTCATAAGGGAGGCATGTGCCTAAAAATGCATTTGACTGTCCATATGACTTGCTAGCAAAGTAGTTGTCCCACATTTGTGTTACTCAGATGCCGTTGCGAACAGCATTCTGGTCTTATATTTAATAAATTATAGCGGAAAAAATAAACTGTACTGGAGTGAAGGGCAATATACAGTGAAGGAAATAAGTATTTGATCCCTTGCTGATTTTTTAAGTTTGCCCACTGTCAAAGACATGAACAGTCTAGAATTTTTAGGCTAGGTTAATTTTACCAGTGAGAGAAAGATTATATTTAAAAAAAAACAGAAAATCACATTGTCAAAATTATATATATTTATTTGCATTGGGCACAGAGAAATAAGTATTTGATCCCTTTGGCAAACAAGACTTAATACTTGGTGGCAAAACCCTTGTTGGCAAGCACAGCAGTCAGACGTTTTTTGTAGTTGATGATGAGGTTTGCACACATGTTAGATGGAATTTTGGCCCACTCCCCTTTGCAGATCATCTGTAAATCATTAAGATTTCGAGGCTGTCGCTTGGCAACTCGGATCTTCAGCTCCCTCCATAAGTTTTCGATGGGATTAAGGTCTGGAGACTGGCTAGGCCACTCCATGATCTTAATGTGCTTCTTTTTGAGTCACTCCTTTGTTGCCTTGGCTGTATGTTTCGGGTCATTGTCGTGCTGGAAGACCCAGCCACGAGCCATTTTTTAATGTCCTGGTGGAGGGAAGGAGGTTGTCACTCAGGATTTGACAGTACATGGCTCCATCCATTCTCCCAGTGATGCGGTGAAGTAGTCCTGTGCCCTTAGCAGAGAAACACCCACAAAACATAATGTTTCCACCTCCATGCTTGACAGTGGGGACGGTGTTCTTTGGGTCATAGGCAGCATTTCTCTTCCTCCAAACACGGCGAGTTGAGTTAATGCCAAAGAGCTCAATTTTAGTCTCATCTGACCACAGCACCTTCTCCCAATCACTCTCAGAATCATCCAGATGTTCATTTGCAAACTTCAGACGGGCCTGTACATGTGCCTTCTTGAGCAGGGGGACCTTGCGGGCACTGCAGGATTTTAATCCATTACGGCGTAATGTGTTACCAATGGTTTTCTTGGTGACTGTGGTCCCAGCTGCCTTGAGATCATTAACAAGTTCCCCCCGTGTAGTTTTCGGCTGAGCTGTCACCTTCCTCAGGATCAAGGATACCCCACGAGGTGAGATTTTGCATGGAGCCCCAGATCGATGTCGATTGACAGTCATTTTGTATGTCTTCCATTTTCTTACTATTGCACCAACAGTTGTCTCCTTCTCACCCAGCTTCTTACTTATGGTTTTGTAGCCCATTCCAGCCTTGTGCAGGTCTATGATCTTGCCCCTGACATCCTTAGAAAGCTCTTTGGTCTTGCCCATGTTGTAGAGGTTAGAGTCAGACTGATTCATTGAGTCTGTGGACAGGAGTCTTTTATACAGGTGACCATTTAAGACAGCTGTCTTTAATGCAGGCACCAAGTTGATTTGGAGCGTGTAACTGGTCTGGAGGAGGCTGAACTCTTAATGGTTGGTAGGGGATCAAATACTTATTTCTCTGTGCACAATGCAAATAAATATATATAATTTTGACTATGTGATTTTCTTTTTTTTTTTTTTTATATATATATATATATAATCTATCTCTCACTGGTAAAATTAACCTAGCCTAAAAATTCTAGACTGTTCATGTCTTTGACAGTGGGCAAACTTACAAAATCAGCAAGGGATCAAATACTTATTTCCTTCACTGTATATAAAAAAAAATGGAGGAAAATGTATCCAACTATGCGGCAAACTCGAGCTTATTCACAAGATGTAAAAACAGCTATAGGGCTATAATGACAAGTTATTTTTCATAGTGACTGGTCATAGAAAGTCTCTTTAGCCCCATCAATCCATATATAAAAGGGACAAAACGTGCCAAGTGACGCGGTACACTATAACAGGCCCCTGCCCGGCAAGGTAGGAACCGCTATGTACACAAAACAACCATTCACCTACTAAATATTGTGACAGGACCAGGGGAAAAGTAGTGGACGGAGTATACATCTCACCCAGGTTCCTGTCCTATACATTTTAAAACAGCCAGGGAATTGAGCTAGAAGGAAAAATGTGTTTTCCTTGCTCAAGGCTTTTCTGGAAAACCTGTGTAAAAGGGCCTGGTTGTTGGAATAGGGAGAGTTGGGAGGGTTCCTATTCCACTAGCCACTTCAGGTATTGCATTGTGGCTAATTACCTGCACAGCTGAGATGTGCTTTAAACAGAGGAAGAGTTCACATTCTCTCTCTCGGCTCCTGGGAAAGCTGGATGTGAGTAAAGCAACTGTGGTGTTGTGTTTGGGAGTTGGAGCTCTAGGCTCAGCTCTTTGTAGTTAGGAACTGCATGTTTAGTTAGTGGCCAAACGGCCTAGGATTTACTTTATGTATTCATTTGTTTTCTGCTACAGTTTTTCTACCTAATAAAACTGGCTGAGGCCAGTAGTACCACACTGTGACCGGACTGTAGTCTGTTCTTACTGTGCCAAAAGTGCCTGTCTACCCCAGTTGACAGCGATCCAGTGGGCTGCCCCTTACAAATGGTGCGAGAATGCGGGCACAGTAAGATCAGTTTTGGCACATTAATCTTGCCAGTTTGATGTCCTGGGTTAAATTGGCTGTGCTAAGGAAAGAGTCAAACACTGCAGACATGGAGGAAGTTGTTAAACAGCTGATTCAAGAAAATGGTCAGCTGCAACAAGCTAATGCACTGCAGCAAAAGACTAATAGTAACCAGCAGGAAACAAATCGTTTGCTTCTAGAGTCTACACAAGCCGCCTTCAGAGAGCAGCAGGTGATTAATAAAAATCTGGTGGAGCAGATAAAGGTGCTGGCTGAAAAACCTCAATACCAGGCAGAAGCTGCAGGTGCTGGAAGGAGAGTGCAAGTCTCGCGCCAGAAAATGACACCAGAGGATGATGTGGAAGCATTCCTCACTATTTTTGAAAGGGCTGCAGAGAGAGAGAGACTTTCAGCAGATCGGTGGGTGGATACAGTTGCTCCGTTTCTCACTGGACAGCCCCAAAAAGCCTACTTTGACTTAAATGAGCAAGAGGCCAAGCAATACCCAAAGTTGAAAGCTGAAATTCTGTCTCGCTTGGGAGTGACACCTGCAGTTAGAGCCCAGCGGGTACACACCTGGACTTTCCACCTGGATAAACCAGCAAGGTCCCAGATGTACGACCTAATCCACATGGCTAAAAAGTGGCTGCACCAGATGTCATCACTGCTGGACAGGTTGTCGAAAGAGTGGTCCTGGACAGATTTTTCAGAGCCCTGCCCATCCGGATACAATGCTGTGTCGGCCAAACTGAGCCCAAAGATGCGGATCAGTTAGTCGCCATCGTGGAGAGATACTTGAATACGGAGGACTATCCCCAGGATTTCTCTGTTACTCGGCCAACCCCAAGGAACCAGAAGACCTCTGAACTGGGTAAGACTGTTCCTAATCTAAAGGGGACCGTAAAGGAGGAACTGCGACAGAGGTGTTAGCCAGGCCCGTAAAGCCAGTTAGCCCTAAAAGGTCTATGAATGTAAAAAACATTGTGTGCTGGCGTTGTCAAGGCCTGGGCCATATGGCTGCTAATTGTCCCATAGTGGATGAGGCTATGGAGTGTGATAGTGGGCGGAGACCATCACCGTTTGCTAGACCCGCCTACTCTGCCTTGTTCTCTCCAAACACAGAGCGGCAAACCTGCCGGTTGATGATAGAGGGACACTCTGTGGAGGCTCTGTTGGACTCTGGTAGTCTGGTGACTCTTGTCCATGCCAGTCTGGTGGAGACCCGAAAACTGCAAAACAGGCGGATGTGAGTGGGAAAGCCTGACAATTGGCAAGCAGTAGGGGTGACCCTGAGTGAAACGGAGAGTACTCCCTTAGAGGTTTTTTCAGGAGAAGTTGAGGAAGACCCTGCTGAAATCGGTCTCCCTGACTTGCCAGTCTCCAGAGATAACTTTGGCACTGCTCAACTCTGAGACCCTACATTAACCCATGCCAGGGAAAATGTAAAAGTAATAAATGGGGTACCCCACGACCCCGGGGCTGAGAAAATATTTCCCCATTTTGCCATGGAAAGGTACCTACTATATAGAGTCAGTGAAGTAGGGGGCCAAGTGGTGGAAGAATTGGTAGTGCCTAAGACTCATCGCCAAAATGTGTTAGATCTAGCTTACTCACATGTGCTAGGGGACATCTGGCATATGACAAAACAAAAGACCGTATCTTGCAAAGGTTTTATTGGCCAGGGGTACATGAAGAGGTAAAAAGATATTGTGAATCCTGCCCACAGTGTCAATTACACAACCCTGTAGCAAATTTTAGGAGCCCTCTCGTGCCTCTACCGATTATTGAAACCCCCTTTGAGAGGATTGCAATGGATCTGGTGGGACCTCTGGTGAAGTCCGCCCGGGGACACCAGCATATTCTGGTGATCCTTGATTACGCTACCCGCTATCCAGAGGCTATCTTACTAAGGAAGGTGTCCACTAAGACCATTGCCAAAGAGTTGTTCTCTATGTTTACCCGGACAGGGATTCCCAAAGAGATACTCACAGACCAAGGGACACCCTTCATGTCAAAAGTTACAAAAGAGTTATGTAAACTGTTGAAAATAACGCACTTGCGTCCCTCAGTCTACCATCCCCACACAGACAGGTTGGTGGAGAGGCTCAATAAAACCTTAAAGGGGATGCTTAAAAAAGTGATGGCCCAGGATGGAAAGGACTGGGATTGTCTTTTACCTTACCTTATGTTTTGCTGTCCGGGAGGTACCCCAAGCGTCTTCCCCTTTCGAGTTAGTTTATGGCACACACCCTCGTGGTCTGTTAGATATTGCCAAAGAGACTTGGGAGCATGAACCTACCCCATGCAAATCTGTGATTGAACACATTGTGCAGATGCAGGTCAGAATCAAAAAAGTAATGCCCCTGGTAAGGGAACACTTACAGCAGGCCCAGGAGAGTCAGTCCCGGGTTTATAACAGGGCCACTAAGATAAGGAGCTTCAGCCCTGGGGACAGGGTCTTGATACTAGTCCCCACCTTGGAAAGTAAATTTCTGGCTAAATGGCAAGGGCCTTATGCAATTGTAGAGAAGGTGGGAGAGGTCAATTAACCAGGTAAACGCAAACCCTACCAAATTGATCATGTTAATTTAATTAAATCATGGAAGGACCGTGAAGTGTTGGTGGCTACCAAAAGTACGGGTAAAGTGATTCAGGTCTCTGGGATACCAGAGGTAAAAATTCCAAACACCCTGTCAGGTTCTCAAATCCAAGAGGCCAGGGAGTTTATACAGAGCAACAGAGATGTATTTTCTGAGCTACCTGGTCGAACCAAAGTAATTAAACATGATATAATAACTGAACCAGGCGTCAGGGTAAACCAAAAGCCTTACAGGGTGCCCGAGGCTAGACGTAAAGCAATAGCCGAAGAAGTGCAAATGATGCTAAAACTGGGAGTTATAGAGGAGTCACATAGTAGTGATTGGTCCAATCTGATAGTCTTAATCCCAAAACCTGACGGCAGCTTACGCTTTTGTAATGACTTCCGGAAGCTGAATGCTGAATCCAAGTTTGATGCTTATCCACTGCCACGGGTGGATGAGCTAATGGATAGGCTGGGTAATGCCAGGTATTTCACAATCTTAGACCTTACCAAAGGCTACTGACAAGTGCCATTGACCGATTCGGCCAAATAAAAAACAGCCTTTAGAATCTCTGAGGGACACTTTCACTATGTGGTCCTTCCCTTTGGTCTGCATGGGGCTCCGGCCACCTTCCAGCGATTGATTCACAGAATTCTAAGGCCACATCACAAATATGCCGCTGTTTATCTGGATGATGTGATCATACATAGCCCAGACTGGGAGAGTCATCTAGCCCGAGTTCAAGCAGTCTTGAACTCCATTAGAGAAGCCGGTTTGATAGCAAACCCCAAAAAGTGTGCCGTTGGACAGGAAGAGGCGAAATACCTGGAGTAGACAATTGGGCGAGGTATTATCAAGCCTCAAATAAATAAGGTTGAGGCCATTCAGAACTGGCCCAGGCCGGTAAACAAAAAACAGGTGAGCGCCTTCTTGGGCTTAACCGGTTATTACCATCGGTTTATCGAAAATTTTGCTACCATTGCTGCACCTTTAACTGACCTCACAAAGTGTAAAGATTCTGTTATGGTCAAATGGACCACTGAAGCTGAGCAGGTTTTTCAGAGCTTAAAGCAAGCTCTATGTGCCCAGCCAGTGTTAATAACACCAAACTTCAGGAAAGAGTTTGTGGCGCAAACTGATGCCTCTGATGTAGGAGTAGGGGCTGTATTGTCACAACGGAGGGGAGGAGAAGAACATCCGGTGGATTACCTGAGTAAAAAACTAAATGAGCATGAGAAAAACTACGCCATTGTAGAAAAGGAGTGCTTGGCGATAAAATGGGCCTTAGAAGCTCTCAGGTATTATCTGATAGGGAGAACATTCAGACTGGTCACTGACCATGCCCCACTCAAATGGATCTGCCAAAATCGGGAGAAAAATAGACAAGTGACCCGGTGGTTCATGTCGTTATAAAACTTCAGTTTTGTAGTCCAGCATAGACCAGGACGTCAACAGGGAAACGCAGATGCCCTTTCCAGGGTCTATTGCTTGGAGGCACAGATTGTTCCGCCCCCGAGGTCGAAACAGGGGGGGGATATGTGACAGGACCAGGGGAAAAGTAGTGGATGGAGTATACATCTCACCCAGGTTCCTGTCCTATACATTTTAAAACAGCCAGGGAATTGAGTTAGAAGGAAAAATGTGTTTTCCTTGCTCAAGGCTTTTCTGGAAAACCTGTGTAAAAGGGCCTGGTTGTTGGAATAGGGAGAGTTGGGAGAGTTCCTATTCCACTAGCCACTTTAGGTATTGCATTGTGGCTAATTACCTGCACAGCTGAGGTGTGCTTTAAACAGAGGAACAGTTCACATTCTCTCTCTCGGCTCCTGGGAAAGCTGGATGTGAGTAAAGCAACTGTGGTGTTGTGTTTGGGAGTTGGAGCTCTAGGCTGAGCTCTTTGTAGTTAGGAACTGCATGTTTAGTTAGTGGCCAAACGGCCTAGGATTTACTTTATGTATTCATTTGTTTTCTGCTACGGCTTTTCTACCTAATAAAACTGGCTGAGGCCAGTAGTACCACACTGTGACTGGACTGTAGTTTTCTCTTAGGGTATGTGCACACACACTAATTACGTCCGTAATTGACGGACGTATTTCGGCCGCAAGTCCCGGACCGAACACAGTGCAGGGAGCCGGGCTCCTAGCATCATAGTTCTATACGATGCTAGGAGTCCCTGCCTCTCTGCAGGACAACTGTCCCGTACTGTAATCATGTTTTCAGTATGGGACAGTAGTTCCACGGAGAGGCAGGAACTCCTAGCATCGTACATAAGTATGATGCTAGGAGCCCGGCTCCCTGCACTGTGTTCGGTCCACTACTTGCGGCCGAAATACGTCCGTCAATTACGGACGTAATTAGTGTGTGTGCACATACCCTAACTGTGCCAAAAGTGCCTGTCTACCCCAGGAGACAGCGATCCAGTGGGCTGCCCCTTACAATATATAAAGGAACAGTGTCCAAAACCATCTATAGGAATAGTAAAGGATGACTAATCCCCAAAATTATGTCAGTATTTCCACAAGCATTGTCGGGTGTAAGAAGTCCTGCATAAACCTGAATGTAGGAAAGCTCCTGGTGTATTGATTAGGAACAGTTCGATTATTAGTGATCCTCCAAATAAAAGAAAGATCATGCCCGTATCACCATACATAAATATTAACAAAAATAACAATTTTGTTCAGCAGGACTTAGTAATAAAAACAGTCAAAAGAAACAAAATGATCAAAAATATTTTTTCCTGAAATAATAAACCCTCCTACCTCTCCCAAAAGAATTCCTACCCACTTGAGAAGCCCACAAACTAAAATTAAAATCTAAATTAAAATTAACATCCTAAAAAGCCCCCCCCCCCTCCGTTTGGCATTCCATAAATAAAATTAATAATAGTAAACTGTGTGGTACATTTTCAAAACAGGGGTAGTTGCAGAGTCCGGGTTGAGATGGGCACATCAGGCAGTCCCTCCTTCTTCCATGCCTACTACAAACCCAGCACCTTTTTTGGGTATATCTTTGTGTCTCGGTAGAAGGGATGGGGTGAAGAAAGTGGCGATCTGCAAGTCTTTGCACATCCTCAGACTAGTAGGACTGTGCAGGGGCATTGAAGTCAAATAGGAGACGATCAATAACCTCCTCCTGGAACTGGAGCAAGGTGAGCGTTCCTTGTTTTTTGTTTGTTTATAAAGAACAAACCCATTATAGGTAGCAATCTGAATTAGGTAGATTGCTACCTTTTTGTACCAGGCCGTGGTCTTAGGCTTCACCAAATAAGGTGAAGCACTTGGTCCGACAGATATACACCCCCCATGAATTTATTGTAATCTGTCACACAATCAGGCTTACGCTTTTCCACGGTGGTCCCACTCTAACTGCCACCGTGGTGTCTGGATGCAGAGTGGACAACATATAGACGTCTTTCTTGTCACTTCACTTTACTGCAAGTAACTCCTCGCTTGCCAGTGCGAATGAGGCCCCCCTTTCCACACGTCTGGACACCAATTGTTTTGGGAATCCCACCCTGTTTTTACGGACTGTCCTTGCAGCATGGAGGGATTAAAAAGGGGGACACTGCTATAAAAATTATCTGTGTACACATGCTACCCTTGGTGCAGGAATGGCATCATTAGGTCCCACACAATTTTGCAGGATGTGCCAATTGTCTCTGGGCAGCCTGGGGGATTAATTTGTCGGTGTTGCTTTCATAAATAAAATAAAAACAGGTGTACCCTGTTATGCTCTCGCACATCTTGTATAGTTTAACACCATATTTGGCACGTTTGGAGGGGATGAACTGCCGGTATGAAAGACGGTCTTTGTAGCTCATCAGAGATTCATCCACCGATAAATTTTGATCTGGGGTGTAGGATTTAAGAAAACATTCTTGTAGGAGGGAAATTCAAGGTCTCAATTTATTAAGGCGATCGTAGCCTGGGTCATTTCTTTGGGGGAGTTGGGAGTTATCTGTAAAATGCATGAAGCGCATTATGGATTCATATCAGTGTCGGGACATAACTGCTGCAAATACAGGGGTAGCGTGGACAGCTCTTGATGCCCAGTAGGAGCGGATAGTTGTTTTTTTGACCAACCCCATATTTAGCGTTAGGCCCATAAAAAATTAAGCTCAGGGACACTAGTGGGGGTCCATGATGAGCAGACGAATGTGGGATTCTGTGCAATAAATTGTCTTGCATATATATTTGTCTGTTGGACAATTAACTCCAGGAATTGGTCACTGACAAATATGTGGAAGTCCAAAGGGGTATAATTAGCAACATCCACTTTTATTCCTGGGGTTGCTGACAGTTGCGGTACCTGGGGGGAAAATGAAATTGTGGGATCCCAGAACACGGGAGGGACTGCACCACTAAGCCCTACACCTGGGGATTCGACAGCGACGACTGATTCCACCACCATAGGGCTATGAAGTCCAGAGGTAGAAGTAGAACTTGCGTCGTCACTGTCTGAAAAAAGTTCTACCTCTGAAGTAGAGTCGGTGTCACTACCAGAACTGACGGAGAATAGCAAGGTGCACGCTTGCTTCGCAGTAAACCTTCTCTGAGTCATTATTTAGGTAGAACTGTAACCATCAGGCTACTAACTTTTTTTTTTTTTTTTTTTAAGGTTTTTTAAAAAAAAGATGTCAAACTAAGAAAAAAAAAAAAAGATACCCTGCCTATCACTAGGTAAATAAATACATTCCTAAAACCAGCACACAAAAAAAATGATGTAAAACTGGCTAACAACAGGTAATAAATAACCTGATGCTGCCAGAAAACGTACTGACCAGTTGTGCTCACACGCGAGATGAGGGGGCACAAACGGGGTGATCAGGGGGCACAGACGGGGTGATCAGTTTGTGTTTTTTCACGTCACTTCACTTATACAGCTCAGGATTTAGTGTCTCTCTCTCCTCTCACAGATCAACTACAGTGAGAGGAGAGGAAGACACAGACTATGTCCTGGCTGTATTTTGTAAATATACTGACATAGATCACTGTGATAGGTATATCACAGTGACCATGTCAGCAGGGACCACAGGCAGCATTGGCAATATGCAAACGGCGCATGCGTGAGCCATTTTGATTATCAGGGACGGGAGTGATCGGGGGTGATTGGGGGGGCTGGTAGGGAGTGCTGGCCCTTATTTTTACTATTTCTCTCTCCTCTCACAGAATATATTCTGTGAGAGGAGAGAGAGCTAACCGCCGCTGCTTTGGCGGTGATCGTCATTATTCGATGAATAACGGCAATCATGTGACCGGGGACCAGACAAAACGGTCCTGGGTTTGTGCTCTGAGGCCTCAGCTACCTCCGTAGCTGAGTACGCAGAGTTTAAGAATCTCCCGGGGGGGCGCTATCTCATGCCAAAGACGGCACTCTGGCGTAAGTACCCTTAATGGCCGCTGTGAAAACACGTATAGGCGGTCATTAGGGGGTTAATAGAAATTCAAAAATACCTAAAAATAAGCCTGTACAAAATAAAAAAAAGTCTACTAAATACACATCATAAAGAAAGCTCCAAGCTGCTGCCATTTTTTACATGTGTAATGCATGAGTTTAAAGTCACAAATAAAACACATTGCTTTGCAGGTTTTTTTAAATGCAGAAGAAATATACTATAGAAGTGCACAAGGAAAACAGCAGCGGCATATGCTTCTGTTGCATATTAAAGCCACAGCCCAGCCCATACAGCTGACCATAAACAGTTTACAATAAGCGCCGCAAACACTAACATTATTTGTGCATCAGCTCAAGCATAAAATTATTTTAATAGGAACACAAATCGCACACAAACCAGAAAAACAAAAACACGTTACCTATATGCAGGCAGCCATATTGCTAGAGAGAGGAATTGTGTTCAGGATCTCCGGAAACCTAAAAGCTTACAGCTGGCAGGATGCAGCTTCTCACGTGTTAACCCTTACAGTTATACAGCGTTAAGAAGGAAGTTCAATTATCATCCACTATACATGGCCTTATACACATACAAGAAGTTAATATATGACCAGTAAAGTATAGTTCATGTGCAAGATGAGATAATCGTTTTTTTCTGGCATGTGAAGTTTTGATGTGCAAAAATAGTATCAGAGAAAATGGTTAAGTATTTCGGTAGAGTCTATCATTACATACTGTGGTGAAAAGCCACAGTCATGCTGGAGATCTTAAGATAGTAAAGCTCAAACTACTCTGTCTAGGTCACTTTTACATTTACGTGTTTTGGCCAGTATTTTACTTCGGTATTTGTAAGTCAAATCCAGGAGCGGGTCCAAAACACAGAAGAAATGCAAATCTTCCTATTAGGCTGGGTTCACACGACCACATTAACGTCCGTAATGGACGGACGTATTTCGTCCGGAAGTCCCGGACCGAACTCAGTGCAGGGAGCCGGGCTCCTAGCATCATAGTTATGTACGATGCTAAGAGTCCCTGCCTCGCTGCAGGACAACTGTCCCGTACTGTAATCATGTTTTCAGTATGGGACAGTAGTTCCACGGAGAGGCAGGGACTCCTAGCGTCGTACATAACTATGATGCTAGGAGCCCGGCTCCCTGCACTGAGTTCAGTCCGGGACTTCCGGCCGAAATACGTCCGTCCATTACGGACGTTAATGTGGTCGTGTGAACCCAGCCTTATACTTTCTTTATGTAGATGTCACTCCTAGTTCCGGCTTATAAATACTGATGCAAAATATTGTGAAATTAGCCGTAAAAACTACGCAGCGTATCCGAACTGGAACCCGCAGCACATTCCGTTTGAAAAACCGCACCAAACCGCACCGAGAAAAGTTTATACTTCTCGCGGCCGTTGTCATGGTAAAGCGTCCCTACTTTGCCGCCCAGTCCGGGCTCCCTGGATGATGCTGTAGCCCATGGGACCGCTACAGTCTGTGATTGGCTGCAGAGGTCACATGGGATGAAACGTTATCCCAGGAGGTTGAACCTCCAGGAAGAAGCAGGAAGTTCTGAGTAAGTATACATTTTTTTTCTCTGAGTTGCTATTTTTACAAAAGTCAAAACACTTGGCTATCTGTTGCAGGTTTTGCATCCCCATTGAATTAAATGGGGAAAAAACGGAACAGAAAAGCAACGAAAATGCAGCATAAATTGACAAGCTGCGGATTTAAATTCCGCAACGCAGGTCAATTTATTAACGTTTTCAAAATCTCATCCACTTTGCTGCAACTGTAAATGCTGTGGAATCTCCGCACAAAATTCCATTGCGGAAATTCTGCAGAGTTTACGCTACGTCAGAACCCGGCCTTAGGCAGCAAGACTAATTTTCGCAGCAATATGCGCAGCAAAAATGCACTATTTGCTCCAGATTTCTCTAAATGATTTACCTGCGTTTTTTTTAGTTTCTGCTGCAGATTTTCTGTTGTCTGAAGATCTGAAGTGTCTCCTGCCTTTGGGAACATTTGCACAGCGTAAAAATATGCTGTGAAAAACTGTACAATGTCCAGTGGGAAAAAAACAATGTACTTCACTGATAGGCTGGGTTCACACGACCTATTTTCAGACGTATGCCTCGTTTTACGTCTGAAAATACGGCTACAATACATCGGCAAACATCTGGCCATTCATTTGAATGGGTTTGCCGACGTACTGTGCCGACGACCTGTAATTTACGCGTCGTCGTTTGACAGCTGTCAAATGACGACGCGTAAAATGACTGCCTCGTCAATGAAGTGCAGGACACTTCTTTGGACGTTTTTGGAGCCGTTTTCTCATAGACTCCAATGAAAACAGCTCCAAAAACGGACGTAAAAAACGCAGCGAAAACGCCGTGAAAAGCGCAAGTTGCTCAAAAACCGTCTGAAAATCAGGGGCTGTTTTCCCTTGAAAACAGCTCTGTATTTTCAGACGTTTTTGGTCACTACGTGTGCACATACCCTTATAGATAAGGGTATGTGCACACACACCAATTACGTCCGTAATTGACGGACGTATTTCGGCCGCAAGTACCGGACCGAACACAGTGCAGGGAGCCGGGCTCCTAGCATCATACTTATGTACGATGCTAGGAGTCCCTGCCGGACAACTGTCCCGTACTGTAATCATGTTTTCAGTACGGGACAGTTGTCCTGCAGCGAGGCAGGGACTCCTAGCATCGTACATAACTATGATGCTAGGAGCCCGGCTCCCTGCACTGTGTTCGGTCCGGTACTTGCGGCCGAAATACGTCCGTCAATTACGGACGTAATTAGTGTGTGTGAACATACCCTAATAGTATCCTAGTTTATCTCACCCAATAATACTGTATCACTGAATTTCTGGTGAACTTTCGAAATAATAAAGAGCATTAAAACTTGAAATTTATTTGGTATGCTTTAAAAACCTAGCAATATAATCCTCAACAATAAGGCTTCGTTCACATCTGTGTGAGGGTCCCATTCTGGCTTCCGTCAGATCTTCCCGTCAGAACGGAACCCTGACTGAAACAAACGGAAACCATGGGTTTCCATTTGCATCACCATTGATTGCGCAACTGAGACAAACGGAAACCATTGGCACCGGATCCGTCACCATTGAAATCAATGGTCATGCAAACAGAAACCCATTTCCGTTTCTTTCAGTTAGGGTTCTGTTCTGATGGGAAGCTCCGACGGAACGCCAGAACGGGACCCTGACGCAGATGTGAACGAAGCCTAAAGAAAATATATCACCTATATTTGTTTTCCTAATTCAAAACAGATAATGAAACATAATCTTTTTCTAATCTGTTTTTATATAATTGTAGATTTTTTCATTCTATTTTCTATACATGATTATGGGGGCAGCCGCCCTGCCTATGCTGTTAGCATTTAGAGAACGGCTTTATAGCAGCCACATAGATCACAGGAACCTGTGAACAGGAGGGGACCCATTGACTTCTATGGGAGAGTTTTCTAGACATGCTCTCTGACCTGTGCAGAGTTCATTGTCCAGGATAAGTGTCCATCACCTATTGTCAATGTTGGATCTTTTGTTATCTTAATAGAGGTATTACCTGTCATTATAATTCTGCCTGTGATAATAAGCTGACTGCTGAGAAGTGATCTCTACAGAACAGGAAGGGTCAGTCTATTATAAATGGTGGATCCTGTGTTATCTATATAGAGGTTTTACCTGTCATTGTAATCCTGTCTGAGATGATAATAAGATGATTGCTGAAAAGTGATCTCTACAGAACAGGAAATGTCAGTCTATTATGAATGGTGGATCCTGTATTATCTACATATGGGTTTTACCTGTCATTGTAATCCTGCCTGTGATGATAATAAAATGACTGCTGAGAAGTGATCTCTACAGAACAGGAAATGTCAGTCTATTATGAATGGTGGATCCTGTATTATCTACATATGGGTTTTACCTGTCATTGTAATCCTGCCTGTGATGATAATAAAATGACTGCTGAGAAGTGATCTCTACAGAACAGGAAGGGTCAGTCTATGAATGGTGGATCCTGTGTTTTCTATATAGAGGTGTTACCTATCATTGTAATACTGCCTGTGAGGATAATAAGATGACTGCTGAGAAGTGATCTCTACAGAACAGGAAGAGTCATTCTATTATGAATGGTGGATCCTGTGTTATCTATATAGAGGTGTTATCTGTCATTATAATTCTGCCTGTGATGATCATAAGATGGCTGCTGGTAAGTGATCTCTACAGAACAGGAAGTGTCAGTCTATTATGAATGGTGGATCCTGTATTATCTATATATAGGTTTAATCTGTCATTGTAATACTGCCTGTGATTATAATAAGATGACTGCTGAGAAGTGATCTCTACATAATAGATCAGTCTATTATGAATGGGGGATATTGTGTTATCTATATTGAGGTGTTATCTGTCATAATTCTGCCTATGAAGATAACAAGTTAACTGCTGAGAAGTGATCTCTACAGAACAGGAAGGGTCAGTCTATTATGAATGGTGGATCCTGTGTTATCTATATATAGGTTTTACATGTTATTGTAATCCTGCCTGTGATGAAAATGAGATCGCTGCTGAAAAATTATTTCTACAGAACAGGAAGTGTCAGTCTATTGTGCGGCTCAGTGGCTAGAGTCAAAACTGCAAGATTTTAGGATTATTATTTTTAAATATAGAGAGCATAAAAAATTTAAGAAAAATCACCAAAAATTCTCAAAAAAAATGATTAACATAAAAACTTAACTGTCATTTTCTGATGACACATTTACTTTAACCCCTTCAGGACCCACCCTGTTTTGGCCTTCAGGACACAGCCGATTTTTTCAAATCTGACGTGTTACTTTATGTGGTAATAACTTCGGAATGCTTTTACGTATCCAAGCAATTCTGAGATTGATTTCTCGTGACATATTGTACTTTATGTTAGTGAAAAAATTTGGTTGATAAATTCGGTATTTATTTCTGAAAAACACCGAAATTAAGAGAAAATTTGCAAAAATTAGCATTTTTCTAAATTTAAACGTATCTGCTTGTAAAACAGATAGTAATTCCACACAAAATAGTTACTAGTTAACATTTCCCATATGTCTACTTTATGTTTGCATCGTTTTTTGAACGTCCTTTTATTTTTCTAGGACGTTACAAGTGTTAGAACTTTAGCAGCAATTTCTCATATTGTAAAGAAAATTTCAAAAGGCCAGTTTTTCAGGCACCAGTTCAGTTCTAAAGTGGCTTTAAGGGACTTATATATTAGAAAATCCCCATAAATCACCCCTCTTTGAAAACTGCACCCCTCAAGGTATTCGAATCAGCATTTAGAAAGTTTCTTAACTCTTTAGGCGTTTCACAGGAACTAAAACAATGTAGAGGTGAAATTTATAAATTTTATATTTTTTGCCGAAATTCATTTCTAATAAAAAAAAATTGTTGTAACACAGAAGATTTTACCAGAGAAATGCAACTCAATATTTATTGCCCAGATTCTGCAGTTTTTAGAAATATCCCACATGTGGCCTTAGTGCGCTAAGCTAATGGACTGAAACACAGGTCTCAGAAGCAAAGGAGCACCTAGTGGATTTTGGGCCTCCTTTTTTTGGAATATATTTTAGGCACCTTGTCAGGTTTGAAGAGGTCTTGTGGTGCCAAAACAGTGGAAACACCCGAAAAGTTACCCCATTTTGGAAACTCCACCTCTCAAGGAATTTATCTGGGGGTTTAGTTAGCATTTTGACCATACAGGTTTTTTGCTAAATATATTGGAATTAGTCTGTAAAAATGAAAATCTTCTTGTTTTTTCTGAAAAAACATAGACATTTTTAATATTTAAAAGGAATAACGAAGAAAATGCACCACAGCATTTGTAAAGCAATGTGTAATGTTGGGGGTAGGGAAACAGACAAGTGAGCCCTAATCTACCCGCCACTCAGTCCCTGCCTACTTGCAACGACCCGCCCTAGGCGACGGGGTACAACTGGGCGACGGTCCCTACGCTCAGTAAGTGCACGACAGACAAACAGACAAGGGTACACAGAAGCTAAGGGAAATGAGGCAGTTGCCCACGGCAACACCATGAGCAACAAGAGTGGTGAACGAGCCAAGTCAAACCAGGAGTGTACGAGGTACCAAACGCAGAGCAGGAGAGTAGTGAACAAGCCGAGTCAAACCAGGAGTGTACGAGGTACCAAACGCAGAGCAGGAGAGTAGTCAGTAAGCCAGGGTCAATATGAAGCAGGGTCAAATAGTTCAGAAGCTGCAGCAGGGCCAGGAAACCAACAGAGAAGAATCACAAGCAAGGAGGAACAGGAAAGGCAGGTATAAATAGACAGAGGGCGGGAGCTAGCTCCGTCTGGCCAGGCTGTGATAGGCTCTCCCACTCCTAAGCCTGCCATGCTGAGTGGTGGAAGATGGAGTCAGTCTCACAGACATAGAAGCAGGTGCAGACCAGTGGCGTAACTACCGCGGTAGCAGCAGTAGCGGCTGCTACGGGGCCCGGGGCTTGAGGGGGCCCGGTGGCGCCGCTAGCAGCCGTTATGGCTACTACAGCGGTAGCGTCGCTACTGTGGGGCCCGCGACGCCGAGACTTACACAGGCCCTCTCATGCCTGTAGGTGTCGCTAGCACCGGAGGGGGCCCCAGTGCTAGCGGCAGCCAAACACATGTATTAGCACTGAATGGCCGGGCATGTTCCGTGCCTGACCATCCAGTGCCTTACAATGACACTGATTGGCTAGCGGCGCGATGACATCATCGCGCCGCTTCCATGCTTAGAAGGTGCTGATTGGCGGGGCAAGTCATTCTGCCCCGCCAATCAGCGTCATTGGAGGACGCTCGTTCAGCTCCTGCAGACATGCTCAGAAGAGAGCATGTCTGCATCGCCAGTGAACAGCGTGGGAACCGGAGAATGTGAGTATGTCAAGTTTTTGTTTTTTCCCCCTCATAAAAATGTGAATGGCATTATCTATAGTGGGGGGGGGGGGGGTCATCTTTATGTGGGCTATTATATATAGGGTTCTATATGTGGGGCAGTAGCTACAGGGGGGTCTATATGTGGGGCAGTAGCTACAGGGGGGGTCTATATGTGGGGCAGTAGCTACAGGGGGGGTCTATATGTGGGGGTGTGGGCCACTATATACAGGGGGCTCTATATGTGGGCCACTATATACAGGGGGGGTCTATATGTTGGCCACTATATACAGGGGGCTCTATATGTGAGCCATTATATACAGGGGGCTCTATATGTGGGCCACTATATACAGGGGGGGGTCTATATGTGGGCCACTATATACAGGGGGGTCTATATGTGGGCCACTATATACAGGGGTGGGTTACCTGTGGGGCACTAGCAACAGGGTGGCTATATGTAGTGCACAGTCTACAGGGGTGGGCTATATGTGGGACACTATATACAGGGGGAGCTATATGTGAGACACTATGTACAGAGGTGGGCTATACGTGGAGCAAGAACTATAGGGGAAGCTATATGTAGGGCAGCACCGTGGCTCAGTGGTTAGCACTATTGCCTTGCAGCTCTGGAGTCCATATGTGGGCACTATCTATAGGGGCTTCTATGTAGGTCACTATCTACAGGGGGCACGGTGTGTGTGTGTGTGACAGTTATATTTAGATGTGTTGAGAATTTTAACTTTGTTTACAGGTGCAGAAATGTTTTAAAAGTGAGAAGCTGAAGACATCTGAACGGAAAACTGCAGAAATGGGTCATGCCCGGGAGAAATCCATCATAGATGTCTGAACCGGAGGGAGAAGAAAAGAACTAGAATCTGAGACGTCACCGGTGAGTCACTTAATGTAAATGTTTATTCTGCCTCTAATCAGTAATGTAGTCACTGTATGATCTGCAGCGAGATGATGGTGATAGGATTTTTTTTGTGAAACCGCATCTCCCAGCATATCCTTATCATTGTTCAGGCCATGCTGGGAGCTGTAGTTTTACGCCGTACAAACCTATACGCAGTGGCGTAACTACCGCTATAGCAGCCGTAGCGACTTCTACAGGGCCTGCAGCATGAGGGGGCCCGTGCCACCCGCCGGCACGGCCCCCTCCCATGGCAGCAGGCTCCGCTAGCAGCCGCTATGGCTGCTACAGCACGACGCCACTGAAGGGGTTGTTCCTACATAAGACATGTATCCCCTAATCACAGGATAGGGGATACATGTGTGATCGCTGGCAGCGATGAGGAGAACGGGGGACCGAAAGTCCCCCCTAAGTTCTCCATGACAAACCTCGGACTTCCGGGGTCTGTGTCGGCAGCTCCGTAGAAATGAATGGAGCGCCGGTCGCGCTTGTGCGCATGCGTGACTAGCGCTCCTTTCATTTTTATTGAACTGCGCAGACGCCGGAAGTCCGAGGTTAGTCATGGAGAACTTCGGGGGACTTTCGGTCCCCCATTCTCCTTATCGCTGCCAGCGATCACACATGTATCCCCTATCCTGTGGATAGGGGATGCATGTCTTTTGTAGGACAAACTATAGGCCGTTTTTTTTGGAGGGGGGGGTACATTGCGTTATCTACAGAGGGGTTCTGTATGGCATTTTCTAAAGGGGGGGCTGTATGGCATTCTCTATAGGGGGGACTGTATGGCGTTATCTACAGGGGGGCTGTATGGCGTTATCTACAGAGGGGGTCTGTATGGCGTTATCTACAGGGGGGCTGTATGGCGTTATCTGCAGGGGGCTGTGTATGGTGCTATCTATAGGGGGGCGCTGTGTGGTGGAATCTATAGGGAGGCACTATCTACAAAGGGGGGGGGGGTTGCGTGATACCCAGCAGAGGGGGGGCCCTAGTCAAAAGTTTGCTATGGGGCCCAGTCTTTCCTAGTTACGCCCCTGGTGCAGACTGATTACCTATGGGCGTTGACACAGAAGCTGTGCCCGGCAGATCCTTTACACAATGTCTCCCGATTACGGCAATACCCCATATGTGGTAATAAACTGCTGATTGGACCCATGGCAGCGCTCAGAAGGGAAGGAGCGCCATTTGGATTTTGGAGCACAGATTTTGCTGGAATGGTTTTCGGTGCCATGTCACATTTGCAATGCCCAGGAGGGACCAAAACAGTGGAAACACCCCAAAAGTTACCACATTTTGGAAACTACACCTCAATGAACTTTTCTAGGGTTATAGTGAGCATTTAGACCCCACAGGTTTTTTTGCAGAACTTATTAGAATTAGGCCGCGAAAATGAATATCACAATTTTTTTCCATCAAAATGTTGCATTTTCTCATTGTCACAAGGGATAAATGAGAAAAAAAACAACCAATTTTTTTTAAAGCAATTTCTCCCGAGTACGGAAATACCCCACATGTGGTCATACGTTTTTTTTTCATTAGAAATGAATTAACCCTTTCAGGACTGATCCATTTTTTGCTTTCTTATTTTCGTTTTTCACTCCCCGCGTTCTTAGAGCCATAACTTTTTTCTTTTTCCATCAGTAGAGCGGTGTGAGGGCTTATTTCTTGCGGGAGGAGTTGTAGTTTCTATTGACACTATTTAAAGTACCATAAAATGGACTGGGAAACTGAGAAAAAATTCTTTGCGGGCTGAAATTGGAAAAAAAATCTGATTACATTTTTTGGGGGTTTCATTTTTACAGCTTTCGCCGTGCAGTAAAAACAAAAACTTTACTTTATTCTGCGGCTCACTACAATTACGGTGATACCAAATTTATATAGTCTTTTTTTATATTATACTACTTTTACAAAGAAAAATCTATTTGTTAAAATAAAAATTGTTTTGTTTCACCACATTCTGAGAGCCGTAACCTTTTTCGTTTACGGTTGATTGAGCGGTGGGAGGACTTATTTTTTGTGGGACGAGCTGTAGATTTTATTGGTACCATTTTTTGGTACATAAAATGTGATCAAAAGTTGTATTACATTTTCTTATGAGAGCTAAGGTGACAAAAAAAACTGCGATTTTGGCGGTTTAAATTATTTAAGTTTTTTATGGTGTTCACCATGCGAGTTAAATAATGGTATATTGTTCGGCCTTTTACGGACGTAGCGATACCCGTTTTTTTCTTTTTTTACATTACTTTAGAAGAGAAAAAGGGAAAAGGTTTTTTTTTACTTTATTTTTCTTTCACTACTAATAACTTTAATTCTTCTACACATTTTATTAGTCCCCTTAGGGGACTTGAACCAGCGATCATTGGATCGCTGGTACAATATACCACAATACTAATGTATTGCGATATTGTAAAGGATCTTCCAGGCACAGCTTCGGGGTTAACGCCCATAGATAATCAGTCTGCACCTGATTCTATGTCTGTGAGACTGACTCCATCTTCCACCACTCAGGGTGGCAGGCTTAGGAGTGGGAGAACCTATCACAGCCTGGCCAGACGGAGCTAGCTCCCGCTCTCTGTCTATTTATACCTCCTTTCCTGTTCCTCCTTTGCTTGTGATTCTTCTCGTTTGGTTTCCTAGCCCTGCTGCAGCTTCTTGTACCATAGTCCTTGCTTCATATTGACCCCGGCTTGCTGACTACTCTCCTGCTCTGCGTTTGGTACCTCGTACACTCCTGGTTTGACTCGGCTTGTTTACTACTCTTCTGCTCTACGTTTGGCACCTCGTACTCTCCTGGTTTTACTCGGCTTGTTCTCTTCTCTTGTTGCTCACGGTGTTGCCGTGGGCAACTGCCCCTTTCTCCCCCTAGCTCTGTGTACCCTTGTCTGTTTGTCTGTCGTGCACTTATCGAGCGTAGGGACCGTTGCCCAGTTGTACCCCGTCGCCTAGGGCGGGTCGTTGCATGTAGGCAGGGACTGAGTGGTGGGTAGATTAGGGCTCACTTGTCTGTCTCCCCAACCCCGTCATTACAGATATATTGTTATTTTTACAGGCTTCTGTAACCGCACAATCGCTGTTCCTGTCTGTTAGTCCCCGGTGTCAGCTGTAATACACTGGGCGTGTTTTACTTTTTAGCCAAGTGGGCTTTGTGGAGAGAAGTGTATGACGCTGACCAATCAGTGTCATACACTTCTCTCCATTTTATTTACACAGCACATGGCTATATCGCTATGTGCAGCCACATACCCAAACACTAACGTTACTGCAGTGTCCTGACAATGAATATACATTACCTCCAGCCAGGACGTGATGTCTATTAAGAATCCTCACACTTCGCTAACGTTTCTGTGAGATTTACAGCAAGGCAAGCGTAATCTAGCGAGATTACGCTGTAAACTGTCATTTAAAACGAAATTACGCTTGCCTTGCTGTCCATTAAGAAACTCATTAGCATAAAGCTAAAATAGGTCAGAACTCCGTCAAAAATGATCGTTTTTCTAAATAAAAACACTGCTGTAATCTAGATTACAGCGCCGATCACATCATGTACATGATAGGGCACTTATAATGTGGTGACAGAGCCTCTTTAAGCAAGTGAAATGCAGCTCGATCGGGTTGAAAACTGGTGATTAACTTGGCGATTGCAGAATATTCCACTTCTTTGCCTAAAAAACTCCTGGGTTGCTTTCGCAGTATGTTTTGGGTCATTGTCCATCTGTACTGTGAAGCGATGTCTGATCAACCTTGCTGCATTTGGTTGAATCTGAGCAGAAAGTATATCCCTGAACACTTCAGGATTCATCCCGCTGCTTCTGTCTTCAGTCACATCATCAGTAAACACTAGTGACCCAGTGGCTTTGGCAGCCATGCATGCCCATGCAATCATACTGCCTCCACCATGTTTTACAGAGGATGTGGTGTGCTTTGTATCATGAGCCGTTCCAAGCTTTCTCCAAACTTTCTTCCTCCCATCATTCTGGTACAGGTTCATCTTAGTTTCATCTGTCCAAAGAATGCTGTTCCAGAACTGGGCTGGCTTCTTTACATGTTGTTTGGTAAAGTCTAATCTGGCCTTTCTATTTTTGAGGCTGATTAATGGTTTGCACCTTGTGGTGAACACTCTGTATTTGCTCTCATGAAGTCTTCTCTTTATGGTAGACTTTGATACTGATACACTTAGTTCCAGGAGAGTGTTTTTCACTTGGGTAGATGTTGTGAAGGGGTTTTTCTTCACCATGGAAAGGATTCTGCGATCATCCACCACTCTTGTCTTCCGTGGATGTCCAGACCTTTTGGAGTTCACGAGATCACCAGTGCACTATTTTTTTTCAAGAAAGTACCAAACTGTTGATGTAATGACAGGGTAGGGAGACAGACAGGTGAGCCCTAATCTACCCGCCACTCAGTCCCTGCCTACTTGCAATGACCCGTCATAAGCGACGGGGTACAACTGGGCGACGGTCCCTACGCTCAGTAAGTGCAAGACAGACAAACAGACAAGGGTACACAGAAGTTAGGGAAACGGGGCAGCTGCCCACGGAGACACCGTGAGCAACAACAGTAGTGAACGAGCCGAGTCAAACCAGGAGAGAACGAGGTACAAAACGCTGAGCAGGAGAGTGGTCAGAAAGACAAGGTCAATAGCAAGCAGAGGATGAGTAGTACAAGCAGCAGCAGCAAGCCAGGAAACAAGCATAGAAGAATCACAGGCAAAGGAGGAACAGGAAAGGCAGGTATAAATAGACAGAGGGCGGGAGCTAGCTCCGTCTGGCCAGGCTGTGATAGGCTCTCCCACTCCTAAGCCTGCCATCCTGAGTGGTGGAAGATGGAGTCAGTCTCACAGACATAGGAGCAGGTGCAGACTGATTGCCCACGGGCGTCGACACAGAAGCTGTGTCTGGCGAATCCTTTACAGTTGATTTGGCCACTCCTATCATTTGTGCTCTCTCTGATGGATTTCTACATTTTTTTCAGCTTAACGATGGTCTGTTTCACTTGCATTAAGAGCTCCTTTGACCTCATGTTGTGGGTTCACAGCAACAGCTTCCAAATGCAAATGCCACACCTGGAATCAACACCAGACCTTTTACCTGCTTAATTGATGATGGATTAACGAGGGAATAGCCCATGCAGCCCATTAAATAGCTTTTGAGATAATTGTCCAATTACCTTTTAGTCCCTTTAAAAAAAAGGCAGCTTCATTTTTAAGAGCTGTAATTCCTAAACCCTTCGTCAAATTAGGAAATGTGAATACCCTCAAATTAATGATGAGACTGCACTTTAAGCCCATATTGATTATATAACTGTATATTCAATATGTTTTGCTAAAATGCCAAAACTTGTGTCACTGTCCAAATAATTCTGGACCTAACTGTATATATATATATCTTTGTCAAAGATCCCATAGAGACAAATCGAAACGTTGCCTACCTTGGGTGAATAAACACACCACTTTTTTTCACCAATTTCCTTGGAGTGCTGCCTCTTTATTTTTTTGGGATTACATTAACAAGGGTTCCTAGCGTCAACCTAGGAGGCCTGCACCCACTGCTGTCGCTGTGCTGCTTTACTCTTTTTCTCGTGTGTATATATATATATATATATATATATACAGTGGAGGAAATAAGTATTTGATCCCTTGCTGATTTTGTAAGTTTGCCCACTGTCAAAGTCATGAACAGTCTAGAATTTTTAGGCTAGATTAATTTTACCAGTGAGAGATAGATTATATAAAAAAAAAAAAAGAAAAATCACATAGTCAAAATTATATATATTTATTTGCATTGTGCACAGAGAAATAAGTATTTGATCCGTTACCAACCATTAAGAGTTCAGCCTCCTCCAGACCAGTTACACGCTCCAAATCAACTTGGTGCCTGCATTAAAGACAGCTGTCTTAAATGGTCACCTGTATAAAAGACTCCTGTCCACAGACTCAATTAATCAGTCTGACTCTAACCTCTACAACATGGGCAAGACCAAAGAGCTTTCTAAGGATGTCAGGGACAAGATCATAGACCTGCACAAGGCTGGAATGGGCTACAAAACCATAAGTAAGACGCTGGGTGAGAAGGAGACAACTGTTGTTGCAATAGTAAGAAAATGGAAGACATACAAAATGACTGTCAATCGACATCGATCTGGGGCTCCATGCAAAATCTCACCTCGTGGGGTATCCTTGATCCTGAGGAAGGTGAGAGCTCAGCTGAAAACTACACGGGGGGAACTTGTTAATGATCTCAAGGCAGCTGGGACCACAGTCACCAAGAAAACCATTGGTAACACATTACGCCGTAATGGATTAAAATCCTGCAGTGCCCGCAAGGTCCCCCTGCTCAAGAAAGCACATGTACAGGCCCGTCTGAAGTTTGCAAATGAACATCTGGATGATTCTGAGAGTGATTGGGAGAAGGTGCTGTGGTCAGATGAGACTAAAATTGAGCTCTTTGGCATTAACTCAACTCGCCGTTTTTGGAGGAAGAGAAATGCTGCCTATGACCCAAAGAACACCGTCCCCACTGTCAAGCATGGAGGTGGAAACATTATGTTTTGGGGGTGTTTCTCTGCTAAGGGCACAGGACTATTTCACCGCATCAATGGGAGAATGGATGGAGCCATGTACCGTCAAATCCTGAGTGACCACCTCCTTCCCTCCACCAGGACATTAAAAATGGCTCGTGGCTGGGTCTTCCAGCACGACAATTACCCGAAACATACAGCCAAGGCAACAAAGGAGTGGCTCAAAAAGAAGCACATTAAGGTCATGGAGTGGCCTAGCCAGTCTCCAGACCTTAATCCCATCGAAAACTTATGGAGGGAGCTGAAGATCCGAGTTGCCAAGCGACAGCCTCGAAATCTTAATGATTTACAGATGATCTGCAAAGAGGAGTGGGCCAAAATTCCATCTAACATGTGTGCAAACCTCATCATCAACCACTAAAAATGTCTGACTGCTGTGCTTGCCAACAAGGGTGTTGCCACCAAGTATTAAGTCTTGTTTGCCAAAGGTATCAAATACTTATTTCTCTGTGCACAATGCAAATAAATATATATAATTTTGCCAATGTGATATTTTTTTATTTTTTTTTATATATAATCTATCTCTCACTGGTAAAATTAACCTAGCCTAAAAATTCTAGACTGTTCATGTCTTTGACAGTGGGCAAACTTACAAAATCAGCAAGGGATCAAATACTTATTTCCTTCACTGTACATACACACACACACAATGCATTCGGAAAGTCTTCAGACCCTCTCAATTTTTTCAGATTTTGTTATGTTGAGGCCTTGTGCTAAAATAAAAAAAATCAAGTTTTTACCCATCATTCTGCACTCAATACCCCAAAATGAGAAAGTGAAAGCAGAATGTTAGTAATCGTTGCTAATTTATTGAGAAAGAAAAACTAAAGTATTGCATTGACAGAAGTATTCAGACGCTTTACTCAGTACTTAGATGAAGCACCTTTGGCAGCGATAACAGCTTCCAGTCTTCTTGGGTATGATGCCACAAGGTTTGCACAACTGGATCTGGGGATTTTCTGCCGTTCTTCTCTGCAGATCCTCTCAATCTCTGACAGGTTGGATGGGGACCATTGGTGGACAGCTATTTTCAGGTCTCTCCAGAGATGTTCGATTGGGTTAAAGTCAGGGCTCTGGCTGGGTCACTTAAGGACATTCACAGAGTTGTCCCTAAGCCACTCCTGTGTTGTCTTGGCTGTGTGCTTGTTGGAAGATAAACTTTCGGCTCAGTCTGAGGTCCAGAGCACTCTGGATCATGTTTTCATTAAAGGAATAGTGTCACCAAAATTTTTTTTTTCATGTCAGTTTTATGTTAGTGTTTTATTAAAAACGTTTTTATTTATTTGTGTGTTTGTGTGTTACTTTTTTCTATTTTTTCACTTTTTCTTCCCTATGGGGGCTGCCATTTTTTGTTCCATTTCTGTCTGTGTCGATTAACGACACATACAGACATGGAATACGGCAGCCACAGTCCCATAGGGACTGCGAACGGCTCCCATCCCATTGACTTCCGTGTACGGCGTCTGTGTGGGAACTGCGCATGCGCCGCTCCCACACAGTCCAATTCGAAATTGGCGCCGTCCGGCGCCATTTTCCTGTGGACCGGAAGTCGCGGCCGGACAGTAATATTACTACTTCCGGTCGCGGCTTCCGGATTTGTGCACTTGGACCAGCGGCAGCAAACGGAGCGGACGGGCCGGAGGGAGCCGCGGCGGCAGGAGCAGGTAAGAGATTTCAATGTATGTTCGTGTTTGTGTGTGTTTACTACTGTATGTAAACCTACTACGCTGTGTGTTAGCTCAAAAAATGGCGACACACAGTGTAGGAGGTTACACCGTTCAAACCCCTCGTTTATCCCGGCACTAGCCAGGATAAAGGAGGGGGGGATGCTGAGAGCTCACTAGAGCGAGAGCTTTTAACCCAATGTTGCAATGCTGCAATTTTGGGAAATAGCTCCATCTAGTGACCAAAAATGGGTAGTATTATAAATTAGAAATAATTTATAATATTTCCTGACTCGTGAAAAAAATAAAAAAAATTTGAACAATGTTTAATCACCCACACACTAAATGTTTAATAAAAAAAAAAAAAACATGTTTTTCGGGTAACACCATGCCTTTAAGAATATCTCTGTACTTTGCTCCATTCATCTTTTCCTCAACCCTGAACAGTCTGCCTGTCCCAGACGCTGAAAAACACCCCTACAGCATGATGCTGCAACCACCTTGCTTCACTGTAGGGATGGTATTGGGCAGGTGATGAGCAGTGATGGTTGACCTTCTGGAAGTTTCTCCCATCTGCACACAGGATCTTTGTAGCTCAGCCAGAGTGACCATTGGGTTCTTGTTTACCAATTCTTACAAAGGCCTTTCTCCCCTGATTACTTAGTTTGATGGGGTGGCCAGCTCTAGGAAGAGTCCTGGTTGTTCCAAACGTCTTCCATTTAAGAAGTATCGAGGCCACTGTGCTCTTGGGAACTTTCAGTGCAGCAGAAATGCTTTTGTACCCTTCTCCAGATTTGTGCCTCCACACAATGTCAACCGGCAGTTCTTTCCTCCTCATGGCTTGGTGTTTGCTCTGATATGCATTGTCAGCTGTGAGACCTTATATAGGCATTGGTGTGTGTTTCCAAATCAAGTCCAATCAAATAAATTTACAACAGGTGGACTCCAATCAAGGTGTAGAATCATTTCAAAGATGATGTTTAGAAATGGGAGGCCCCCAGATCTAAATTTTAAGTGTCATAGCAAAGGGCCTGAATACGTTCATGCAAAATAAAATTTTTACATTTTTAATATTTGCAAAATTGTCTAAAATTCTGTTTTCACTTTGTCATTATGGGGTATTGAGTGCAGAATGATGGGGACAAGCTTGAATTTTTTTTATTTTAGAACAAGGCCTCAACATAACAAAATGTTAAAAAAGTGAAAGGATCTGAAGACTTTCCGAATACTTTCCGAATGCACTATATATATGTGTGTGTGTGTGTGTGTGTGTGTGTGTGTATATATATATATATATATTCATACCGTATTTTTCGGACTATAAGACGCACCTGACTATAAGAAGTACCCAGGTTTTAGACAACAGAAAATAGGAAAAAAATTGATTTAATATTATACTACTTTTACAAAGAAAAAACTATTTGTTAAAAAAAATTGTTCTGTTTCACCACATTCTGAGAGCCATAATTGTTTGATTTTTTTTCATCGATTGAGCGTTTTGAGGGCTTATTTTTTTGCAGGAAGAGCTGTAGTTTTCATTGGCACCATTATTTGGTACATATGATTTTTTATCACTTTTTATTTAATTTTTTTAGCGCTAAGGTGACCAAAAAACAACGATTCTGGTGTCTTCATTTTTGTTTTTTTACGCCGTTCACCGTGCGAGTTAAATAGTGGTATATTGTAATAGATCGGAATTTCACGGATGCAGCGATACCAATTTTTATTTTTTACATTGTGCTTGGGGAAATATGGGAAAAGGTTTTTTTTTTACTTTTAATATATATATTTTTTTACACTCCTGAAAATGTATCTAACTTTTTTTTTACGCATTTTATTAGTTCCACTAGGGGACTTCAACGAGCGATCATTAGATCGCTGGTACAATACACTGCAATACATGGATGAGTTACGAAAACAGCATAACTCGCTAAGCTATGCTGTTTCCGTAACTCCCATAGTAGTGAATGTCAGTTACAGAAGCTGTTTCCGTAACTACTATTTAGTTCTACGCGAGTTACGGAAACAGCGTAGCTCAGCGAGTTTCCGTAACTCATCCATGTATTGCAGTGTATTGTACCAGCGATCTAATGATCGCTGGTTCAAGTCCCCTAGGGGAACTATTAAAATGTGTCAAAAAACAAAGTTATATTAAGTTAAAAAAATATTAAAAGTTTAAAAGTTTAAAAAAAACCCTGAGCTAGCTGTTTCTGTAACTCCCATAGAAATGAATGGCAATTACGAAAGCAGCGTTTCATGTGAGCTACTCTGTTTCCATAACTATTATTCAGTTCCATGGGAGTTACGGAAACAGCATAGCTCAGCGAGTTACGCTGTTTCAGTAACTCGAAATGTAATCAAGTGGCCGGGAGAGAACAAAAAGCTAGAACAGAGTTTAGGGGGCCCCATTCTAGAGATAGGTGCTGGTCCCAGAGGTGGGACCCGCATCTATCTGACATTTATCTGACTCGGAATTTATATATGACTGTACAGAATATATATATATATATATACGCTAATGGTAAAAAAAAAAACTACCGTGGCTGCCCATTGCTGTAAAATTTATAAAAGAAAAGCTGGGGCAGCGCAGGGGAGTCTTGGAGACAGGAGCATAAGCAGTTTATTGTAATGCACAGTGTTCTCCTGCAGAGGTACAGCGTGTGTGCTCCAGGCGGCTGCATTATACATCAGATGTGACATCATATAATGCAACCGGACGGTGGTCACACAATCTGCATGTGCAGGAGAACACATTGGATTGTGTTGAAGTGTTTGGCCCCATCTATTTGCCTAGCAGACAGGCAGTGAGAATGGAAGAAGAAAGAGCTGGAGAGGAGCAATTTTACACACAGCTCTCCTCCCCTCTTGCCTGAAACGTGTATGAGGCCGCTGACAACATAAAGATTCCTCAACGGAGCTCAGCACTGGTAAGTGCAGCATAGCTGCCAACAGTCCCGAATTTACCGGGACTGTCCTGAATTTACAAAGACAGTCCCGGTAAATTACTGTCCCGGGACGTGTCCTGGCAACTGCCACATTCAATTGTATCTGCGTCCAGGGCCGTAACTAGGAAACACTAGCAAACTTTTGACTGGGCCCCCCTGCCCTGCGTGCCACACACAGCCCGCCCTTGCAGATAGTGCCCCCCTGTAGATAGTGCCATAGAGCTCTTCCTGTAGACAGTACTATACAGCCCCCCCTGTAGACAGTGCTATACAGCCCCCCCTGTAGACAGTGCTATACAGCCCCCCCTGTAGACCGTGCTATACAGCCCCCCTGTAGACCGTGCTATACAGCCCCCCTGTAGACCGTGCTATACAGGCCCCCTGTAGACAGTGCTATACTGCCCCCCCTGTAGACAGTGCTATATAGCCCCCCCTGTAGACAGGGCTATACAGCCCCTCCCAGTACAGTGCTATACAGCCCCCCATACAGTGCTATAGAGCCCCCCCCCCGTACAATTGTAAAATGCTATACAGCCCCCCTTGTAGATTGTGCCACCACCTCCCTTGTATATAGTGCGATATATATCGCCCCCCCAAACAATAAAAGATTATACTCACCTGACTAACAGAGCTGCTCCTCAATGCCGACAGGATCCTTGCGTGGGCTGGTGTGATCCAATGACGTCATTACGCCATCCTGCGCAGGAATCCTGACCCTGCGCCTGATAGGCTGCAGACCCAATGTGGCCTGTAACCTATGGCAGAGTAGGGAGATACCTCCATGCTCTGTCATAGTGTTCAATAGTATCTGCGTCCTTCAGACTGCTAGTGGAGCCTCTGAGCATGGGTGGGCCCATGCCGGCGGCCGGCACGGGCGCCCTCATGCTGTGGGCCCTGTAGCAGACTGCTTGTATTAGTGACCATATATGTCTGTATTGTGTCAATGTAATTTGAGATTTGTACGGTTGTATTATTTAGGTGGTACTTTAGTTATTCTACCGCTGTTTTTCATCCCAACATGAAAACATCACCACCAACCACTGTCTTTTAATGACGGCTGGATTGAAAGCCCATTTACCCCTGCTGTCTTTATAGGGCCGGCAGAGGTAAACAGGTTAATGATGGGCCGCTACTCATGGACCAGTGCTGTGTGCTTGCCCCCCAGGTTAAAATTTGCCAGCCAGCCCCTGAGTGAAGTGGGGTAAAACAATGTATTTTGTGAAACACTGTAATCTTCTTCTGACAGCGAATCCCTCTTCTTCACTTCTTCTCCTCACTCTGAAACAAAGTGTGAGGAGAAGAAGAGAGGCATGATATTTGCTACCTAAGTTTTCTATAAAAAAAAACGATGTGATCGCTGTAATACGTTCTCATATCAATCACATAATCAGGGAAAAAGCAGATTGGTCCCAGATCTCTACCCAGTACTTGGGGCTATTGGCAACAGCCAGGGCACAGGGCTGTGTGCACGTTATCGCTCATGCGCAGTACTTGAAGTGCCGCCATAAATATACAATGCGGTGGGCTTCAGGGACAAGGGACACCCGCTGTAAATATACAGCGGGTGGTCTTGAGCCAGTTAAGCAAAACCAAAATGTTTTCAACATATTTGCAGCTGGAATTCTTCTTCTGTTCCATGCTGCTGCTCTTCTTCACTCTCATGCGTTGCCTTGGCCTCCATAATGCTTTATTAATGTAGGCAGAGGTGAAGTTTTTCATACTTATGAATGTAATTTCCCCAGCAACCAATGGACGATGCAGCCATTAGCCAAATGTACAAAAACCAATAGAAGAAAACAGTGCAGAAAAAAAGGCAAAAAATCTTTATATATAAAAGGTATATCTTTAATAATCAACTCAACGACACAAGTTGAAAATAAGTCCAACACCAGAAAATGGATGACATCTATCGATCAAATATATATATGTGTAAATCAGTGTGCCACAGCAAAACATGCACCTCTCAGTCTAAACATGCTGCAAAAACTGAGGAGAAAATGACAAAAAGTATGTCAGTAAACATGTATGCTATAAGTATGCCTTCATCTACGAGTAGTAAAAATTATTGCAAACTTTCAAACAGGTTCCCTTCATTTTTGCAAAACACCCAGCGGCCAGACAATCTCTTTAGCACTTTCATGACCGGGTCTTGATGCCCAGAGCAAACTATCTCTTTTGAATGCTGATTTGGTTTATTTCTTCTACCCTAATATTTAATTGAATTGTATTGATGGAAACTTAATTGTCTATTTATTGCTATGGCTTTCTTGTGGATATTCTGTAAATGCTTAAAATGGGAATGCACCATTAGGCTGGGTTCACACACCCTATTTACGGATGTAATTCAGGCGTTTTAACCTCGAATTACGTCCGAAAATACGGCTCCAATGCGCCGGCAAAAATCTGCCCATTTATTTGAATGGGCTTTACGATGTTCTGTGCCGACGGTCATTTTTTTTACGTGCCGCTGTCAAAAGACGGCTCGTAAAAAAGGTGCCCGCGTCAAAGATGTGCCTGTCACCGTTTTCCATTGACTCCATAGAAAAACAGCTCCAATTACGTCCGTAATGGACGCAGCGAAAAACGCCTGCAACATGCCATTACGTCTGAAATTCAGGAGCTGTTTTCTCCTGAAAACAGCTCCGTGATTTCAGCCGTAATGGACGCTGCCGTGTGAACATACCCTTAATCCTCAAATTCTCCCATGCATAATGATGACATATATAGGTACATTGTCTGTCTGATGTATGACATCGCTATAGCATCGAGAACAAAGCCCCTGCACATGGGTGATAATGATCCAGTTACAGAATGTTTTTAGTAAGGGTGCAAGAACAGATAGGACTGGGGTAGAACAGAAACAAATTGGTGGCCAGGGATCATTTTTATATGTTTGGAGTAACATAGATTCTGCGTGAATCTCTAGAAATTGAACACTTGCTGCTTGCAGTTTACAGGTAAACAGTGGGGGTGATCAGCAAATATTTGGGGGACCCTTTTAGAATGGTATTATTCAAAGAAAAGGCACTGTGTTACCATAGTAACCAGACATTCAGACATCACTGGTCAGCTCAAAGCTTCATTGGGATTGTGATGGCAGCAGAGAAAAAGAAAAGGTAGCAGCCATGTCTTGCTATTTTGCACCTCAATATGCAATATTAATCAGATGAATTGGGTGAAGAACCTATTTAAACATATGTCAATTGAATGCATCTAGAACTAGTACAATATTGGCATGTACAACAATATGTTAGCACTGATACTGAGAATAAAAAAAACCCTGGTTCTTGTATATTTTTCCATACATCAACTTGTAAGCAGGGGGAGCAATATAGCTCTCTGATTCCTCCATGTTTTTATGGTCTAAGAAGTTGCACAGGTGACCACCAGAATCCCTACTGAAACACCCACGGCCGTGGACCGCCGGCATCTCCCTCTTACCAGCGGCCGCGACTGCAGGACTGTGTCTCTGCGCTGGTGTCTCCCTTCCCAGGGATGCCAGCGTGCTGTTCTCTTCTTCTTCTCCCCAGCTGTTCAATAGGGTACGCATGCTGGTGCCAAGTCTTAAAGGGCGAGAGCGGGCACCAGTAATATTATCCCCAACCTATCCCTGAGAACCCCAGTCTTTGAAAGGAATCCTGCCCCTTTCCCCAGTGCCTGAGCAATGTTGTGTCTTCCCAGTGTGTGTCCTGCAAAAGTTCCCCAGCTGTATCCTGTACCCCATATCCTGTATCCAGTATATGTGTCCATGCCAAGTCAAGTGTGCAAGACGACTTCACTATCCGTGTCCGGTGTCCTTGCCAAGTCAAGTGTCCAAGATGACTTCACTATCCGTGTCTGGTGTCCTTGCCAAGTCCAGTATCCGAGACAACTGGACTATCCGTGTCCGGTGTCCCTGCAAAGTCCAGTGTCCGATACGACTTCACTATTTGTGTCCGGTGTCCGAGACGACGTCACTATTTGTGTCCGGTGTCCTTGCCAAGATGACTACACTATCCGTGTCCGGTGTCCCTGCCAAGTCCAGTGTCCGAGACGACTTCACTATTTGTGCCCGGTGTCCTTGCCAAGTCCAGTGTCCAAGACGACTACACTATCCGTGTCCGGTGTCCCGGCCAAGTCCAGTGTCCGAGACAACTGCACTATCCGTGTACGGTGTCCCTGCCAAGTCCAGTGTCCGAGACGACTGCACTATTCGTGTCCGTGTCGAGTCAAGTGTCCGAGACGACTTCTGTGTTCAAGATCAGTAATCCGGCACAAGCCTGCTTCTGATGGTCTAGCACAAGCCAGCTTCCAATAGTCCACCACAAGCCTGCTTCCCGTAGTCAGGCACAAGTCAGCTACCTGGGTACTCTCGTTCTAGTGTCTGTCATTAGACCACATACCCCACAGTCGTGACACCTACACTACATGCAGAACTAAGGTGGAAACCCATGCCAGAGAACACAGGAAAAAAAACTACATCTTTAGAACTAAGGAAATTATTCATACCTATAATACTTTTGTCTTTTTTGACACAAAAGTTTTTAACTTTGCATCATGAATTTCATAAGAGACTAGTTTCTCTTAAATAATGATAAAAATACATAAAAAATAAAATAATGGATAATGTGCAATATTGCTTACTATACATGCCAATCACGCTGTACCGAAACAAAACAAAATTGTAATATTGTTGCTTGAGAAAAGGAAAATTTATATTTGCAATGTCAACAGTCTATTTATACATTTGGTTCAAAATTTCAAAGGTCATTTCCTTCTCCCTGACAACTGTAACAAGTCACCTACCTCCGTCAAATGGTGCTTTCGAGGTCTAGTCTTCTGTATTGCAGCTACAAAGCATCAACTGCATAAAAACATAATATAAAGAGGGAGAGGAAAAAAATTGAAATTCACTACAAGATCAGCACACGAGGTGTTAGGAAGATTAAGGCAGCGCATAAACTTAAACCCTGTTTAATGTTTTTCCTATAATAGTATACTTCTACAAGATCAGCACACGAGGTGTTAGGAAGATTAAGGCAGCGCATAAACTTAAACCCTGTTTAATGTTTTTCCTATAATAGTATACTTCTACAAGATCTTGGCCACCCCTCATTTACTAACAGGGTATACCGAGGAAACACTAACGTAATTACACGTCCACTTTTTAACTGTTTTTCCCATAGAAAGTAAATACACATTTTCTTGCTTTTTAGTTTGTTGCTTTATTATTCAGAAGCTGAAAACTGTGAATTTTAATCCCTTCATACTTAGGTATTAAAACGGGAAGGTGGTATAATAATCTCTTTGTAACAGCCAATGAATAAAATGGCTGAGAGATTTTAATTTTTTTTAAAACACATTCCACAAATTCCACAAACATGCAAGTAATGTGCATGTTGTATAAGGGTATGTTCCCACGGGTCAGAAATGCTGTGTAAAAGTCTGCAGCGTCTCCGACCTAGAACCTGCAGAGAATTCTGGAGGAAAAACTGCACCAAATTGTGGATTTAGTGTTAAACATTGGTTATAGCAAAGTATAAACCCTACAAACTGCAACAATATAACTGCTCCCCATTAAAGTCTATCGGACAAACACGCAGCATCTCTGCAGAGAACACGCAGCATAAATTGACACGCTGCAGAATTGAAAGACGGACCGCAGAACACTTTCCGCACGACTTTTGTGTGTTTTTTTTCCGCAGTGTGGGCATCAGATTTTCTAAATCTCATTTAATTTGCTGCTACTGAAAAGGCCGCGGAATTTCTGCACAGAGTTCCGTTGCGGAAATTCCGCAGCGTTTACAATATGTGGGAACCAGGCCAAGGGTTATTTCTGGATGAAATAATGTGCCAGCATCGCTCATTTTAGATCACACAAACTGTAGTATAAAATTTACATATGGAAGAAACCCTTCTCAAAAGATTGAGGTAGAAAGCTAAACACCTTAGTACATTATCCATACCTCCCAACTTTCAAGTATCACAAAGAAGGACAACTGGTGCAACTTGTGCAGCGCAGTAATTTTTTTCTTTTAAGCCACGCCTCTAATCCCACCCAATCGTCGCCCATACACACCCGGTTCAGCCCACACAGTATCATGCTCCCATAGGGCCACCATACAGTATACTGCCCCATAGATGCACCCATACAGAATAAAGCCCCCATAGCTGCCACCATATGGTATACTGCCCCATAGGAGTAGCCACTGACGTCACTGTCCATATATTGGCAGTGACGTCAATGGCTTCCCCGAGCACAGCGCTTAAAGTAGTGCTGTGTCCAGGGAGCTCCCTCTGCTCATCTGCTCTGAACTAATTCTGAAGGAGTGAACTGATGGTTCCCTGCTTCAGAATTGGGTTAAACTGTATCTGCGTCCTGAGAAGTTGACAGCGGGACATACCCCTGGCCGCCCGGGACAGCGCGACACCGCACGGAATCCTGCACTGTCTCGCTGACGGGACGGTTGGGAGGTATTCATTATCGCCAGGATCACACACAGAGTTTTGATGCAGTTTTTGGCTCGTTTCCTTTGGGCAAAAGCCAGAAGTGGATCCAAAAAGAAGGAAAGGTATAAAGAAAAGAGTGATGTATATGATGTGTTTTGACTCAACAAAAGTGAGCCAAAAAGTCAGCCACAAACTACAGTATATTAAAACTGCATGTGTGTGTGTGATCATGGCCTATTAGTGATAGAATGTTAATGTGTTTCTGTCACTACTACTACTATGAGAAATTTGCGTTTAACTTCTTCCCGCTCCTGGACGTACTATTAGGTCATTATGAGTGCATCATTCGAGCTCCATGACCTAATAGTACGTCACAGAAGGAACGGCCATTCCGGCCCCCCTCCCGGCACATACAAGAGCTGTGACAACTGCCGTCTCGTACAGCACTTGCCGCAGCTCCTTCAGCAGGGACCAATCGCGGTGGTCCCTGCTGATTAACCCATTGGAAGCCGTGTTCAATAGCGAACGTGGCTTCTTAGGGGGTTAAAACACCATTGACGTCCGCAACATGATCGCGGGCGTCGATGGTTGCTATGGCAATCGGAGGCCTAACAATGGCCTCCGGCTATGCCATCTATGGAAGCCTAGTGGGTCCTGACAAAGTCAGTGTGCTTGCTGTGAGTGAGTAGCTGACAGCTCTAATACACTGCACTACACATGTGGTGCAGTGTATTAGAATTGCGATCAGGGCCTCCTGCCTTCAAGTGCCGTAGTGGGACAAAAAAAAAAGTTAAAAGTTGTGTAAAAATAAAAAAATAAAAGTTTATAAGTAATAAAAGTAAAAATGCCCCTTTTTCCCTTATCAGTCCTTTATTTTTTTTAAAATTAAATAAACTATACATAATTAGTATCGCCGCGTCCGTAACAGCCTGAACTACAAAAGTATTTTGTTATTTATTCTGCGCGGTAAACGCTGTAAAATAAATTAATAATAAACCATACCAGAATCACAATTTTTTTAGTCACTTCAGCTTCCAAAAAATGAAATAAAAAGAGATCAAAAAATCGCATGTACCCAAACATGGTACTGATCGAAATGACCGTTTTGGTTACGCAAAAAACAAGCCCTGACACAGCTTTCTTGATGGAAAAATAAAGTTATGGCTCTTGGAATATGGCAACACAAAAAGTCAATTATTTCTTATATAAAGTATTTTATTGTGCAAACACCATAAGACATAAAAAAAAAACTATAAACATATGGTATTGCCAAAATCGTATCGCCCTGTAAAATAAAGTGAATATGTCATTTATAGCGCACAGTGAATGCTGTAAAGAAAGGAATAAAAAAACAATAGTAGAATTGCTGTCTTTTAGTCACCACGCCTCATTTGAAATAGAATAAAAACTGATCAAAAAGTCGCATACACCCCATAAATAGTACAATGAATTCCTCAAGGGGTCTAGTTTCCAAAATGGGGTCACTTTTAAGGGGTTTTCCCTATACTGGTACCTGAGAAGCTCTGCAAATGCGACATGGCGCTCAGAAACCAATCCAGCAAAATCTACATGCCAAATAGTGCTCTTGCCTTTCTGAGCCCTGCCGTTTGTCCAACCAGCAGTTTTTGTGTGGAATTACTATCTAAGCCAGAGGTCTCAAGCACGAGGCCCGCGGCCCCTGAGGCTGTCATCTGCGGCCCGCGGGACACAGAGCCGCTAGTATCGGCTCTGCTCTGGTACTCTGTGAAATCCCTGACATCGCTGTCCATATATGGACAGTTTTGTCAGGGTCTTCCCCAGAGTGGAGTCCCGGGCAGAGCGCTAGTATAGGTTCTGCTCCGGGACTCTGTGGAATTCCCTGACATCGCTGTCCATATATGGACAGTTTTGTCAGGGTCTTCCCTAGAGCAGAGTCTCGGGCAGAGTACTAGTATCGGCTCAGCTCCGGGACTCGGTGAAATCCCCTGACATCGCTGTCCATGAACGGACATGCGATGTCTGGGGCTGACCCAGAGCCTGAGTCCCGGGCAGAGCGCTAGCATAGGCTCTGCTCCGGGACTCTATGGAAATCCCTGACATCGCTGTCCATATATGGACAGTTTTGTCAGGGTCTTCCCCAGAGCGGAGTCTCGAGCAGTGCTAGCATAGGCTCTGCTCCGGGACTCTGTGGAATCACCTGACATCACTGTCCACATATGGACAGCGATGTCTAGGGCTTCCCCAGAACTGGACAGTGATGTCAGGAGCACATTTGGAGTCCCAGTAGGAGCGCTAGTAGCGCTCTGCCCGGAACTCTAGCTCTGGGGTTGCCCCTGACATCTCTGTCCATATATGAACAGTGATGTCAGGAGCAGAGCTGGAATCCCAGGCAGGGTGCTAGAAGCGGCCCTGCTCCAGTACTCCAGCTCTGGGCAAGCCCCTGACATCACTGTCCATATATTGACACTGATGTCAGTTGCTTCCCCAGAGTTCCGGAGCAGAGCCTATACTAGTGCTCCGCTCTGGGACACCGGCTCTGGGGTTGCCCCTGACATTACATTCTGGTTCAGGAGGATCCCCTGACGTCACTGTGTATGAACAGTGACATTAGGGGCTCCTCCAGCAGAGGAATCCCTAGCCAAAGCGTCGGCAACGCTCTGGCTGGGGATTCCACTCCTCGAGGGAGCCCCAATGGAGCTATCTACTGGGGGTTTCAGTGGCACTATCCACAAGGGGTGTGTGTGGCATTATCTACAGAGGGCACTGTGGCAGCATCTACAGAGGGCACTGTGGCAGCATCTACAGTGGGCACTGTGGCAGCATCTACAGATGGCACTGTGGCAGCATCTACAGAGGGCACTGTGGCAGCATCTACAGAGGGCACTGTGGCATTATCTACAGAGGGCACTGTGGCATTATCTACAGAGGGCACTGTGGCATTATCTACAGAGTGCACTATGGCATTATCTACAGAGGGCACTGTGGCAGTATCTACAGAGGGCACTGTGGCAGTATCTATAGAGGGCTCTGTGGCACAATCTAAAAAGGGGCTGCCTAATTTTGACATTTGTGTGTCTGCCAAATGCTGCCAACTGAGCTGCCAGACTGCATTTAGCGACACAAACTGTAAAACTGGATTGTTGAAATAAGCACGTGGAGAACTCTCGCAAATTTTTGGTAAGTTTAAACCTTGCGCTATTATTATAGTAATGTAGTATTGTTATAGTAGTTCAAATAACGAATTAATTAACAATAATTTTGTAATGTATCAAATTTTAAAGTAATGCGGCCCGTCAACTTCCGATTTTTTTCTATATGTGGCCCACTTACCCGGCCGAGTTTGAGACCCCTGATCTAAGCAGATACATTTAAAATCAGAAAAATGCAATTTTTTCAAAATTTTCTCTAAATGTTACTATTTTTCACAAATAAACACTAAATATATCGACCAAATGTTACCACTAACATAAAGTCTAATGTGTCACAAGAAAACAATCTCAGAATCGGTTGAATAGGTATAAGCATTCCAGAGTTATTACCACATAAAGTGACACATGTCAGATTTGAAAAATGGGCTGTGAGCCTTAAGGCCAAAACTAGGCTGCGCCATTAAGGGGTTAAGCTCTATGCCAGGGGTCGGGAACCTATGGCTCGCGAGCCAGATATGGCTCTTTTGATGGCCGTATCTGGCTCGCAGACAGGGCTCCTACCTGTCTATGGGAAGGATGCATGCAGTGGCGTAACTACCGCCGTAGTAGCAGTAGCGGCTGCTACGGGGCCCGCGGCATGAGGGGGCCCGTGTCGCCCGCCGGCACGGGCCCCCACCATGGCCGGAGGCTCCGCTAGCAGCCGCTATGGCTGCTACAGCGGGACGCCACTGAACACTACGGCAGAGCATGGAGGTATCTCCCCGCTCTGCCATTAACTGGTTCCCGACCGCTGGCTGTTATTTTTACGGCCAGCGGTCAGGGTCCTTAAAACCCGAGCCATAGACTTTCTACGGCTCGGGTTTTAACTTGCTGCCCGCGCGATCGGGCAGCTGAATGTCGGGTCTCCGGCTGTCAGTGACTGCCGGGGACCCTGAGGAGAGGATAGAAGCAGCTTTCGCTGCTTCTGTCTTCTCCGATGTCTTCTTACACATCGCTCAATGAACGCTGTGTATAGGAATAGAGACAGCAGCAGCGGCGCTGTCTCTATTCCTCCCGGTGATCATGTGACTGGTCACATGATCGCCGGGTGCTGTTACTGACAGACTGCTGCTGGGTCTAACAAGACCCAGCACAGCCCTATTAGTGACAATCGTCACTATGAGAGGGCTGATTTCCCCTGTAACTGGGGCTGCTGTGCAGCTCCAGTTACAGTGGAAAAACATGGTGTAAATGTAAAAGAAAGAAAATATATAAAGTTCCCCAAAGGTCTTCTTTGACCTTTGGGGGACAGACCATAGTAATAAAAAAATAATAAAGTAAAGTGCAAAAAAAATTTAAATAATAAATACACATAAAATACCCACCCCAAAAAAACCGTTCCCCCCGCCAATCATTGTTGTAACGCTAGCGCTGACCCAATTACCCTAATATAGACATGTAATATATAAAAATTTACGGTAGACAATGCCGATCACAAATAAAAGGTCTATTTTAGGGTAAAACTATGTTATTACCAAAAAAAAAAAAATAGCTGAAATGTAAAAAAGCTTATTTTTTTACTATTATTTTCAAACTTTATGAATAAAAATTCCAAAATAGCAAAAAAGGTGTGTATAAAAACGATAAAAAATGAAACCTGCATTGTCTACGGAAAAAACGTCGCAAAAATCACGTCGTTAGCCCAACAAATAAAAAAGTTAGAGCCATTTAACTAACACGTGCTAAAAATGGCTAAACGGTGTCTGGTCCTGAAGGCGCAAAATAGAGCAAAATACATGTACCCCCCCCCCCCCCCCCTCTCCACAGGACATGTATCCCCTCTCCACAGGATATCCACAGGACATGTATCCCCCTCTCCACAGGACATGTATCCCCCTCTCCACAGGACATGTATCCCCCTCTCCACAGGACATGTATCCCCCTCTCCACAGGACATGTATCCCCTCTCCACAGGACATGTATCCCCCTCTCCACAGGACATGTATCCCCCTCTCCACAGGGACATGTATCCCCCTCTCCACAGGACATGTATCCCCTCTCCACAGGACATGTATCCCCTCTCCACAGGACATGTATCCCCTCTCCACAGGACATGTATCCCCCTCTCCACAGGACATGTATCCCCCTCTCCACAGGACATGTATCCCCCTCTCCACAGGACATGTATCCCCCTCTCCACAGGACATGTATCCCCTCTCCACAGGTTATCCACAGGCCATGTATCCCCCTCTCCACAGGACATGTATCCCCCTCTCCACAGGACATGTATCCCCCTCTCCACAGGACATGTATCCCCTCTCCACAGGACATGTATCCCCCTCTCCACAGGACATGTATCCCCCTCTCCACAGGACATGTATCCCCTTTAAACATATTGTACGGCTCTCGCGGAATTATATTTCAAAATATGTGGCGTTTACGGCTCTCTTAGCCAAAAAGGTTCCTGACCCCTGCTCTATGCTATACATACTTTATAGCCAATTGGGTTGTTTTTATTTAATGGATACACACTGGCGCACACGTATCAATACTGGCTTATTTTGTCAGCTTTATTGTATTTTGCCGCAGGTTTTTGGACTTTATGAAACCAATATCGCATGCTTTTAGGTTTTTTTTTCCCCTACTGGTACCTTGCAGAGCTTGTCACTAGAACACAGGTGCCATTTCCAGCAGCCTGTACTCTGAATAGAGTGAACAGAGAAGTTGTCACACTATGATGAACATTGCAACAGCTCCTCTGTTAAATCCACTATTTCTTTATTCTGCTGACAGTGGCAGCATCGGGATTTACCTGTCACTGCTCAGTTTTATTACTTTATTCTACGGGTTAATATGACTACACCGATACCAAATTACTACAGGTTTTTTAAAAATGTTTTAATACTTTTAGGCCTTATTTAAAAGAGTGTTGCGCACCTCAGACGTGAAAAACTATAGTTTTTAATGTCTGAGGTGCATCCGTGCTCGGCGCTGCGCTGATGTCTCACATCCCCCATAGATGCGAGTCTATGGAGGGATGCGTGATGCGTGAAAAGATAGGACAAGTCCTATTTTCCCACGGACCCTTAAAACGGTCTGTTTGAACAACCAGTGGCGGATCATCATTAGGGCGGTTCGGGTGGCCGCCTGGGGCCCAAGGCCCCATGGGGTCCATGGCCGCCCGAACCGCCTCATGCCCGGTGGTGTCGCTAGCACCGGAGGTGGCCCCCGGTGCCAGGGCCGCACCTGTCATGAGGCGAGGTAAGCTTCTGTCCGACTTCCAGCTATTAGCAGCCGTGGTCTGTGCTGCGATCTTACATCTCCCTGTGCTGCTTTAGAAGCTCCCCCTCCAGCCCCCCTTCCCTGCACTACACACCTCTCCTGCTGCTGTTACCAGTTGGGACGTGAGGGAGGGGGAGCGGAGACTGTCGGCGGGCTCTGTGTCGGGCTGTGAGCAGGAGAAACGCTGAGTGAAGGCTCCCACCCCATTAACCTGGTCAACGCCCTTCACAAATATCCTACATAAAAGGTAAGTGCATGTGTGTTTACAATGTGTACTTTATATGTGTATAATGTGCATATTCATGTGTGTCTGTGATGTGTACATGTGTGTGTGTGTATGTATGTATGTATATCTAGTGTGTGTGTATATATGTATGTATGTATGTTTATATAGTGGGTGTTTGTATGTATATATAGTGTGTGTCTATGTATGTATGTATATATAGTGTGTGTATGTATCTATATATATATATAGTGTGTGTATGAATATATGTATGTATATATATATATAGTGTGTGTATGTATGTATATAGTGTGTGTGTATATGTATGTATGTATATATATATATCTATATATATATATATATATATATATATCGTGTGTGTGTGTGTGTATATATAATTTATATATATTTCTGCAGCAATTCCGCAGAAACTAGTAGAAAAAAAGCACCATTTTCTGAATTTTTGCTGCAGAAAATGGTGCGTATTTTGCGGCGTTTTTCTCAATGTTGGGGGAGGGTGACATCTCCTCTGAAAAACGCAATTTAGTCGACTATCTGCAGCAGGAATTGACATGCTGCGGCATGAAAAATACGCACCGCAGGACAAAATTTATGGTCGGAAATCTGGATGAGATTTGTTAAATCTCACTCACTTTACTGCTACTGTATTCTGCGTATTTTCCGGGTGGAAAAAACGCAGCAATTCCGTTAAGTATGGACAAGCCCTAATACAGTAGCAGCAGAGTAGATTAGATGTGAACAATTCTCATCTACACGCTGCGTAAATGATAAGTGGAAAAAAAACACTCAGAAATTGACCTGCGGTGTGGTTTTTTATTCCGCAGCATGTCGAATGTATTTGCGTAAACACTGCTTATTTGTTTTGGGTTTTCCCCATTTAATTCAATCTGGAGGTAAAACCCGCAACAGATAGCAGATGTTATGTAAAAACGCAATTTAGAAAAACTAAAAATCTTATACCTGCCCAGAATTCTGTTTCTTCTTCCGGGCCGGCCTCCTGGGATGACGTTTCATCCCATGTGACCGCTGCAACCAATCACAGACTGCAGCGTTCACATGGGATAAAATGGCATCCCAGGGCTGCAGTGTAGCGACGCTGTGTAGCACTATATATAAGGGGGAGCGCTGTTTGGCACTATATATAAGGAAGGGAGTTCTGTGTGGCACTATAGACAAGGGGGGAGTGCTGTGTGACTATCTATAGGGGGCTGTGTGTGGTGCTATCTACAGGGGTGTGTGTGTGGCGCTATCTACAGGGGGTGTGTGGTGCTATCTATAGGTGTGTGTGTGTGTGTGTGTGTGTGTGTGTGTGTGTGTGTGTGTGTGTTTGGTGCTATCTACAGGGGCGGGTGTGGTGCTAACTATTGGGGGGCTGTGTGTGGCGCTATCTACAGGGTGTGTGTGTGGCGCTATCCACATGGGGGGTTGGCGTTATCTACAGGGGGCACTGTGTATGTGGTGCTTTACTTTACAGTGTGTGACACAATTATATTCAGGGGCGCAGTGCATGGTGATATTATATTTAGGGGCTGCAGAAATGGGTTATGGCCGGGAGAAGTCGTCATGAGCTCTGGACCAGATGGAGAAGAAAGGAGGAAAAAAACCTACTAGCATCTGAGACGTCGTCACCTGTGAGTCACTGGATTTGTAGAGAATCTGTCCCCTCTCCTGACATGTTTATTATAGGAAATCCTTGTATTCCAAATAAAGTTTTTGTGCAGTCCAGGACTGATAGAAAAATTGGTGTTACCAATCCGCTTGTCAGGAGTATATGTCCCTACACAGTGTGATACTGTCAGTATCTAGGGACACAGCCCTGTGAAAGGGGAATCGTAACACCCATTTGTTAATGCTTGCGCAAAAAGGTGGTGTTAGCAATAGTTACGTCGCGGTGGCGGTGGAGAAGAGTGGCCCAAGTTTGGGTAACAGCCCAGGGCCTATGTTCTACTTAATCCGTCACTGGAAACAACGGCTGTGTGAACGGACACATTAAATTACATAGGTCCGTGGGACGGCCGCTGTTTCAATGGCCGTCCCACGGAAGTTTAACATGCTCGTGTAAATAAGGGCCTGTTCACATCACCGTTCATTTCCGTTCCGCGGTTCCATCGGAGGTTTCAATCGGGTGAACCCCGCAATGGAAAGTGAAAGCACAGCTTCCGTTTCAGTCACCATTGATCTCAATGGTGACGGAAACATGGCTAATGCTTTCCGTTCGTCACCATTTCGGCAGGTTTCCGGTTTTCCGACGGAATCAATAGCGGAGTCGACTGCGCTATTGATTCCGTCGGAAAACCGGAAACCTGCCGGAATGGTGACGAACGGAAAGCATTAGCAATGTTTCCGTCACCATTGAGATCAATGGTGACTGAACTGAAGCTGTGCTTTCACTTTCCATTGCGGGGTTCACCCGACGGAAACCTCTGACGGAACCCCGGAACGGAAAGCGAATGGTGATGTGAACAGGCCCTAAGGCCTTACAAGAAAAAAACTAAGTTGTTAGAAATAAAATTAGTTTTGTGTTGCCATATTCTGAGAGCCATAACTATTTTATTTTTCCGTCGTTTGGTATGTGGGCTTATTTTTGCGGGGCGAGCTGTAGTTTCTATTGCTACTATTTTGGGGTACATGAGACTTTTTGATCCCTTTTAATTCTAAATGTTTTTGTAAGCGATTTTGGCATTTACATTTTTTTTTTACAGCGTTCCCCGTGCGGGTTAAATAATGTTGTATTGTGATAGTTTGGACTTGTATGGACGCGGCGATACCAGTTATGTTAATTTTTTACATTGCTTTTGGGGGAAGATGGGAAAGGGTTTTTTTTTATATATGAAAAAAAACGTAACTGTTTTTAACTTTTTTTACTACTCCCTCTAGGGGACTTGAACCAGCGATCGTTGGTTGAATACTAATATATTGCAGTTTAACGTGCTTCTGCTTATTTAGCCCCCAGGCTGCCATGACGACCATCAGCACTCCGTGATCGCATGGGGGGGGTGATGGCACGTCAGAGGGGGCCGCCGTCTGTTTCTAACTGCTTAAATGCCGCGGTCGCTATTGACTGCGGCATCTATGGGGTTAAACAAGTGGGATCCCACTTGTTACACCGACGTGTCGGCTGTAAGATACAGACGGAATGGTCGTTCTATGGAGCGAGCGCAGCACGTGAGCCCGCTCCATAGTCACCCACCCGACCTCCGCCATATTTATACTGCGGATGTTGGGAATGTGTTTTGTTATTATACAATAACAGCAGACAACCTCTTTAACCCTTTCAATGCCAAGGTAAAGTAAGTATGAGGGTATGTTCACACGCAGTGTTATCAGGCGTATTTTGGGGCGTTTACGCCTCGAAAAATGCCTGAAAAAACGGAAGCTGGACGCCTACAATCATCTGCCCATTGAAATCAATTGGAAAAACAGCATTTAGTTCATATGGGGCGTCTTTTTACGCCTCTGTTTTAAAAAACGGAGCGTAACAGATGCTCCGTAAAAAGACGTAGCATGTCACTTCTTGAGGCGTTTTTTGGAGCTGATTTTTCATTGAACGCTATGAAAAACGCCTCAAAAAACGCCTCAAAAACACCTGTAAAAAAGCTACAAATTAAGGGTATGTTCACACGGCAGCGTCCGTCACGGCTGAAATTACGGGGATGTTTTCAGGAGAAAACATCCCCGTAATTTCAGCCGTAACGGCATGTGCAGGCGCTTGAATTCCGCATCCATTACGGACGTAATTGGCGCTGCTTTTCATTGGAGTCAATGAATAACGGCTCCAATTACGCCCCAAGAAGTGACAGGTCACTTCTTTGACGCGGGCGTCTATTTACGTGCCGTCATTTGATAGCGGCGCGTAAATATACGCCTCGTGTGATCAGACAAACGTCAGCCCATTGCTTTCAATGGGCAGATGTTTGTCAACGCTTTCAAGCCGCATTTTTCGAACGTAATTTGGGGCAAAAACGCCCGAATTACGTCCGTAATTAGTGTGTGTGAACATACCCTAAAAGAAGCTTCATTTTCAGCTTCAAAAACGCCTGAAAATTAGAGGCTGTTTTCGCAGCGTTTTCGCTGTGTTTTCGCAGCATTTTTAACGCCCATTTTTGGAGCTGTTTTCATTGGAGTCTATGAGAAAACGGCTCCAAAAACGTCCCAAGAAGTGTCCTGCACTTCTTTTGACGAGGCTGTAATTTTACGAGCCGTCTTTTGACAGCGACGCGTAAAATGACAGGTCGTCGGCACAGTACATCATAAGACCCATTGAAAGTAATGGGCAGATGTTTGCCGACGTATTGGAGGCGTTTTTTCAGACGTAATTCGAGGCGTAAAATGCCTCCAATACGTCTGAAAATAGGTCGTGTGAACCCAGCCTTAGAGTGACTCGATCTGCTACCACTCAGGCTGGGAGGCTGAGGAGTGGGAGAACCTATCACAGCCTGGCCAGACGGAGCTAGCTCTCGCCCTCTGTCTATTTATACCTTTATTTCCTGCTCCTCCTTTGCCTGTGATTCTGTCTGGTTTCCTGGCTCTGCTGCTCCTGCTATATTATTGACCTCTGCTTCAAATTGACCCTGGCTTTACTGACTACTCTCCTGCTCTGCGTTTGGTACCTCGTACACTCCTGGTTTGACTCGGCTCGTTCACTACTCTTGTTGCTCACGGTGTTGCCGTGGGCAACTGCCCCATTTTTTTTAGCTTCTGTGTACCCTTGTCTGTTGGTCTGTCGTGCACTTATTGAGCGTAGGGACTGTCGCCCAGTTGTACGCCGTCGCCTAAGACGGACCATGCAAGTAGGCAGAGACTGAGTGGCGGGTAGATTAGGGCTCAGCTGTCTGTCTCCCTACCCCGGCATTACATAATCACAGGCCCAAATACCTTTTCTACCCTGGTCCCCGACACACTATGGACCCCCTTGAGGCCCTGGCTCAGCAAATGCAGGGTCTTTCCCTACAGGTCAAAGACCTGGCTCAGAGGTGCAATCAGCGTGATGCTACCCTGGTAGTGCCCCCCACCTCACCTCTAGAACCCCACCTCAAGTTGCCTGACCGGTTCTCAGGGGACAGGAAGACTTTTTTCTCCTTCCTGGAGAGTTGTAGGCTCTATTTCCGTTTAAAGCCCCACTCCTCAGGTTCTGAGAACCAGCGAGTGGGTATAATTATGTCCCGGCTCCAGGACGGCCCCCAGGAATGGGCCTTCTCCTTGGCTCCTGACGCCCCTGAACTTTCGTCTGTTGATTTTTTTTTTCCGCTCTCGGGCTCATCTATGACAAGACTGCCTTTGCCGAGAGTCAGCTGGTGACCTTACGTCAGGGTAAGAGACCCGTTGAGGAGTACTGTTCTGACTTTAGGAAGTGGTGTGTAGCTTCTCGGTGGAATGACCCTGCCCTGAGGTGTCAGTTTAGATTGGGTCTGTCGAACGCCCTGAAAGACCTGTTAGTTAGTTATCCCTCTTCGGACTCTCTAGATCAGGTTATGGCTTTAGCGGTAAATCTTGACCGACGTCTCAGGGAACGACGACTCTAACGTTTTTGTGCCTTTAACTCTGACTCCCCTATGATGGACCCAGAGGTTTCGTTGCTTCGTTCCTCCACGGAAAACTCGGATGAACCTATGCAACTCGGGGCCTCCGTGTCTCCCCAACAACGTAGAGAGTTCCGCAGGAAGAATGATGTCTGCTTCTACTGTGGGGATGACAAGCATCAATTGAACGACTGTCCTAGGCGTAAGAATAAGCAGCCGGAAAACTTCCGCGCCTAAGTGACCATCGGGGAGGTCGCTTGGGCGCACAGGTATTTCCCGTAAATATGAAGCCTAATAAAATCTTGCTTCACTTTCAGGTCTCTTTTGGTGGTAGGTCTGCCACCGGCAGTGCCTTTGTGGACTCAGGGTCTTCTGCTAATATTATGTCTGTGGAATTTGCTATGTCTCTAGCTATGCCTTTAATTGATTTGCCTAAACCTGTCCCGGTAGTGGGTATCGACTCCACTCTGCTTGCTAATGGTTATTTTACACAGCATACCCCTGTATTTGAACTCATGGTTGGCTCCATGCATTTGGAGCAGTGTTCTGTGTTGGTGATGCAGGGATTATCGTCCGATTTGGTTTTAGGCCTTCCTTGGTTGCAGATGCATAATCCCACGTTTAACTGGAATACTGGGGAACTTACCAAATGGGGTAATGAAGGCATGACGTCCTGTTTTTCTGTTAATTTTATTTCTCTCCCTGAGGAGGAAACAGGACTTCGCTGATGTTTTTTCTAAAGAGGCTTCCGAAGTGTTACGTCCTCATAGAGAATACGATTGCGCAATCAATTTGGTACCAGGAGCTAAGCTCCCTAAGGGTAGGATTTTTAATCTCTCTTGTCCCGAACGTGAGGCCATGAGAGAATATATCCAAGAAAGCCTGGCCAAGGGTTACATTCGCCCCTCTACTTCTCCGGTAGGTGCTGGCTTCTTCTTCGTAGGGAAGAAGGATGGTGGTCTTAGGCCGTGCATCAATTACCGAAACTTGAATAAGGTCACTGTAAGGAACCAGTATCCCCTTCCTTTGATTCCTGATCTCTTCAATCAGGTTCAGGGGGCCCAATGGTTCTCTAAGTTTGATCTTCGGGGGGCTTATAACCTTAGCCGAATTAGAGAAGGGGATGAGTGGAAGACTGCGTTTAACAAGGCTGAAGGTAATTTCGAATACGTCATCATGCCCTTTGGGTTGAGTAATTCTCCCGCGGTCTTCCAGAATTTCATAAATGAGATTTTAAGAGACTTCCTGGGGGTATTTCTTGTAGTGTACCTTGATGATATACTTGTGTTTTCCAAGGACTGGTCTTCCCACATTGAGCATGTCAGGAAGGTGCTCCAGGCCCTTCTGGAAAACAAACTGTTTGCTAAATCCGAAAAATTTGTGTTTGGGGTGCAGGAGATACCATTTTTGGGTCAAATCCTCACTCCTAATGAATTCCGCATGGACCCTGCCAGGGTTCAGGCTGTGGCTGAATGGGTCCAACCTGCCTCCCTGAAGGCGTTACAGTACTTCCTGGGGTTTGCTAATTATTACAGGAGATTTATTGCTAACTTCTCGGTCATCGCTAAGCCTCTTACGGATCTTACTCGCAAAGGTGCTGATATCCTCCACTGGCCTCCGGAGGCGGTCCAGGCTTTTGAGATCCTTAAGAAGTGCTTTATCTCTGCCCCAGTGCTGATTCAGCCTAACCAAAGGGAGCCATTCATCGTGGAGGTTGACGCCTCCGAGGTGGGAGTGGGTGCTGTCTTGTCCCAGGGTACCAGGTCCCTCACCCATCTCCGTCCTTGTGCCTACTTCTCCAGGAAGTTCTCACCCACTGAGAGTAACTATGACATGGGCAACCGCGAACTCTTAGCCATTAAATGGGCATTTGAAGAGTGGCGCCACTTCTTGGAGGGGGCTAGGCACCAGGTAACTGTCCTTACCGAACACAAGAATCTGGTTTTCCTAGAATCTGCCCGGAGGCTAAACCCGAGACAAGCTCGATGAGCGTTGTTTTTTACTAGATTCAACTTTGTGGTCACCTATAGGGCTGGGTCTAAAAATATTAAAGCTGATGCACTGTCGCGTAGCTTCATGGCCAGCCCTCCTTCCGAGGAAGATCCTGCTTGTGTTTTGCCCCCAGGTATAATCATATCCTCTGTTGATTCTGACTTAGTCTCCGAAATTGCGGCTGATCAAGGTTCAGCTCCCGGGAACCTTCATGAGAACAAGCTGTTTGTTCCCCTGCAATTCCGGCTAAGGGTACTCAGGGAAAACCATGACTCTGCACTATCTGGCCACCCAGGCATCCTGGGTACCAAGCACCTCATTGATAGAAACTATTGGTGGCCTGGGTTGCCTAAAGACGTTAAGGCCTACGTCGCCGCTTGTGAAATTTGTGCTAGGTCCAAGACTCCCAGGTCCCGACCAGCGGGCTTACTATGTTCTTTGCCCATTCCCCAGAGACCTTGGACCCATATCTCCATGGATTGTATCACCGACCTGCCTCCATCTCAAGGCAAGTCGGTGGTGTGGGTTGTAGTAGACCGCTTCAGTAAGATGTGCCACTTTGTGCCCCTCAAGAAACTACCCAATGCCAAGACGTTAGCTACCTTGTTTGTCAAACACATCCTGTGTCTACATGGGGTTCCTGTCAATATTGTTTCTGACAGAGGGGTACAATTTGTTTCATTGTTTTGGAGAGCTTTCTGTAAAAAGTTGGAGATTGATCTGTCCTTCTCCTCGGCCTTCCATCCTGAAACTAATGGCCAAACTGAGAGGACTAATCAGTCTCTAGAACAATATTTAAGGTGTTTTAGCTCCGACAGTCAATATGATTGGGTCTCCTTCATTCCCCTCGCTGAATTTTCCCTTAATAACCGGGTCAGTAACTCGTCAGGGGTCTCCCCCTTTTTCTGTAATTTTGGGTTTAATCCACGGTTCTCCTCCGTTTCACCTGGTGGTACCAACAATCCCGAGGTAGATGTAGTTCATCGGGAACTGTGCACAGTCTTGGCCCGGGTTCAGAAGAACCTAGAGGCGTCCCAGAGCATACAAAAGACTCAGGCAGATAGAAGACGTTCTGCTAACCCCTTGTTTGTGGTTGAGGATCTGGTGTGGCTATCTTCAAAAAAATTTGCGTCTTAAAGTTCCGTTCAAAAAATTTGCTCCCCGGTATATAGGGCAGTACAAGGTCATTGAGGTCCTTAACCCTGTCTCCTTCCGACTGGAGTTACCCTCGTATTTTCAAATACATGACGTGTTTCATGCCTCCCTCCTGAAACGCTGCTCTCTGTCCTTGGCTACCTCGAGGAAACCTCCGGTCCCTGTTCTCACCCCTGAAGGGGTAGAATTCGAGGTGGCCAAGATTGTGGACAGCAGGATGGTCCAAGGCTCCCTCCACTACCTGGTCCATTGGAGAGGATACGGGCCTGAGGAGAGAACTTGGGTAAACGCCCGGGATGTTCACGCTGCGGTATTGCTCAGGAGGTTCCATCTTCGGTTCCCCAATAAGCCAGGTCCACCTAGGAAGGGTCCAGTGGCCCCTCATAAAAGGGGGGGGGTACTGTAAAGGATTTGCCAGACACAGCTTCTGTGTCGACGCCCGTGGTTAATCAGCCTGCATCTGCTCCTAGGTCTGATAAAGTGACTCGATCTGCTACCACTCAGGCTGGTAGGCTGAGGAGTGGGAGACCCTGTCACAGGCTGGCCAGACGGAGCTAGCTCCCGCCCTCGGTCTATTTATATCTTAATTTCCTGCTCTTCCTTTGCCTGTGATTCTGTCTGGTTTCCTGGCTCTGCTGTTCCTGGTAGTACTATTGACCTCTGCTTCAGATTGACCCTGGCTTTGCTGACTACTCTCCTGCTCTGCGTTTGGTACCTTGTACACTCCTGGTTTGACTCGGCTCGTTCACTACTCTTGTTGCTCACGGTGTTGCCGTGGGCAACTGCCCCATTTCCCTTAGCTTCTGTGTACCCTTGTCTGTTTGTCTGTCGTTCACTTATTGAGCGTAGGGACCGTCGCCCAGTTGTACGCCGTCGCCTAGGACAGGCCGTGCAAGTAGGCAGGGACTGAGTGGCGGGTAGATTATGGCTCCCCTGTCTGTCTTCCTACCCCAACATTACAGCACCATTTGGCTTTTGGAGCTCAAATTTATCAGGAATGGCTTGCGGAGGCCATGTCGCATTTGCAAAGCCCCTGAGGGACCAAAACCATGAAAACGCCCAAAATGGGACTCCATTTAGGAAACTACTCATGCTTGAAGAATTCATCTAGGGGTGTAGTGAGCATTTTTATCCCACAGATGCCTCATAGATTTTATTAGGATTGGGCAGTGAAAATTAAAAAAAAACGTTTTTCTTTAATACGACATAGCTTTAGCACAACATTTTTACTTTCTCAACAAATAAAGGAAAAAAAGAACCCCAACATTTGTAAAACAACTTCTCTAGTGTACGGAAATACCCCATATGTGGTAATAAACTGCTGTTTGTGCACACAGCAAGGATCAGAAGAGAAGGAGCCCCATTTGGCTTTTGGAGTACAGATTTTGCGGGATTGATTTCTTGGCACAATGTCGCTTTTGCAAAGCCCCTAAGGTACCAGTACAGTGGAAAATACCCAAAAGTGACTCCATTCACGAAACTAGGGGTGTAGGGGGCATTTTGACCCCACAGGTGTTTAATAGAATTTATTAGCATTGGGCAGTGAAAATAAAATACCTTTTCTTTAATAAGACGTATCTTTAGCTATAAAATTTTCATTTTCTCAAGAAATAAGGGAAAAAAAGAACCCCAACATTTGTAAAGCAATTTCTCCCAAGAACGGCAATACCCCATTTGTGGTCTTTAACTGCTGTTTGGGCACAGGGCGGGGCTCAGAAGGGAAGGTGCGCCTTTTGGCTTTTGGTGTGCAGATTTTGCTGGATTGGTTTCTAGACGCTATGTCGCATTTGCAAAGCCCCTGTGGGACCAAAACAGTAGAAATCTCCCAGAAATGATCCCATTTTTTAAACTACACCCCTCAAGGTATTCACCTAGGGGTGTAGTGAGCATGTTAACCCCGCAGGTGTTTTGCAGAAATTGTGAGGCGTTTTCCCCACGACCTCTCCTCCTGTTCCGGCGTCCTCCATTACCGCATGCTCATCCCGAGCTCCACTTACCCGATCCGGACGCTCTGCTGGCCCTGGACGGCACCAGGTAAGTGCATCCCTTACCTCATGCCGCGGCCGTCATCCTCGATGTGCGGCTGCAGTCACTAGAGGGCGCGCGCTGACTCGTCCTGTCTTAAAGGGCCAGCACGCCTTAATTCCTAAGACTTCCTATTTAAGGTTCCTCCTTCCTTGCATCCCTGCTTGTTCAACCAAGTTCACCGTGAGTTTCCCTGTGCCCTGGTTCCCTGTTTCCGTCCGTTCTGCCTTTTGTCTGGATTTCCCGTTGCTGACCTCTGCCTGAACTTGACTATCCTTGTCTGCCGCCTGCCTTGACCTATTGCTATTCATACCCGTTACGCCGCCTGCCTTGACCTATTGCTTCTATACCCGTTACGACGCCTGCTTCCTGCCCTGACCTATTGCTGCCATACCCGTTACGACGTCTGCTGCCTGTCCTGACTTCTGCCTATCCATCCAACCGCCTCTACCCGCTGTGCCAAGCGTTGCCTGGGTTCCAAGCACCATCTCCCAGACGACACCGAGGATCCACGAACAAACCGGTGAGAACCGTTATAGTGTGCAGTCAATGTTGCAGAGTGAAAATAGTTTTTTTTCATAGATATGCCATTATGTGGGGCCCAGCTTGTACCACCATAACAAGACAGCTCTCTAATTATTATGCAGAGTTTCCCGGTTTTAGAAACACCCTACATGTAGCCCTAATCTTTTGCCTGGACATTCGACAAGGCTCAGGAGTGAAAGAGCACCATGCGCAGTTGAGGCCTAATTTGGCGATTTACAAAGTATTGGTTCACAATTGCAGAGGCTCCGATGTGAAATAATAAAAGAAACCCCTGAGAAGTGACCCCATTTTGGAAACTACACCCCTCAAGGAATTTATTAAGGGGTGTAGTGAGCATTTTCACACCACAGGTCTTTTCCATAAATGATTGCGCTGCGGATGGTGCAAAGTAAAAATTTTAATTTTCCCCTAGATATGCTATTTCAGTGGCAATTATGTCGTGCCCAGCTTGTGCCACTGGAGACACACACCCCAAAAATTGTTAAAAGGGTTCTCCCGGTTATTTCGATGCCATATATGTGGAAGTAAACTACTCTTTGGGCACACTGTAGGGCTTGGAAGGGAGGGAGCACCATTTGGCTTTTGGAGCGTGTATTTGCTTGGTAGTAATTTTTTTGGAGTTTTACTGGTATTTTAGTTTATAATGTGGGGGCATATGTAAGCTGGGCAGAGTACATCAGGGGCATAGTCAGGTGGTATAATAATAGGGCAAAATAATCCATAGATATTTGTTATGCTGTGAAGAATCCTTTCTGCACAGGCCAGTGTCGCACTGATAAATGTCCTTTCTTATCCCCCTTTGGGTCCACACTCTGCACCTTTGCAGTTTGGGGAATTTTGCTGGGAAGTGTTGTCCTGGTATAATACAGGCACCCTCGCTTCCAGCAGATATGTTTGAGTCCTCCCCTTCCTGGTTCCCTAATTTTAGTGCCTTGATAAATCGCCTATTGAAACAGAAGAAATGTTCCCCTCGGGCCTGCACAACTGCATATTTTTCTTTCCTGACTTATTGGAGCCTTAACTAATTAATAGACGTAGTGGCATGAGGGCTGGTTTTTTTTGCGGGACGAGCTGGAGATATTATTGGTACCATTTTGCTGTACATGCGACTTTTTGATCACTTTTTATCCTATTTTTTTTTTAGGCAAGGTAATAAAAAAACAGCAATTCTGGCATAGTTTTTTTACGTTTTTTTTTACGCCGTTCACCATGCATTATAAATTACATGTTAACTTTATTTTGCGGGCCAGTACCATTCCGGCGTTACCTAATTTATAGAATTTTTTGATGTTTTACAACTTTTTGCACAATAAAATTACTTTTGTAAGAAGAACTTACTTTTTTTGTCGCCATGTTGTAAGAACCATAGCTTTTAAATTTTTTCGTCGACGGAGCTGTATGAGGGCTTGTTTTTTGCGAGACGAGCTATAGTTTTTATTGGTTCCATTTTTGGATACATGCGACCTTGTGATCACTTTTTATTCAAATTTTTGTAGGGCAAAGTGACCAAAAAACGAAATTCTGGCGTTTTGTTACGGTTTTTTTTATGCCGTTGACCGCGATAACATAATATTTTTATAGTTCAGGCCGTTATGGATGCGGAGATACCAAATATGTATGGTTTATTTATTTATTTTCAATAATAAAAAACTTGATAAGGGAAAAGGGAGATTATGGTGTTTTATTTTATTACTTGAAACTTTTATTATATTTTTTACAACAAATTTTTCGCTTTTTTTTACTTGAAGGTTCAACAGTCAGATCCTTTTTCTAATACATTGCACTACTTATGTAGTGCAATGTATTAGATTTGTCATTCACTGATAGCAAGCCGATTAGGCTTTGCCTTCGCGCGGGACCTAATCGGCTTCCGTAATGGCGGATCAGGAGGCCATTGTTAGGCTATAGCATGGCAGGGCTACCGATCTGCTACCAAGCACAAAGGGGTTAATGGCAGGAATCGGAGCTAGCTCTGGTTCCTGCCGTTACAGGTGGATGTCAGCTGTAACATACAGCTGACATCCACCACTGATGAAGACAGCTCAGCTCCTGAGACGGCGCCATCTTGTCGGCGGCTACGGAAGCCTTTTAGGCCCCACCTCCGTTCGGGTCCTGAAATTCTTCCATACTAGGCATACCGGGAGGCTAGTGTTAGGCCTCCGGTTGTCTTTGCAGCCACCGGTATACTGGCAATTTCATCGCTGGGGTGGCGATGAGCTGCAAACACCTTAAATGCAGCGATCGCTTTTGACAGCTCCATTTAAGGGGTTAATGGCAGGGATAGGAGAAAACTTCAGTCCTCGCCATTACCCCTGGGTGTCAGCTATAACATGCAGCCGACACCCCGGTATGGTGGCACCGACCCAGCTTCTGAGTCAGTGTCCACCATTTGTCGTATGGATACAGCAAAATGCGGGAAGCACTAGCTTTCCATGACGTATCCATATGACAAATGTCGGGAAGGGGTTTTGCTGGTCTTTTTGAAACAGAAGTTAGATCCGCTGATCGCTGCATCAGCTTTAAGACCTGGCGATTAGCTGTTATCAAAATAGGAAGCCACATCTGGCCACTTATGTCTCAATCTAGAATTACATGGCAACTATTGAAATAAATTAATTAACGAATGGGACACTTAAATGACGTTTATATGCCCTAATAGGGCATATGGATACGAGTTGTCTTTATAAGACAACCCCTTTAAACTCTATGAGAGTTATGAAACCAGCTGAGCCAATGCGCTTGACTTTTCTCGAAACTCCCATACATCCCAATGCTTCTCCTTTTTATGGTTGCAGCTGTTGGGTTTAACAGCGCAATGGAGTCATGGTACTGCCGCTCTACCAATACAAAAATAAATGTCATTCATCAGAATACCCCTTTATCCGTGTGCTGGTCACTTCAAACTTTAAGGGCTCATTCAGACAAGCGTATATGTAGTCCACGTGACGGCCGTTAAAACAATGGCCGTCACACGGACTCATGTACTTCAATGGGGCCGTTCACACGACCATTGTTTCAACGGAGCATGTGATAGGTCAGTGAAAAAATAGGACATGTCCTATTTTACTGTGTGCCACGCATCCCTCCATAGACTCTAGTCTGTGAGGGATCCGTGACAACGCGCCCCGCACGGCTGCACCTCGGATGTGAAAAACTGCAGTTTTTCACATTCGAGGTTAGTCCGAGGTTAGCTACGCTTGTCTAAATGTAGCCTAACAGCTACCAAACCTGAGGTCTGTAATGTCCGTGGCTGCGGGCTATCAGCTCCAGCCTCCCGCTGACAGCCGCAGCCACGAGTCGGCAAGCGCTGGCCCCAGCCTCCTCCTCAGGAGACGCCAGCGCTTGCATCCACTCACCTCCGCCGGAGCCCGCAGGGGAGCCCGCACCGGACATCTTGAACGACCTTTGACCCGTGAGTACCCTGGGCTATAAGAGGGGTCCAGCCCCCTAGTTCGATGCCTGAGCGTTGTTAGTCTTTACCAGTCTGTCTCGCAATGGTCCCTTAGTGTCTCCCGTTCCAGCTGTTACCCGTGCCCTGTTACCGTTCCTGTATTCCGTATTGTTCCAGTTCCTGTGCCTACCAGCATTGGAATAGTGTCGTCTGCCACGTCCAGTGTCGTCTGCCACATCCAGTGTCGTCTGCCACGTCAAGTGTCGTCTGCCACGTCCAGTGTCGTCTGCCACGTCTAGTGTCTTCTGCTTCATCGGATACTGCCCGCCACGTCTGGCGCCACCTGCCGCACCAGCCTCCATCCGTGCTGGAACCACAGCCACCACCCGGACTGTTTCAGGTACCCAAGCATTACTGTCTGCCATTGACTTCCGTATAGACTGTGACCTGGTCAGCTGCCTCCCCGCTACGGCAGAGCGGCCTAGTGGTTCCACATACCCTGTGTCCGTGACAAGGTCACATATCAAATAAGATATTGTACTGTAGATAAAACATTAATTGGCCTACATTTACTATGAAGTTTGTGCCGGGTTTTGGCATAAACTGTGCCAAAAAAAGCTGCAAACGGTAACGTGTGATACATTCACGGTAACGTGCGATACATTCACGGTAAAATTTGTGAGCATTCTCGTCACTCGCCAAATTTGGAAGGTCGCTTTTCCATAAATAAGGAGCAAATCACTCTAATTGTCTTTTACTTAGACGAGGTCAAGATAATGATAGTCTTACTATTACTTAAAGTGAACCTGTCACCAGCATTTCACCTATTGAACTTTACTTACCCCTCACTGGCCGCTGCTATCAAAAGTTCATTGCCGTTATCCCCTCACCTAAACTCCTCCTCCGAATTTAATTAATGGTCTGCAAACATTTTGCGCCTTTTATTGTAATAATCCGGTGTCCCGTTATACACCCATACCAGAATAGGACATCAATGCGCAAGCTCAGGATTTTGTGTGACGAGGAGCTGTCAATCAAAAGTAAGGAGGCGGGGTAAACTCGGAAAGACTTGAGGAATGAAGATATGACTCTTTTCAAACGAAGATTTGACTCCTTTTAAACGAACATTTGACTCTTTTCTGCTCATTAGCATACGTGTGGGAACACTAAAAAACGGAATACTAAAGCTACAGGGCCGACTAAGAAGACAATTATAGGTTATATAGAAATGATTTTTCACCCACTACCACCAGGTATTGCTGGTTTAATAGGTGAAATGCTGGTGACAGGTTCCCTTAAAGGCCTTTTAACACGGGTCAATGATAGGACGAACACGGCAGCTCGTTTGTTGGCTAATCGCATTTGTTCTGCGGCCAAAAATGGTCGCTTGTCAGCAGCACATCTCCCTGTGTAAACAGGGCATGTGCTGCCGACAGGATGCAAAATGTATGTGGACAAACAATCGTATTAGCGATCATTTGTCCCCATACATTCTGAACATTGCTCCGTTTAAAGGCATGGTGTCGCCCCAAAAACATGTTTTTTTTTTAAAATTTAAACATTTAGTGTGTGGGTGATTAAACATTGTTCAAATTTTTTTTATTTTTTTCGCGAGTCAGGAAATATTATAAATTTTTTCAAATTTATAATACTACCCATTTTTGGTCACTAGATGGAGCTGTTTGGAGCTAGTTCCCAAAATTGCAGCATTGCAACATTGGGTTAAAAGCTATCGCTCTAGTGAGCTCTCAGCATCTCCCCCTCCTTTATCCTGGCTAGTGCCGGGATAAACGAGGGGTTTGAAAGGTTTAACCTCCTACACTGTGTGTCGCCATTTTTTGAGGTAACCCACAGTGTAGTAGGTTTACATGCAGTAGTAAACACACACAAACACTAACATACATTGAAATCGCTTACCTGCTCCTGCCGCCGCGGCCCGTCCGCTCCCTTTGCTGCCGCTGTTCCATGTGCACTTGTCCGGAAGCCGCGACCGGAAGTAGTAATATTACTGTCCAGCCGCGACTTCCGGTCCACAGGAAAATGGCGCCGGACGGCGCCAATTTCGAATAGGACTGTGTGGGAGCGGCGCATGCGCAGTTCCCACACAGACGCCGTACACGGCAGTCAATGGGACGGGAGCCGTTCGCAGTCCCTATGGGACTGTGGCTGCCGTATTCCATGTCTGTGTGTGTCGTTAATCGACACACACAGAAATGGAACCAAAAATGGCAGCCTCCATAGGGAAGAAAAAGTGTGAAAATAAGAAACAGTAAAACACAAACACACAAATGTAAATAAACGTTTATATTAAGGCACTAACATCTTTAACATATAAATAAATTATTTGTGATGACACTGTTCCTTTAAATGGAGCAAACGAGCGACGGTCAACTTGGCAATAATCTGTCCACGTAAAACTACCTTTAGTATTATTGTGCCAAACACCTCTATACCTGGCCAAACAAAATGGAGGTTTATAAAAAAAACAGTTGGGAAAAAAAAGTGAAGGCGTTGCCAGTAATAACCGATCAGATTCCAGCTCTTATTTTTTTGAATGCCCTTTTGAAAATGAAAGCAGCGACCTGACTGGTTGCTATGGCCAGTCCTCCATTTGAGCTAGTTTGGGTAGATCTCCTTCCACCTATGAGCTACCCTTTCACATATAAAGAAAACCTGGGCTCAGAAGATAACTATGTGGTAAAAGCCAGGACCACACTGATATATTAAGTAAATAACCTGAAACCACCTTACTTCAGTAGCTCGTGATCACCACCAACACCACATTACTAAGAAATATTAGAGCTCCACCTAGTGGATGAAAGTCTAATTTGGTCAGCTATAAATTGTTTTCCTCAGAGAATGACAATGAGAATGATAATTGTGTTAGCCATTCAGCCACTGTTCAGCTATTGAATAATAATCCACACTTATATTAAATATGATCCAATTTCAAGGCATTAGTTTTTAACAAGAGGCACACAATACATTTATATGTCACTTCTGCATTTCACTTAAATGGTCTGTCTATTTTGGATAGCCCCTTTTCATATGTACTATAAGGAATCCATTGCGACATGATTAGATTTCTTGTGATGGTTACAAAGTGACTTGTAACTTTTTCCACACAGAAAATTGTAGATAAGTCACAGTAATGTCACAATTTACGTTGTGTTGCAATGGAACCCTAGCAGAGGTGTAGCTAAAGGCTCATGGGCCCTGGTGTAAAAGTTCTTCTTGGCCCCCCAACTTCTGTTTACGGCTGACGGCCACAGCCCACCAGTAACTTTCAGCTGCATCGCTGGGTCTCTTAAGTGATCCATTGATACATCGCTAGAAGCCAGGGACATTGCTAGGGTTTTAAAAGATCAGGGAGAGACGGCGCTGGACTACAGAGAGGTTAGTACATCACATCAGAACTTCCATTTCCACAAGGACTGCATTTTTAGCAAAGGGGGAAAATGGCCCATAGGTCCTAGAAAGTGCATCAAGGAAAAAACAAGCAGCAGGCTCTTCTCTTCTGAGTGGCAAAATTCAAAACCATAATGTTGGGGGCTCATGTTAATCTCTATTATGGTGTCCTCTGTCTTCTAATTATACCACAGGTGACAAAGATGTATATAGAATATGGAAATATTTACTAAAAAAAACAGGTTTTAACCTTCTTTAGAGGGTCAATGGGCTTGTCCACACGTAGCGGAATTGCTGCGTATTTTCCGTCCATAATTGCAGACGGAAAATACACAGCAGAATAGAATACAGTAGCAGCAAAGTGGGTGAGATTTAACAAATCTCATCCACACGCTGTGTAAAATTTCCTTGCAGAAATTCACCTGCAGTATGTATTTTTCGTGCTGCAGCATGTCAATTCCTGCTGCGGAAAGTGGAATGAATTGCTGCGTTTTTCTGAGATGTCCCCATCTCCCAGCATTGAGAAAAACGCAGCAAAATACGCACCATTTTCTGCAGTAAAAAACGCAGGAAATGGTGCGTGTGTTCTGCAGCGGAATGTCTGCTACTTTCAACTGAATTGCTGCAGAAATTTTCTACATTTACGTAAGCCCTAAGTTTTACTCCAATGGACAATAAAGTAGGAGGTATTATATTAATAATTACTTACAAGGGCCAGTTCACACGTTGCGTAAATACTGCGGATTTTCCACAACGGAAAATCCGCAGCAAATACAGTAGCAGCAAAGTGGATGAGAAAAAACAAATGTCATCCACGCGCTGCGTGAATACTGAGCGGAAAAACTGCTCAGAAATTGACCTGCGGTGCAGAGTTTTGTTCCGCAGCATGTCAATTGTATTTACGTAAACACTGCTTATTTGTTGTGGGATTTCCTCATTGAATTCAATGGGGATGTAAATCCTGCATCAGATAGCAATTGTTCCATTTTTTGCGGCGGGTTCGCAGCAATCCCGCCGCAAAAAAACGCAGCGATCCCGCCACAAAGAACGCAACTCAGAAAACAAAAAATATATTAAACTTACCTAGGAGTCTGTGTTTCATCCTACTAGGATCACGCTTCACCCCATGTGACCGCCGCTGCAGCCAAACACAGTCTGTAGTGGCGGTCACATGGATGAAACGACAGCCCAGGAGGCCGGCCTGGATGATGTCAGAGGGCTGGCCTCAGTGGCGGATCCTCATATGGGCGTTTCGAGTCGGCCGCCCGGGGCCCAAGGCTCCCAGAGGGCCCATAGCTGCCCAAACCGCGCGCAAGTGAAAAAAAACTCTCCAGGGCTGCTGCCGGCCGCATTCTAGCGGTCATCGGTCCCACGTGCTGATGAAGAGGAGGGGGGGATGTGCAGGGGGAGTTAATTGCGGCCAGGGAACAGGGGCACAGCACATCAGCTGTAGAGAGCAGACTGTCATAGATTGTGATTGACAGGTGCTGGAGTCTCCCTGACAGTCTGCTCCTCTGTGCTGCTGTGCACTGTCCCTCCTGTTTAAAGGACCAGTGACACGAAAAAAAAATTTTTTAGATCAATTTGATTTTAGTGTTTTATTCAACATTTTTTTATTTATTTGTGTGTTTGTGTTTTACTTTTTTTTATTTTTTCACTTTTTCTTCCCTATGGGGGCTGCCATTTTTTTTTCCATCTCTGTATGTGTCGATTAACGACACATACAGACATGGAATACGGCATGGGGCCCGTTCCATCCACTATGCTGTACGCCGTCTGTGTGGGAACGGCGCAGGCGCCGCTCCCACACAGTTCAAGTTGAACTGTGCGACGTCCGGCGCCATTTTCCTGTGGACCGGAAGTCGCGGCCGGACAGTAAGATTACTACTTCCGGTCGCGGCTTCCGGACTTGTGCATTTGGAGCGGCGGTAGCAGACGGACCGGAGGGAGCGGCGGCGGCAGGAGCAGGTAAGTGATTTCTATGTATGTTCGTGTTTTAGTGTGTGTTTACTACTGTATGTTAACCTACTACACTGTGTGTTAGCTCAAAAAATGGCGGCACACAGTGTAGGAGGTTTGACCGTTCAATCCCCTCCTTTCTCCTGGCACTAGACAGGATAAGGGAGGGGGGATTCTGAGAGCTCACTAGAGCGAGTGAGTTTTCTCAAATTTTGCAGCATAAAGCAATGTGGTTGCTTAACCACATGCAATGCTGCAATTTTGGGAATTGCTCCATCTAGTGACCAGCGCTGGGAAATATTATAAATTAGAATCTAATTTATAATATTTCCTGACTCGTGAAAAAAATTAAAAAAATTAGAACAATGTTTAATCACCTACACACTAATTGTTTAACTAAAAAAAAAAAATAAATTTTTTTCTAGCGACACTTTCCCTTTAAATCTCCAGCAGCTGATAACCTGATAACGGCAAAACTGAAACTAGAGGGTGTAGGACCTGTGGTGACGTCACAGTCACATGATTAAGGTCCTGGAGGCTGCCAGAGACCAGCACCGCAGAGGAAGAGACTGGTAAGTGTGTGTGTGTGTGTGTGTGTGTGTGTGTGTGTGTGTGTGTCATAATGTAAGTCTATATAGTGTGTGCTGTGTATATAGTGTGTGCTGTGTATATAGTCTATATAGTGTGTGCTGTGTATATAGTGTGTGCTGTGTTTATAGTGTCTATAATGTAAGTCTATATAGTGTGTACGTGTAGTGTGTGTGGTTTGAATATATAGTGTGTGGTGTTAGTGTGAATTGTATATAGGGTGTTTAATCTCACATTTTTTGTGTGCGAAATAATTTCCCACCCATAGAGCCCTCTGCAGTAAGTCAGATGCCCAGAACCCCCCCTGCAGTATAATCTCCCCCATAGAGCCCTCAGTAGTTATTATACTGCAGGGAGGGGGGGGGGGTCAGAGCGTTTGATTGACTCTTGAGGGCTCTATAGGGGAATAACTCCTTCCCCCCCAGAGCCATAAGGGCGGATTTACACGAGCGTCGCACGGACCTATGCAAGTATATGGGGCAGTGCAGACTGTCAGTGATTTTTGAGCAGCGTGAGTCCGCTCCGTAAAACTCACGACATGTCCTATATTTCGGCGTTTTTTGCGCATCACGCACCCATTGAAGTCAATGGGTGCGTGAAAATCACTCATGCCACACGGAGGCACCTCCGTGGGACGTGCGTGATTTGCTCAACAGCAGTAAAACTATGATTGCAAACAGAAAAGCACCACGTGCTTTTCTGTTTACAAACAGAGTGTCATAATGATGGCGGCTGCGCGAAAGGCACACAGCCGCGCATCATATGGTGATGATACACGGAGCTGTTAAGTGCCTTTTGCGCGCGCAAAACGCCACATTTTTTGCGTGCGCAAAACGCACACGCTCGTGTAAATCCGCCCTAAGTGTCAGACGCTTAGACCCTCCCATAGGGCACTCAGCAGTCAGTCAGATGCACTGGGGAGGGGTGTCTGACTGCTTAAAGGGTAACTAATGAAACTTTTTTTTAAAAATTACATGTCATAATGTCAAATGTTCTAATCGGTGGGGGTCCGGGCACTGAGACCCCACCAATCGCTGAAACAAAGTGGCAGAAGCGCTCAGGTGAGTGCTGTGCCACTTTGTTTCTGATCGTCTTTCCTCTGATAGCCGAGCATGTGGTGTATGGGCACAACAGAAAGTCTATGAGTCCGTACACCGCGCAAAGACAATCAGAAATGAAGTGGAACAGCGCTCACCCGGGCACTCCTGCTGCTTTGTTTTAGTGATCGGTGGTGGTCTCAATGCTGGGACCCCCATCGATCAAAACTTCTGACATATCACTCTCACTATGACACGCCAAATGTTTTTTAAAAGTTTAGTTACCTCTTGGGGACTGAATTTATTGGTTTGAGTTAATGTATGGGCCTGGGTCTTAATTTGCTTAGGGGTCTGGGGTATAAGACAATTTATGGTGTTTATTTCTGAATTTTTCTGTTGCTATAGACGCTGAAAATGGCTACAGAATCAAGGGGAAAAGATTTCTCATCAGGAAACTCTGCAGTCATCAGGAGAAGTCGCCATAACGGTCTGTGTCAGATGGAGAAGAAAAGAGAATGACCCATCAGTGAAGACATCACCTGTGAGTCATTGCATTTATAGATCTGTCACCTCTCCTGACATGTCAGTTATCGGAAATCCTTGTATTCCACATAAAGTCTTTGTGTACCCAGGACTAATAGACAAATGCGTGTTACCATTCCCCTTGTCAGGAGGATGTGTCCCTACACAGTGTGAAACTGTCAGCGATGGTTGGAGACTGTCAGTGTGTAGGGACACAGTCCTTTGACAAGGGGAATCGTAGCACTCATTTGTCAATGCTCACACAGAAAGGTGGTGTTTAATATAGACATGACGTGGCAGGGCGGTGGTGGAGAAGGGGGCCCAAGCTTGTGGAACAGCCCAGGACCCATGGTCTACTTAATCTGCCACTGGCTGGCCTCCTGGGATGATGCTTCATTCCATGTGACCAGTGTGTAGCCAATCACAGACTGCAGCGACCTCCTGGGATGAGACATTATCCTAGGAGGCCAGCCGGCTAAGTGCTGCAGTTTTTCGCAGCGCACATTCCAGGCGAAAAACTGCACCGCAGTTTGGTGCGGTATTTTGCCCCCTATTCCCTGCGGCGCACAGGGTGGATACGCTGCGTGCTATTACGCAGTGTATCCGCCACATGCGAACTCAGCCTAGAGGTTCCCTAACAAAATGTTTTAATTAGTTTAGTAATGGCGGCTGACTGCTCGTGTATGCGCATACCATGTAAAACAATAGACACGGATAGTGTAGAAAACATTCCTTTATTTGCAGCAATGTCAGAGTCATTTTCTGGGGGTCGTCTTGCTGATTTCTGGAGACAGGAGAATCTAGAATCTTGGAGCATGAAGACACATATGGAATGCTACCATCCTTGGAGGTATGTTCTGCCAAGGATGATGAAATACTGCAGATAGTGCAGAAGGAGGTCCAGAATGTTGAGATGTGGAAGGAGCTTTAGATGATGTCAAGATGGTAGTCAGTCCTGCCTTACATATCGCAACTCCAACCGGACTAATAGCCATGTAATAAACACATAGTGGAGCAGAACAGCAGGGCTCACCTATTCTAGAGCTGATAAAATCCCTACAGGTTGCAACAACGATCCCTTACAACATAGTCTCATGTGCAAAAAATAACGATCCTCCCTTTAGCCCCCTCCAACATACAGTCCCATGTAAAAACATAATTCCCCTCCCTCCAGCATACAGTCCCATGTGGAAAACATCACTGCCATTAATTCAGCCACCTCCAACGTACAGTTCAATGTAAAAAAAAAAAAGAAAACACTCCTGTCCCTTCATCTCCTTCCAACAAACATCCTTTTCTTCCCTTTGGCATGCTCCAACATATAGTTCCATGTAAAAACATCATTCCCCTCCCTTCAGCCCCCTGCAACATACAGTCTCAAGTAAAAAAAACATAATTTCCATCCAGCTAGCCCCCTCCAACATACAGTCTCATCCTGAATCCCTCAGTCCTCTCTCTTCATCTGTATACATGTGTAGGCAAGGACACTGCTGCTGCTGACTGTGTGCATATGCATAGCTGGATAAACTAAATAGTAGGCTAGAAATTAATACCTTAAAGCGTACCTCCAATGACATTGCCTAAAAATATTTTTTTGCACAACTGAATAGATCCTTTCACTGCAATTCCAACGATACCTATATTATTCAGATAGCTGCTTCCTAGCCCGAGATCCAGCCGTTATGCTTGTCAGAGAGTAAATGTAAAATCTTCTTTTGCTGCATATTGAAATGGGCGGGCACTTCCTGATTGTGACATCAGCAAAGGGAATTGAAGCCAGAGCTTGTGCCCTTATATCACAGGATGCTTTGCTTTTAACTCGTGCGCAAGCAAATCAGCTCAGCCAATCAGGTCACAGAATCTCCTGCTGCAATCTCTCCCCAGTATATAGTATCTATACAGACATCTTCTACAAGGCAAGAGTAAAGATAGATAAGTGCTGCAATCACTGTATCCCTGCATCATGTTAATATATGGCATGATGCTATATATTAGCATCGTGTGTGTGTGTGTGTGTGTTTGTGTGTGTGTACACACACACACACACACACACACACACTTCACTTTCGTTTTTTTCCTCTCCACATTCCAAAAGCCATAACTTTTTTATTTTTCCATCAATATTGCCGTATGAGGGCTTGTTTTTTTGCGGGACAAGTTGTGGATTTTCACGGCACCATTTATTGTACCATATAATGTAGTGGGAAACTGGAATAAAAATATTTGTGTGGTAAAATAGGAAAAAAAACAGCGATTCCTCAATCTTTTGGGTGGTTTTGCTTTTACAGCATTCACTGTGCAGTAAAAATGCTGCATTAACTTCATTCTGTGGGTCAAGACGATTACAGCGATACCAAATTGAAATATTTTTTTTCATGTTTTACTACTTTTACATGGAAAAAACTGATTGTTAAAAATAAAATGTGAGTTTTGTCCACACATTCTGTCAGGCATAACTTTTTTTATTTTCCTGTCGATTGAGCGGTGTGAACGCATATTTTTTGCCTGGCGAGATGTAGTTTCTATTGGTACTATTTTGGGGTACATAAGACTTTTTGATCACTTTTTATTCAATTTTTTGTGGGAGATGAAGTGACGAAAAAACTGCGATCATGGCGGTTTTATTTTTTTATATATATATATATATATATATACACACACGTACGTACGTACGTACGTACGTACGTACGTACGTACGTACGTACGTACATATAAAAAAAGTTTTTTCTTTTGAATGTGGGGTTGACCCGGGGGTCGGCTACAGCTTTATTTATCATTAAATATTTAAATAACCATTCTTAAAATAAAATTTACTTTATAAACTTGAATTATCTTAACCAGAGGTTAATGAACCCGAATGCCTGCCTTTCCTAAGGACATGTAGGTAAAATACTCCTTCTAAACACCCGCCACCCGTGACAAAGAAACAACACCAAATATACAGAAACAAATAAAGAAAGTACAGAAATAACCCAAGGCACCACCAGTGCCAAGCATAAAGCAAATGCTCACAATCACCAACTTTTCAATTTAGTTGTTTTGCTTTTTTTTTTCTAAAAGTGTCTTACCAACTAGAAATTCCGTTCCTCTTTTTGTGTGTGTGTGTAAAGGATCTGCCAGGCACTACGTCTGGGTATACTCCCAGGATTAATCAGTCGACACCTGAGGCCAGACCTCTGAGACTGACACCTGCTCCCACCAATCAGGGTGGCAGGCTCAGGAGTGGGAGAGCCTATCGCGGCCTGGTCAGTCAGAGTTAGCTCCGCCCCCTGTCCATTTATACCTGCCGTTTTCTCTTCCTCCTTGCTTGTTATTCTTCTTGGATTCCTGGCCCCACTGCTGCCTTGCTCCAGCCTGCTTCTGCCGTGCTTCTGCCTTGCTTCAGTTCCGTTTATCCTGCGTTGCTCTGTCCCTGGCTTGCTTCTGCTCCGTGCTCCCGTTTGTATACTCCACTACTTCCTGATCCTGACTGGCTCATTCACCGCTCCGTTTCCTCGCGGCGTTCCGTGGGCTACTGTATTCCCTTGCGTGTTCCCTGTTTGTACTCCCTTGCACTTAGACAGCGTAGGGACCGCCGCCAAGTTGTACCCCGTCGCCTAGGGCGGGTCGTTGCAAGTAGGCAGGGACAGGGCGGTGGGTAGATTAGGGCTCACTTGTTCCCTTCACCTCCTTCCTGCCATTACAGTGTGTGTGTGTGTGTGTGTGTATTGTATTTTTTGATTTCTTTTTTTCTTGTTTTTTGAACACAGAAATTACAACCCCATTAACCCCTTCCCTCTTTAGCCACTTTTGACCTTCCTGACCGAGCCTCATTTTTCAAATCTGACGTGTCACTTTATGTGGTAATAACTCCGGAATGCTTTCACCTATCCAAGCGATTCTGAGATTGTTTTCTCGTGACACATTGGACTTTAAGTTACTGGCAAAATTTGCTCGATATGTTCAGTATTTAATTGTGAAAAACACCAAAATTTTTAGCGAAAAATTACAAAAATTAGCATTTTTCTCAATTTAAATGTATCTGCTTGTAAGACAGGCAGTTATACCACACAAAATTGTTGCTAATTAACATCACCCATATGTCTACTTTAGATTGGCATCGTTTTTTGAACATCCTTTTATTTTTCTATGACGTTACAAGGCTTAGAACTTTAGCAGCAATTTCTAATATTTTTAAGAAAATTTCAAAAGGCCATTTTTACAAGGGCCAGTTCAGTTGTGAAGTGGCTTTGAGGGCCTTATATATTAGAAACCCCCAAAAAGTCACCCCATTTTAAAAACTTCACCCCTCAAAGTATTCAAAACAACATTTAGAAAATGTCTTAACCCTTTACACATGTCACAGGAATTAAAGCAAAGTAGAGGTGAAATTTACAAATTTCATATTTTTTTGCAGAAATAAATTTTTAGTACAATTTTTTTTTATAACACAGAAGGTTTTACCAGAGAAATGCAACTCAATATTTGTTGCCCAGTTTCTGCAGTTTTAGGAAATATCCCACATGTGGCCGTAGCGTGCTAATGGACTGAAGCACCGGCCTCCGAAGCAAAGGAACACCTAGTGGATTTTGGGGCCTTATTTTTGTTAGAATAAATTTTAGGCACCATGTCAGGTTTGAAGGGCTCTTGCGGTGCCAAAACAGTCAAAATCCCCCAAAAGTGACCCCATCTGGGAAACTACACACCTCAAGGAAATTATCTAGGGGTACAGTGAGCATTTTGACCGCACAGGTTTTTTACAGAAATTATTGGAAGTAGGCCGTGAAAATTAAAATCAACATTTCTTCAAAGAAAATGTAGGTTTAGCGATTTTTTTTCTCATTTCCACAAGGACTAAAGGAGAAAAAGCACCGTAAAATTTGTAAAGCAATTTCTCCCGAGTAAAAAAATACCCCACATGTGGTAATAAACGGTTGTTTGGAGACACGGCAGGGCTGAGAAGGGAAAGAGCGCTATTTGGCTTTTGGAGCTCAAGTTTAGCAGGAATGGTTTGCGGAGGCCATGTCACATTTACAAAGCCCCTGAGGGGACAAAACAGTGGAAATTCCCCACAAGTGACCCCATTTTGGAAACTACACCCATTGAGGAAATTATCTAGGGGTATAGTGAGCGTTTTGACCCCACAGGTTTTTTGCAGAAATTATTGGAAGTAGGCCCTGAAAATAAAAATCAACATTTTTTCAAAGAAAATGTAGGTTTAGCTTATTTTTATTCATTTCCACAAGGACTGAAGGAGAAAAAGCACCACAAAATTTGTAAAGCAATTTCTCCCGAGTAAAACAATGCCCCACATGTGGTAATAAACGGCTGTTTGGAGACACGGCTTGGCTTAGAAGGGAGAGAGCGCTATTTGGCTTTTGGAGATCACATTGAGCAGGAATGGTTTGCGGCGGCCATGTCACATTTGCAAAGCCCCTGAGGGGAAAAAACAATGAAAACGCCCAAAAAGTGACACCATTTAGGAAACTACACCTCTTGAGGAATTCATCTAGGGGCGTAGTGAGCATTTTGACCCCACAGATGTTTCATAGAATTTATTAGAATTGGGCAGTGAAAATAAAAACCATCCTTTTTCTTCAATAAGATGTAGCTTTAGCGCAAATTTTTTCATTTTCGCAACAAATAAAGGAAAAAAAAGAAGCCAACATTTGTAAAGCAATTTCTACCGAGTACGGCAATACCCCATATGTGGTCATAAACTGCTGTTTGGGCACACGGCAGGGCTCAGAAGGGAAGGACCGCCATTTGGAGTGCAGATGTTGCTGGATTGGTTTCTGGGCGCCTGTGGGCCCAAAACAGTGGAAACCCCCCAGAAGTGACCCAATTTTGGAAACTACACCCCTCAATGCATTTACCTAGGGGTGTAGTGAGCATGTTAACCCTGCAGGTGTTTTGTAGAAATTAGTGTGAACTCGATGTTGCAGAGTGAAAATGGGATTTTTTCCACAGATATGTGGACAATATGTGGTGCCCGGCTTGTGCCACCATAACAAGACAGCTCTCTAATTATTATGCTGGGTTTCCTGGTTTTAGAAACACCCTACATGTCGCCCTAATCTCTTGCCTGGACAGTCGACCAGGCTCAGGAGTGAAAGCGTACCATGTAAAATTGAGGCCTAATTTGGCGATTTACAAAGTATTGGTTCACAACTGCAGAGGCTCAGATGTGAAATAATAAAAATAAACCCCTGAGAAGTGACCCCATTTGGAAACTGCACCCCTCAAGGCATTTATTAAGGGGTGTAGTGAGCATTTTCACCCCACAGGTCTTTTCCATAAATGAATGCGCTGTGGATGGTGCAAATTAAAAATTTATATTTTTCCCTAGATATGCCATTCAGTGGCAAATATGTCGTGCCCAGCTTATGCCACTGGAGACACACACCCCAAAAATTGCTAAAAGGGTTCTCCCGGGTATGACGGTGCCATATATGTGGAAGTAAACTGCTATTTGGGCACAGTGTAGGGTTCAGATGGGAGGAAATGCCATTTGGCTTTTGGAGCGTGGATTTTGCTTGGTAGTAGTTTTGTTTGGAGTCTTACTGGTGTTTCCGTTTATAATGTAGGGCATATGTAAGCCGGGCGGAGTATATAAGGGGCATAGTCAGGTGGTATAATAATGGGGTAAAAAAAAACAATAAAATAATCCATAGATGTGTGTTACGCTGTGAAGCAATCCTTTCTGCACAGGCCGGAGTCGCACTGATATATGGCGTCCTTTATTATCCCCCTTTTGATCCACACTCCGCGCCTTTGTAGTTTGGGGAATTTTGCTAGGAAGTGTTGTCCTGGTATAATACGGGCACCGTCTCTTCCAGCGGATATGTTTGGGCCCTCCCTTTCCTGGTTCCCTAATTTTAGGTCCTTGATAAATCGCCTCTTCAAACAGAAGAAATGTTCCCCTCGGGCACAACTGCATATTTTTTTATTTCCTGACTTATTGGAGCCATAACTAATTTTATTTTTCATAGACGTAGCGGTATGAGGGCTGGTTTGTTGCGGGACGAGCTGTAGTTATTATTGGTAAAATTTTGGGGTACATGCAACTTTTTGATCACCTTTTATCCTATTTTTTGGGATGCCAGGTAAACAAAAAAACGCAATTCTGGCACAGATTTTTTCATTTTTTTTATACAGCGTTCACCATGCGTTATAAATTTCATGTTAACTTTATTCTGTGGGTCAGTACGATTCCGGCGATACCTAATTTATAGCACTTTTTTATGTTTTACAACTTTTTGCACAATAAAATTACTTTTGTAAAAAGAATGTATTTTTTCTGCCGCCAAGTTGTGAGAACCATAACTTTTTAATTTTTTTGTCGACGGAGGTGTATGAGGGCTTGTTTTTTGTGGGACGAGCTATAGTTTTTATAGGTACCATTTTTGGATACGTGTCGACTTTTTGATCACTTTTTATTCTAACATTTGTAGGGCAAAGTGACTAAAAAACAGAAACTCTGGTAACGTTTTTTACGTTTTTTTTTACGCTGTTCACCGCGTGCAATAAATAATATAATATTTTGATACCTCAGGTCGTTATGGTCGCGGCGATACCAAATACATATGGTTTATTATTATTTTTCAATAATAAAGGACTTGATAAGAGTAAAAGGGGGATTGTGTTTTATTTGATTACTTGAAACTTTTATTGTTTTCAAACTTTTATTATTTGCACTTTTTTTTACACTTTTTTATACTTTTTTTACACTTTTTCTCAAGTCCCACTAGGGGACTTGAAGGTCCAACGGTCAGATTTTTTTTTTTTCTAATACATTGCACTACCTATGTAGTGCAATGTATTAGATCTGTCAGTCATTCACTGACAGCAAGCCGATTAGGCTTCGCCTCCCGGCGGGGCCTAAATCGGCTTCCGTAATGGCAGAGCAGGAGACCATTGTGTCTCCTGTTGCCATAACAGCAGTCGCCAGTCCTGATTGCCTGTCAGGGCTGGCGATCTGCTAGTAACCGCTACGATGCAGCAATCGCTTTCGATTGCTGCATCGAAGGGGTTAATGGCAGGGATCGGAGCTAGCTCCGGTTCCTGCCGTTACAGGTGGATGTCAGCTGTACAGTACAGCTGACTTCCACCGCTGATGACGCCGGATCAGCTCCTGACCCGGCGCCATCTTGCCGGCAGCTACGGAAGCCGATCAGGCTCCGCCGCCGGGCGGATCTTGACCGGCTTCGGTGCTAGGCAGACCGGGAGGCCAGTATTAGGCCATTGCAGCCACCGGAACCCCGGCAATTTCATTACTGGGGTTCCGATGAGCTGCAAACACCTTAAAGGGAATGTGTTGCCAGAAAAACATGTTTTTTTTTTAAAAATTAAACATTTAGTGTGTGGGTGATTAAACATTGTTCAAATTTTTTTTATTTTTTTCACGAGTCAGGAAATAGTCAGGAAATATTATAAATTAATTCTAATTTATAATACTACCCATTTTTGGTCACTAGATGGAGCTATTCCCAAAATTGCAGCATTGCAACATTGGGTTAAAAGCCCTCGCTCTAGTGAGCTCTCAGCATCCCCCCCTCCTTTATCCTGGCTAGTGCCGGGATAAACGAGGGGTTTGAACGGTGTAACCTCCTACACTGTGTGTCGCCATTTTTTGAGCTAACACACAGTGTAGTAGGTTTACATACAGTAGTAAACACACACAAACACGAACATACATTGAAATCTCTTACCTGCTCCTGCCGCCGCGGCTCCCTCCGGCCCGTCCACTCCGTTTGCTGCCGCTGGTCCAAGTGCACAAATCCGGAAGCCGCGACCGGAAGTAGTAATATTACTGTCCGGCCGCGACTTCCGGTCCATAGGAAAATGGCGCCGGACGGCGCCAATTTCGAATTGGACTGTGTGGGAGCGGCGCATGCGCAGTTCCCACACAGACGCCGTACACTGAAGTCAATGGGACGGGAGCCGTTCGCAGTCCCTATGGGACTGTGGCTGCCGTATTCCATGTCTGTATGTGTCGTTAATCGACACAGACAGAAATGGAACAAAAAATGGCAGCCCCCATAGGGAAGAAAAAGTGTAAAAATAAGAAAAAGTAAAACACAAACACACAAATAAATATAAACGTTTTAAATAAAGCACTAACATCTTGAACATATGAAATTTTTTTTGGGTGATGACACTGTTCCTTTAAGTGCAGCGATCGCGTTTGAGCGCTGCACTTAAGGGGTTAATGGCGGGAATCGAAGCTAATTTCGGTCCCCGCCATTACAGCCGGATGTCAGCTGTAAGATACAGCTGAGATCCGGTGATGATGGCACCGGCTCAGCTTCTGAGCCGGTCCCAAACATTCGGCGTACATGTACGGCAAGATGCGGGAAGTCAATGCTTTCCATGACGTACATGTACGGCAAATGTCGGGAAGGGGTTAACACCATCATCAAAACAGTTGGAATCCCAATAATGCCAAAAAAAACATCAAATTCGTCAGTAAGCCATGGCTATACAAAGGGAGGGAGGGAAAGTTCCACGGCCGAAAGAGGAAGAGGGGGGGGGCAGAGCTTATACATCTCCCCTAATTACCATAACCACTCCCTTTAAGCAACGTACACTACCCTGACTAGAGCAAGGAAAAGGAAGGGGGGGGGGGTGCACTATCTGATACCAAACCACCCTATCCTACTGAAAAACTGTTAGTGATGTTAGGAGCAGAGCAGGAGTCCCAGGCAGAGCCTGCTATTGAAATTCTATTATAGATGTTATTATAGATGGAGTTATAGATGATGTTATTATAGATGGTATTATAGAAGATGTTGTTATAGATGTTATTATAGATGGTCTTATAGATGATGGTATTATAGAAGATGTTATTATAGATGATGGTGTTATAGATGATGGTATTATAGATGATGTGTCACGAAGGGTCTGTGGACCCACTGGACCGTACCACCTTGGCGGTAAGGCAGCTGGCCAACAGGGAGCAGGTGAGGGTCTATAGTTCTATAGGTACCTGTGGCAGCTCAGACAGCAGCAGGGCAGGCTCGGCTGGGACTTAGGTAGCAGGCGAACGTCAGGCGAGGTGAAGCAGGTCAGACGTGGATGCAGCACGGCACGACTTTGGCACAGCTCAGTGCTATACCAGGAAGGTATGGATTGCTAGGAACAAGAACTGGAAACGGGTATAGGTACAGGGATAGGGACTGGAACAGGAAACGCACTAGGAGGCGATCACATAGACAAACTATAGGGAACACAACAACGCTCAGGCATAGAACTAGGGGGCTAGTCCCCTCTTATAGTCCAGGGTACTCACGGGTCAAAGTTCGTCCATGAGGTCCAGTGCGCGTGCTGCCCCTTTAAGAGTGGGCACGAGGTGAGTGGACACGAGCGCTGGCGTCTCCAGAGGAGGAGGCTGGGGCCAGCGCTTGCCGACTCGCGGCTGTCAGGGGGAGGTTGGAGCTGACAGCCCGCAGCCACGGACATTACATGATGTTATTATAGATGGTGTTATAGAAGATATTATTATAGATGGTGTTATAGATGATGTTATTATAGATGGTATTATAGATGATGGTATTATAGATGGTGTTATAGAAGATGCTATTATAGATGGTGTTAATGTTGTTAATCCTGAAGTTATTATAGATGTTTTAGATGTTACCATTGTTTTTGAAACTGTCCTTCTGTACTTAGATGATGTGATCATTTACTCTAAAGCCTATGAAGACCACCTTCAACATCTGGCCAAAGTCTTTGAAGTCCTCATCAAGCATGGCCTGAAAGTTAAACCGTCTAAATGTCACTTGCTGAAATCCAAGGTACAATACCTGGAACATGTCGTGAGTGCAGAAGGAGTCCTCCCAGACCCTGATAAGATTGCAGCTCTGAAAGACTGGTCTGTCCCTACCACCATACAAGAAGTCAGAGGATTTCTTGGCTTCGCAGGCTACTACCGCAGATTTATCAAGAATTTCACCCGAGTTGCTGCCCCTCTGCAAAATTAGTTAAAGGGACAACCGTGTCAGAAGAGGTCTAGTAGTCCATCCATTCAGTGGACCAAAGAACTTGAACAATCGTTCCAGCAATTGAAGATGTGCAGTGCTAGCTCGGACGCAAGATGGTGTAGAGCGAGTCATTGCTTACGCAAGCAGATCCTTGTGGCCAACTGAGAGAAATGACCAGAACTATAGCTCCTTCATATTAGAATTTCTCGCATTAGTGTGGGCCATCACAGAAAAATTCAAATACTACCTTGCCGCAACTCCCTTCGTCGCTTTCACCGACAATAACCCACTGTCCCATTTACAGACTGCACGTTTAGGAGCTCTAGAGCAGAGGTAGGCATCTCGCTTGGCGAACTACCAGTTCATCCTAAAGTACCGAGCAGGAAGGTCCAACGCCAACGCTGATGCTCTATCCGGGTTGCCCACTGCGGAAGAATCCTACCATACTGACGACGAATGTGAAGAAATAGAGATGCCTGCCTTCCATTCCGTGATTGCTAAGCAGCAAGTGCAAAGGGTTCAGATCCCTCCATCTCCAAACTCTGAGCGAACAGGAACCCATGACTGGGCTGAAATTCAAAAGGAGAGTAAGGCCCTGCAAATCTTACGCAAATTACTTGAGTCGGGAGCATCAAAACTTACATTAACCAACAAGCATTCCGACCCTGAGCTCAAAAGGCTGTGGAGACAGAAGAAACGGCTGCATTACCGAGGTGGAGTACTAGTCCGACGAAAGAGTATTTCAGGTGGTTGTGCCAAGACAAGATGCCAGCCTTGTCCTGAAAGCCTATCACAATCAATCAGGGCACTTTGGGTGTGAGAAAACTGAAATGACTATCCGGGAACGCTTCTACTGGGCCGGAATGAGACAAGACATCGAGAATTGGTGTCGTGATTGTGTCCCGTGTACCCTAAATAGACGAGGAGGCATGGAACAAAGAGCTCCGCTGCGCCCAATTGAGACTCATTGTCCCCTTGAACTTGTTGCCCTAGATAACGTCAAGTTACGACCCAGCAAAACTGGATTTAAGTATGCCCTGACCATCATTGACCACTATACCAAATTTGTTGTTGCTGTGCCAGTTAAAGACCAAACTGCTCGTACCAATGCCTAAGTCTTTTGGAAACACTTTGTGAGACCCTACAGTTATCCAGAGCAGATCTTAACTTATCAAGGACCTGCTTTTGAATCCGAACTGTTCCACGGGCTGTGTACTCTCTATGGATGCAAGAAAATCCACACCACTGCATACCATCCACAGTGTAATGGCCTTTGTGAAAGGATGAACAAAACTCTTATTGATATGCTCAAAAATATTCCATCTCAGGAAAGAAGAGAATGGCCTGATTTGCTCCAAGAATTAACTTACTTGTACAATAACACTACTCACTGTTCCACTGGATACACCCCATATTATCTTATGTTTGGCCGACCAGGGAAATTACCAGCAGATGCAGCTAGATAACCATCCAAATTCTCTTACTCAAACAGATTGGGTGGCTGACCACCAAAGACGTCTTCAAGAGGCTAGCGACATTGTGGAAGACAGGATGAAAGCTGTCCGGCAAAGGCAAGAGAAAGACTTTAATTCCAAAGACAGAGCTAAGCCCCTACAAATCGGAGATCGAGTATGGAGAAAAAAGAATAATCGCACCCATAAACTGGATGACCAGTGGGAACAATGCCTCTACATAGTAAAAACCATTCCATTTCCCGGAGTAGAAGTGTACAGGATTGCTCGTGAAAGTGATCAGCAGGAGAAGGTTGTTCATCGCAGTCAAATTAAAGAGTGTACCACGGCAGAAAGCCCTGTCCCTCAAGTATCTACTCCTGTCCCCTGAGGCGAACCAGAGTCAGCAACCAGAGTACCCAGAGTTCCATTCCCCTTGCTGCATGTTCCCTGTCTGCAGTTTCTTGTTACTCCACCAGCTTGCCAGCTAGCGGAGCCTGCACCAAGGTCAGAAGAAGAGCCTCTTGTAACAGGAGGTGAGGAAACCTTTGTTCTTCAGAGATCCGAGCGAGCCACCAGAGGACAGTTGCCCACTCGATACCAGAATGGAACAATTTGCCCGTATATGATAAGAGACTCCATGGCCTACTGAGAGCCTTGTCCTTTAGGGTATGTTCACACGAGGGCGTCCGTTACGGCTGAAATTACGGGGATGTTTCAGCCTGAAAACATCCCCGTAATTTCAGCCGTACCGGCATGTGCAGGCGCTTGAACGCCGCGTCAATTACGGGCGTAATTAGCGCTGCTATTCATTGGAGTCAATGAATAACGGCTCTAATTACGGCCAAAGAAGTGACAGGTCACTTCTTTGACGCGGGCGTCTATTTACGCGCCGTCTTTTGGCAGCGGCGCGTAAATTTACGCCTCGTGTGAACAGACAAACGTCTGCCCATTGCTTTCAATGGGCAGATGTTTGTCAGCGCTATTGAGGCGCTATTTTCAGACGTAATTCGGGGCAAAAACGCCCGAATTACGTCCGTAAATAGGCCGTGTGAACATACCCTTAGTTGTGTTTGTTACAGCCTGGTGCAGTACTAATATATAGTCTGTGTGCCCTGGACTGCACCCAGGGACCAAGCAAAGAAGATGTATGGGTTCTCGGCTGTTCACCCATCTCCCAATGTGAAGAGTACTCTTCGCGGAGATTGGACGTTGCCATTTTTATATATAGGCCTCTTCAGGAATATAGACATATATGACTATTCAACAAAAATGTTTATCTGTTATATAACACATGTTGTGTACTATGTTGTGGTTTCTTTCTATATATTTTTCAGGTCTGGATGCCATGGTGTCGAGGACGACACCTATTAAAGAGGGGAGACATGTGGTACCGCACAAAGTGGAGTCTTCCGAAAGCAGGAATACACTGTATTTTGTATATGCGATATGCTTTACTACTGTAATCTGTGTAAGGTGATTGCAGGCAGTGCTCAAAGGGTTACTTTCTGTACAAGGTTTGTTTATATTTAAACCTGCTCAGGGTAGAATTCTCTGGAAGCATTATAAGTCTTTGGAGAAGCAACCAGCCAATTACAGAGCTCCTTACTAATGAGCCGGTGAGGGAGGAGTTAGGCCCCATGCACACGACCGTAAAAAACCTCCGTTTTTGCGGACCGCAATTGCGGTCCGCAAAAACGGAGCCATTCACTTTCATTGAACACTGACACCTTTCCGTAGCACTACGGAAGGGTGTCAGTGCCGTGGAAATGTTCCGGGAATTATGGAACATGTCCGTTCTTTCGCATTTTGCGGGCCGAAAATGCGGCTGTCAGTCAGCGGCCGGCCGTGCCCGCAATCGCGGGCCGTGATTGCGGGCACGGTCGTGTGCATGGGGCCTTAGATAGTCAAAAGCATGCTAAGCTAGCCTCTACAGAGAGAGACATCTAATTCCTGAAGAGCCCTGTGTACAGAGACATGTTGTCCAGGGAGTAAAGAAATCTAACAGAGAGAGAGAAAGAGTTACGGTATGTGCACACACACTAATTACGTCCGTAAATGACGGACGTATTTCGGCCGGAAGTCCCAGACCGAACACACTGCAGGGAGCCGGGCTCCTAGTATCATAGGTATGTACGATGCTAGGAGTCCCTGCCTTGCTGCAGGACAACTGTCCCGTACTGTAATCATGTTTTCAGTACGGGACAGTTGTCCTGCAGCGAGGCAGGGACTCCTAGCATCGTATATAACTATGATGCTAGGAGCCCGGCTCCCTGCACTGTGTTCGGTCCGGGACTTGCGGCCGAAATACGTCCGTCAATTACGGACGTAATTAGTGTGTGTGCACATACCCTAACAGCTGAACTTCTAGAGAAGCACAGACCTGTTGGCTGAACACTAATCTGAGCAAAGAAGAAAGGAACCTCATGAGCCTGCCTGTACTCCATGATGCTGCAACATCCAGCCTGCCTGTACAATACTTTCACTGCAAGTTCATTAGTAAAGGAAGTTGGATTTTTTTTAAGTTAACCCTTGTTTCTCTGGATTCATATACTGGGGAGGGAAGAGATCAGCTTCAGTGCATCCACCCCTGCACCTCTCCATATCTGTGGACTTTGTTATATTCTGGCCTGGGTTACCATCACAGCCCTGCATCCACACAGGAGCCCATCCCCAGATTACATATATATAACTGGCGTCATAACAAACCTATCCAAGTTCTATTTTCCTTTGACCTCCTTACCCTGCACCAGACTCGGGAGTAGTATCTGAAGTGGCCACCGTGGAGGGGTAGGTACACCCGCCAGCCCATCACCGTGACAAGTGTCGGCTGATCCTCACTCCTTAGTTCCAGTTCTGGGATACTGCACATGCAAGTCTTACATCTCTTAGCACAATGCCAAGCGTCGGATGGAGTGGTGTAAAACACGACGCCAGTGGACTCTGGAGAAGTGGAAACGTGCTCTGTAGAGTGATAAATCACCCTTCTCTATATGGCAGTTTGATGCACAAGTCTGTGTTTGGAGAATGCCAGACCGTTACCTGCCTTACTGCATTTTGCCAACTGTAAAGTTTGGTGGAGGAGGGATGATGCAATGGGGTTGTTTTTCAGAGGTTGAACTGAAGGGAAATCTTAATGCTTCAACATACCAAGACACTGTAGACAATTGTATGCTTCCAACTTTGTGGGAACAGTTTGGGGAAGGACCTATTCTGTTCCAGCAGGACTGTGCCCCAGTGCATAAAGCAAGGTCCATAAAGACATGGTTGGGTGAGGTTGGTGTGGAAGAACTTGACTAGCCCGCACAGAACCCTGACATCAACCCCATCGAACACCTGTGGGGTGAACTAGAATGGAGATTACGAGCAAGGCCCTCTTATCCAACATCATTGTCTGACCTCACGAATGCTCTTCTGGGTTAATAGGCAAAAAATCCCACAGACACACTCCAAAATCTTGTAGAAAGCCTTCCCAGAAGAGCAGAAGCTGGATTAGCTGCAAAGTGGGGACCGACTCCATGTTAATGCCTATGGATTTAGAATGGGAGGTAATAAAATTTCCTGTAGGTGTAATGTGGAATGATAACTGTTATTACTGTTGCTTGAGGACCATAATTGTTCATGTGTGCTTTGCTGCCCTCCAGTGGATTTTAATCATTACTGCTACTCTCCTTTGTGGATTGTAATTATTTATTTGAACTAGAAGTCTTTCCAGATTATAATTGTTTTGAGCAACAACTCTGACCTTGCACATACCTCCGAACTTTTGAATTCGTAAAAGAGGGACATTTTAAGCCACGCCCCCTAACCACGCCCAATATCCCGCATCAACACATCAAATCACAGCCGGATCCTTCTGCAAATAACAAGCGCACATTGTCACTGCGGATCTCTAGACTGTCTGGATATCACAGATATTTTGGATCCGGTTATATCGTCTTTGTGTTACTTTTCCTATCTTGGGTATAACATTTGCTCATCGCGGCAGCAGCTGCAGGACAAACCTGAAGGCTGAGAACAATGAAAGTCAAGAGGGAGACCCTGTGGTTGATGACTTTTCAATTGACAGGTAGCAGAGTTACATGATGGGGATTTTTTTATTCCAGTTGGGTAACTCTGCTACCAGTCAATGGAAAAATCATCCACCAGAGACCCACTGTAGATAGCTCCAGACACAGCCCCCCCTGTAGATAGCTCCAGACACAGCCCCCCTGTAGATAGCGCCAGACACAGCCCCCCTGTAGATAGCGTCAGATACAGCTCCCTGTAGATAGCGTCAGATACAGCTCCCTGTAGATAGCGTCAGACACAGCCCCCTGTAGATAGCGCCACACACAGCCCCCCTATACATAGCTCCACACACAGCCCCCCCTGTACATAGCATCAGATAGTGCGACACACAGCCCCCCCTGTAGATAGCGCCATATACAGCCCCCTGTACATAGCGTCAGATACAGCCCCCTGTAGATAGCTTGACACACAGCCCCCTGTAGATAGCGCCACACACAGCACCCCTCTAGATAGCGCCACACACAGCACCCCTCTAGATAGCGCCACACACAGCACCCCTGTAGTTAGCTCCACACAGTCCCCCTGTAGGTGCCACATTGCCGCCAGAGCGGTTGAGGTAGGCTTTATTCACACGACAGGGTTCGAGTGTCGGCCAATAAAAACGGCCGTTTTGGGCCATTTTCCTGGCCGTTTTGCATCCGTTCCGATTTTGTTCCGGACCATGTTGCCGTTTTTAACTGCAGATTTTGACCCGTTTTGCATCCGGTTTTTTTCCCTGTCAGTTTTAAAATCGGATGAATTTCATTTAAATTTGATGCCACACTCAGCCCTTTGTAGATAATGCCACCCATCTTCCCCCCCCCCCCCCCTTCCAGGAGAAGTCACTGACTTCAATGTCCATATATGGACAGTGTGGTCACTCATTTCTCCTGTAGCGGAATCCCCGGCCACAGGGTCGGGGATTCCGCTTCAGAAGTGAGTGACGTCACTGTGTCCATATATGGACAGTGTAGTCACTCACTTCTCCTGTAGTGGAATCCCCAACCCCCAGCCAGGGATTCCAACTCCTACAGGGAGCAAAAAAAGACCCTCCTCCTCACATGAACTCTGCACTGTGAGGAGGAGAGAGAGCGCGAGCGACGGAAGTTTACCCGGCCCCATAGACTTCTATGGGAGCCGGGCGACCGGGTAAACGGCCGAAATTAGGGCCGTCAAAAAAAAATTGTCGTGTGAATAGCCCCATCACTCACCGTCAGAAGGCAGGAGTCTTGCAGCGGCGTTCTCACTGGTGTCGATGCTGGCCCAGGAGTGAACCAGTCCAGTCACCTGACCGGTGAGGTCAGATGACAGGTCAGGTGACTGGACTGGTCCACTCACGGGCCGGCATCGATCTCAGTGAGAACACCGCCGCAAGACTCCTGCCTTCTTCCGATCGCTGCTGCAGTCAGCAGTGATCAGCTGTTCTGATGCAGCGCACAGCAGGACATTTACAGACCGCCGGGGACGGCGGTGAGAAACCGGGACTGTCCCGCCAGATTCGGGACGGTTGGGAGGTATGCTTGCATAGTATCATTTAATGCACAGGCCGTTTGGTCCCAGTAAAATACATATTTGCCACAACTTGGTCATTATGTTGGTGGTGTTGTGTACGTTCGTAATACACCCCTCATAGCTTGCTATTGGAACATACAGCACCTTCAGGTGTAATAAGGACAGTGTGCATAGCCCTTGTGGATTAGAGAAAGATCCCCTGGTGTGTAATACTGGTATTATTGTTTCTGCTCATTCTGTTGAAACATTTTACTGACTGTCATAGGGTTTGGTACTAGCAGTACATCACCATTAGGCTGGGTTCACACGACCTATTTTCAGACGTATTGGAGGCGTTTTACACCTCGAAATTACGTCTGAAAAAAAGCCTCAAATACGCCGGCAAACATCTGCCCATTCATTTCAATGGGTTTGCCGATGTACTGTGCTGACGACCTGTAATTTTACGCGTCGCTGTCAAAAGACGGCGCGTAAAATAACAGCCTCGTCAAAGAAGTGCAGGACACTTCTTGGGACGTAATTGGAGCAGTTTTTCATTGAATGCAATGAAGAACAGCTCAAAATTACGTCCGTAATTGACGCTTTGCAAAACGCGAGTACGAGCAATTACGTCTGAAGTGCAGGAGCTGTTTTCTCCTGAAAACCGCTCCGTAATTTCAGCCATAATTGACGTTATCGTGTGCACATACCCTTAGGCGTAATGCACACTTCCGTTGGCTGTCGTACGGCCGCTAATGACGGATCCTTGAAACACGGACTGCACACGAATGGCTTCAGTCTGCAGTCCGTTGTTTTAACGGACCCAATGAATGAAAAAGCCGAGACTGTTCTATCAAAAATGGACAGGAGTAGGACACGTCCAATTTTTGTCGGAACGACCACATGGTTCCGTTAAAACAACAAACGTGTGCATGGGCCCCATTGAAATGAATGTGTCAGGGTGCTATCAGTTAAAACAACGGATAGCACCCGGAAGAAAATAACTGAAGTGGGCATGTGGCCTTAGGGCCTGTTCACATCACCGTTCATTTCCGTTTCGGGGTTCCGTCGGAGGGTTCCGTCGGGTGAACCCCGCAACGGAAAGTGAAACTGACAGCACAGATCAATGATGACTGAAACAGAAGCTGTGCTGTCAGTTTCACTTTCCGTTGCGGGGTTCACCCGACGGAACGGCAATGAACGGTGATGTGAACAGGCCCTTATACCTACTGCTTTTGCACAATTTTTCTTACAAAACCATCTGTTGTCATCAGTTTTTACCATCCGTTTTTACCACAATGGTCCACCAAAAAAGTAGTCTAGGGTCTGAAAATGTGCCAATTTTATCAGAATGGTGCATAGTTTGTGATAGATTGGATACATGTTGCGTATGTGTCATTTCAGAAAACTTCTGACGTGACCTGGCATGTCAGGGCTCGCCTTCCCTGCTCTGGCCTCGGAGCTACACTGAAGTCTGACACACACATTGTAATGTCACGGGTGTTGTATTAAGCCAAGGCCGTCGCCCAAAGGGATATCTCAGAAGGCAGCTGCTGTCCACTGACCTCACCTCAGATCTTCGAAGCAGCCTTGTGAACCTGCAAAGGTGCCAAACACTAGCCCTAGCATCAGGGAGTAGCTAGTTTTTGGCGCCTTTACAGCTACCCAATCCTACCCCGCATCTCCTACCCACACGACACAGAGATTACTGTTGTTTCTATTTACACGACAGGGTCCGGATGCCGGCCGTTTTGCATCAGTTTCCGGGTTTCCATTTTTGACGGCCAATTGTGATCCGTTTTGCATCTGTTTTTCACTGCCCGTTTTTAAAACGGATGAATTTCATTTGTAGATAATGCCACACTACCCCCTGTAGATAGCGCCATCTTCCTGGAGATAGCGTCATTGGGGCTCCCTCTAGGAGCAGAATCCGCGGTAACGCTCTGGCCTGTGATTCCCTCCTGGAGGAGCCCCTGACGTCACAGTCCATATATGAACAGTGACGTCAGGGGCTCCCTCTAGGAGCGGACTCCCCGGAATTACTTTCGTCGGCGATTCCGCTCCAAGAGGAGCCATTGACATCACTCTCGGGGTAGTGCTATCTGCAGGGGGCGTGGGTAGTGATATCTACAGGGGGCTGTGTGGCATTATCTTCGCCAGGAGCGGAATCTTGGCCAGGGCGTTGCCTCTCTGGCCGGGGATTCCGGTCCAGGAGGACAACTGAAGTCACATCAGGGGCTCCCTCTAGTAGCAGAATCCCCGGCAACACTCTAGCCAGGCATTCAGCTCCTGCTCCCCGGCTAGAGCATCAGGGATTCCCACGCCAGGTGCTGCCTAAAAGGTAAATAACGCAGCACCCGGCCTCTATCTGACGAAGAGTATATTAAATAGGATACGGCGCCAGATCTCCCAAGGAGCCGGACACAAAAACGCTGCAGGTAACGTTTTTTGGATCCAGCTCCTGCACAGGTCCAGCGCCACAACTTATTTTCCATATGCCAGAAAAGATCTCATACAAAGCTATGTGATCCGTTCTAGCATTCGTTTCCCTCTGGCTTTTCTGCAAGACACCGGTGGGAAACTGATATATGTGAATGCAGTCTTAAAAGTCCTTAAATGGATACTAACTTTTCAAACAACTTATGCTGATCGGATAGTATACCTAATATAAAAGAACTTTGTATTTTACTTAATGTTGTTTTATCCATGCAACTCTGTGTGAAGTTACTGCCACTAGCGTTAACCTCCTGTTGTCAAGCATTGGCCGTCCCTGGTTACAGACGAACTACAGAAGGTGTGGGTGTGTAACTTCACTGCCTGGCTATAACTTTCTATGGAGTCGGGAGCAGGGAACAGAGAGAGTGTCAAAAACACACACACACACACACCAAATTTTTTTGTCAAAGTATAGAAAGTGGTTTATTCATTCAGTCTCCTCACAGAACCTTTTTCAAGCAATAGCGCAGTCAACTACAGTATGGAAAGCGACGGAACCCTTACACAACGGTGACAAACGGAAAAGATTTGTACCGGATCCGTCACCATTGAAATCAATGGTGATCCAAACGGAAACCTATGGTTTCCGTTTGCTTCATTTTAGATTCCGTTCATGGGTTCCCCGGACGGAAATCTCCGACGGAGTCCCGAAGCAAAGCTCCGACAGAGTCTCGACGCAGATGTGAATGAAGCCTGAGAAGTGATCTGCATACAGAGGATGGCTAAAAGGACAATTATCACGTACTCTTACAATCCTTACATTTATCCTTCCTTATACAAGCAGTAGTAGTCGTCTTTTGATGGGTAAATGTTATGATAGAGGAGATTACTTTTTTTTAAATAAACTGGTATACGGCATCTAGAATTGCCAGCCTATCTCCCGTTTTACTGCTGACCAGGCCTCAAGTTGATTTCTGTGCCACCCCCTGGATAAAATGAGGAAATGGTTAAAGGACATAGGAAACAATAAATAATATAGTCTGTATAGTAAGACCTCTTGAAACAGATCTCAGTTTATTAATTACAAAACAAATATATTCACAATATATACACACACCAGTTCTGTACATCTGATGGCATTTTAGCAAAATAGCAGTGAAATGAATTGTATGCAAAACCATCATCCTGTATTTCTGCCAATGTTGTCTGACTTGGATTTCTGATTCTTTCTAGGAATATAGAACTGCTCAGCAGCTTGCAGGTCAGCCACTAGATCTAGTGTAGTTCTACTATGTGCGCAGAGGGATACAGATGTCACACAGCTGTTAGCGGGCCCCTTAGAGACAAAGGGTAACAAACATTCATTTGAGGACAATTTTGGGCAAACTATATACCGTATTTTTCGGACTATAAGACGCACCTGACCATAAGACGCACCCAGGTTTTAGACGACAGAAAATAGGAAAAAAAATTATTTGCTAAAAATAATTTATTCTGTTTCACCACATTCTGAGTGGCAACATTTTTTTTTTTTTTTTTTACACATTTTATTAGTTCCTCTAGGGGACTTGAACCAGCGGCCACTTGGTTACATGTGGAGTTACTGAAACAGCGTAACTACGATGTTTCCCTAACTCCCATAGTAGTGAATGGCGAGCTACGCTGTTTCCGTAACTACTGTTTAGTTCTATGGAAATCCTGGAAACAGCGCAGCTCAGCGAGTTACGCTGTTTCAGTAACTCCACATGCAATCAAGTGGCCGGTAGAGCACAGAAAGCTAGAACGGGGTTTAGGGGGCCCCGTTCTAGATAGGTGCGGGTCCCAGAGGTGCATTTAACTAGTTAAAGGGGTTTGCCATAAAACACATTTATCCCCTATCCACAGGATAGGGGCTACATGTGAGATCGCTGGGGGTCCAACCGCTGGGACCCCCAGCGATAAGGAGAACAGGGAACCGAAAGTCACCCAGAGCGCTAGATGAGAAGCTTGGACTTCCGGGTTCTGTGTCCGGCTTATCTTTTTTCCGCAGCTCCATCGAGTTCAATGGAGAGCCGCTCGCGCATGCGAAGAAGAATCCCATTGATCTCTATGGAGCTGCCGGACACAGAACGCGGGGGTCACAGCTTATCATGCAGCGCTCCTGGTAACTTTCGGTCCCCGTTCGACTTATCATTCACACATGTATCCCCCATCCTGTGGATAGGGGATACATGTGTTTTATGGCACAACCCCTTCAAACTGCCAGGAACAGCGAAATTACTGTTCCTGGCCGTTATAGCAGCGTGTCAGAAGCTGACACCTGCAGTGTATGGAGTGAGCTCAGTACATGAGTACATGAGCCCGCTCCATACATCATCCCCCCCCCCCCCGCTCCATGATGTGCCGGCACGTCATGGGTCAGGAAGGGGTTAAGTAATGAAGCGGTCATGGGGCCCGGCGATGCTGGGACCCTTGACTGCGGTCTATAAGACGCAGGGACTTTTTAGCAAGATTTATTCTTGCTAAAAACTGCGTCTTATAGTCCGAAAAATACGGTAGTTGGCTACAGTTGTTAGTATGCTCATAGCTAGGAGTCCAGAGTTGTGTAACTAGCTAAGAGATGTTCAGACTAAAAACACGGCTAATGCCAGGGGCCAGGTAGCCAATGTGCCTAGGAATTTGCTTTATGCTTCTACATTTTTTTCTGGTTGTTTTCTATTGAGGTCTATGAAAGTTCATAATGCTGGCCACTAAAAAGATTGAAATGGCGCCACAGTGGTCTAACAAGCACCCAAAGACTACAGGTTTTTTTTAAAATACTTTCTTGATCAAAAGGATGGGGCATACCTAGCAATATCCTATTTGAGGTGATAGGAGATCCGCTCCCGCCTACAGGTTTTTGGGAATTTTAGAGAATGTTTTCCCTCTCCATGGTGCCGAAATAGAACGCTATTTTTTATCCAAATGACCAATAGGAGAACAGTTCTCACGAATGTGATGGGCTTAACAGCTATTAAACACAAAACCAAAAAAACTAAAATCGCACCATCAACTTCACCGTCTATAATAAAACCAGTCTGCGCTATCAAAACCCAATTTAGTCAAAGGATGACCCTTCGACTGTTTATAATATGCTTATCAAGGATTAAAATGGCAACAGAGAGAGCAGAGAAAAACGAAAAAGAAAGAAAATTTGTCTATTCCGCTCCTATTCACATTTTCAGAAGAATTAAAAACATCTATTACAAACCTTCATGAAGTACAAAACGGAACATGTTTACAATGATGTCCTTGTGTTCAATGAGCCTCACATTATAAATAATACAAACACTATACAAATAGTGTAACAGATAGGAAATGCCAGCATAAGATGGCCACTACCGCAGTGCAAAATGAGCAATAAAGTGCCCGACTAAGTAGATCTAAATGAATGCTGGCCTGTGAAGAAGGGATGACGAGAACAATTCAACCCACTATCCGTCTCCTGAACGGACCCACCATAATGTGGCGTTTACATACAATAGTATAAATAAGGGATGATGGTTGGACCTAGTCGCCATATATAGGTCCTTCTTTTGCCAACATGAATTGTACATAACAGCATTCCCTGGCCTAGAAGTTAATGGATTTCATGAACATAAGAAACCTTTGTACAGTGCATGTAGATTGACGTTTTGTGCCACATAATAACTGTAGAATAATCTGCCAGTCAAGCCCATCTGCCACTTGATGCAAAGCCACGACTAAAGGAAAAACTGACTTCAGAGCTCTTGTGCTTTCCCCAGGCTCCAAATGGAACAATTATGGCTGTGCTATTATCTTCTGCACCAAACTGGATAGCCTGAAGAAGACAGAAAAAAGAAAACGGTTAGCATATAGATATATGCTTCACATTAGTAAGTGGCTGGTTAGCCTTGGTCAGTCACGCCTTAGATTGTGGGGCCACCTTCCAGCAGATTTTGGTTAGGAAACAGAATGTAGGGGGTCTCCTTTAAAAATCAATAGATATCGATTGCATCTATTGATTTCAATGTGACATCTGCAGACCTCCGATTCTGGGATTTGTGCTGGACACAGCTAATGGCTTTATCTAAGAGAAGGTGGACCAGATCAAGAGAGTCCCCTCGATTATCTCAACCAATAGGATATGCTAATATGATTGATCCATTTTGATATTAGTTATTTGTTCTTTGTTAACTTTGTATTCTGCATGGCTTATTTTATTTACCATGTATGCACATGAGCTATGTTTCGATTATGAGCGGTTTAACCAATCTATTCTGGGCCTTTACGACTGAGCAGTTTTTTTTTTTATTGCCGCATTTCAAGAGCCATAAATTAATTTTCTGTCGATGTAGCTGTATGATAGCTTGTTTTTTTTGTGGGATGAGTTGTAATTTTTATTGGCACCATTGTGGGGTACATATTTAGCTAACTTTTATTTTATCGGGGGGAAAAAAACAAAACAGAAAACAGCAATTTTTTATTGCCAAGACCGGTTTGCTGCCACGTTCTTTAAGGCCCTTTTCCATTTAAGGCCAATGATTAGGAAACTAGCATATATACGAATGCTCGTTCCCAATCATTGATCTGTTTAAACATGGCAACGATCAGCCGGCCATCAAGCAAACGCTCCTACATCGAATGATCGTATCGTTTATGCAGCAGAAAATATTGTTGTTGTCGGCAGCACAGCTCCCTGTTTAAACAGGGAGATGTGCAGCAGACATGATGGTAATGCATGGGGACGAGTGATCGTAGTAACCCAAACATAGCTCCTTGTGAAAGGAGCAATCGAGCGCTGATCGAGTTGTTACGGCCAAAATCGGCCGGTGAAAAAGGTTCTTACATTCAGAGACAAACAATGTTTAACTCCCTAAAGGTACATGGGCTTGTTAAAGAGGATCGGTTACTAGTTTAGTAATGCCCTATCTCCTAGCTAATCTGGTAGGCGCTGTCACACTGATAATGCTAGTGAAATTGTGTCCCAAAAAAGGTTTATTATTTGCAAAGTTATAAAAAAAAAATCTGAATATGTAAATGAGCCTTTATTAGATAAGTGGGTGTCAACACCAGCGATTCTCCTGCCTCACAGCCTCTGGTGCTGTCCAATCAGAATGAAGCTGCTTCACACAGTATGAGAGACTGAGGCTACACTAGACAAGTAGGTGTCAACACCAGCGATTCTCCTGCCTCACAGCCTCTGACACTGTCCTATCAGCATGAAGCTGCTTCACACAGTGTGAGAGACTGAGGCTACACTAGACAAGTGGGTGTCAACAGCAGCGATTCTCCTGAGGTGGAGCTACCCCACATCCTCTGACGCTGCTTCACACAGTGTGAGAGACTGAGGCTGGAGGGAAGGGGGATCACTTCAAAACAGCCATATCTCCGGCTGTGGACCACCTAGAACAGTGGTTGTGGTAGTATATGAAAGAGGAGATTCTAGTCTTTTATATGATAATTCTAGCTGTGACACAACCGGAGATATCACCAGTTGAATACACAGTCGGGAATAGAAGCTGTATACTATAAGATCACACTGTGTTGCTGGGCAGGGAATGGGGAGAAGCTGTATGCCGATTGGACAGTGTCATACAGAAAACATTACACCGCCCAGAGTGAAAAGAAAGAGTCACCTCCTATTTGGCTATTAGAGCCACATTACCATATTTAGAAAAATGCTCATAATTTTTAAAATAAACATTTTTTAAAACAAATCACACTGTAGTTATCAGCAGCAGAGCGCCTATTAGATTAGTTAGGAGATAGGGAATTAATAAACTGGTGACAGTCTCTTTAAGTTTATCAGAGCTCTCTCTTGTAATGTACACTTTTGTCAGTTGGACACGATCAGGACAAAAATGTTTCCATTCACTGACAGCAAATTGAGATCTTGAAAATAGGTCGGAATTTAACAAAAATCTGGTTAAAAAGTTGCATAACTCTTCAATATACAGTCATTAAAGGGTACATTCAGTTAGAGTCAGTGACATGTCCGAAGTTCTCAGTAGTGGGGGTCTGTGTGCGTCAACCCCCTCCAATGATAGCTGGCTCAGATTAGCTTAATTTGGGAGAGGTGAAGACGGATTTAAATTTCTCTCTTATCAATTGCATTTATAACTGGATAGTATAGAACTGGATTACTTTCATTTTAATCCAAATTCTCTACTTCTCCTTTTCAAGTTTACTGGGGGCTTTCCACGGCTCTTCGCGAGTAGTTTAATAAGAATTATCAATGTAGTAAAATGACACAATTCTCACCTGTTCAGTGAGGACTTGAGCAGCTTCACTGGGATCATGGCACTGGTTGATGATGTCACAGATTTCCTGACTGTTTACAATGAAGTTAATGCCATCGGTGGTTAATACTAAGAAGCTATCATCCGCATGGTGCAGCTGTAAATTAATGAAGATAAATGGGTAAAACAAAGACAAAGTTGTCATTTGGAGTTTGCGAGATCGAGATTTCAACTTGATGTATAATTTACTAAATACTCGTCTTACTACCTCTTGCTATAATGAATTTTATTGGACTGGAAGTTTCCTCCCAATATTCATGTAATGGTGAATGGTTTGAGAATTCTTCATACAACAACCAGACAATCCAGGAGGAACTCGACCAAAGTGACAAAAATATCCAGGAAGATTGTATCAACACAGTCCCCTTCCCCCGGTGGTCAACGTAATCCCCTCTCAATAGATGTGCAAACAAGGACCATCCCCATACAGCTCCACCCTGACCTCTCTAATAACAGTGTGGAACCGATGAGTCTGGTTTCTACATCACCACAACAAAGAAAAGACCCCTGAGCTGACTACAGGGCACAATACACATACACAGGACAAACAAGATAAGAACGAAACAGAATCACAGCAAATAGGACAATTTAGAAACTAGAAGAGCCTCACCTTAACCCGCTTGGTTTCAGGCTCTGCTATCACTCCCATTGATTTGAGATCTAAATCACCTATGCTTCTCGTCATTGCAAGTCTTCCATTTACATGAGGCTGTCCTAGGCTATTCCAAGCAACAAAGCCGCCACATTCCCTTATCCTGAAAGCACAAAGAGTAATATTACTGCATATGATTTTAATAAAAAGGCATACTAGATAGGAGAACGGCTCAATTGAAAAACAGGAGTAAAAATATTCCTTGGGGTGTTTTTAAAATGTTTAAAGAAGCCTTTTGAGACGGTTTAATATTTTGCCTGTAAGGTCCCCTCCACATCACGTTATTTTCCTACGTTTATCATGTACGTCACGAAACTTGTCCATAAGGCTCCGTGAGCCGGACAGAGGTCGAAAGAGTGTCCTTTTAGCCTGAGTTGTGCTACCTTGTTTTGAAGAATAGAATAGTATAGTAGACTACGCTATTCCATCCTGAGGGAGCCCACAAAGGCATGCCACTGTTCGGCATCCATCACAGGTATACATTAAACGTATACGCCAGGAAGCTACAGTGACATAACGGTCTATTTATGGACAGTTATGTAGCGGGAGCTGCTTGTACAGCCGCTGTGCCCAAGGATTGCGGCCCGCCCTGGGGAAGATCCTGACCTCACTGTCCATATATGGACAGTAAAATCAGGAGCTTCCCTATGGCCGGAGTCCCCAGGCAGTGCGATTCTTAAAGCTTCCTCTGCCCAGGGACTCCAGCCATGGGGAATCTGCTAAAGTCACTGTTTATATTATATTATTATTCGTTCTTTTTTTACCCTCTCTCATTATATATATCCATCTATCCCCAGGCGATGTATCCTACCGTATGTGGGAGCTCTCCCGACGTATACCTCCAATTGAAGGCCAAAACACGATGTGAAGAGGGCCTAGGCCAACTTAATTGCATGGGTGTATTGGAATTGACGGAGAGCTCTAGAAGAGGAAGAGCAAATACCTGAAATGTGAGTTCTACCATTTTCAAATTTGTTTTAAGGCAGGGCTTTTCTTTTTCTACTGGGGCAGCACCAGCAAGGCAATAGTGATGCCTCTCATTCATTAGTGGTCACGACCATGCCAAAATATTATTCCCTTAATCTTTTATCTGTCTCCGGAGTCCAGTATAACATTAAAATAAGCACAATCAAAATATGATCACTACTATCTAAACTGCCTCCCCAGCCGTGCCTCATCAACAACTAGGGGGCGCCATACAGATTAACAAGGGACAATGGTGCTTTGACAAAGTTAATTAAAGGGGTTATGTTGGGGACTGAAGAGTATTAGCAGTCTACTTACTGCAATATGTGAGTACACTCCCTAATGTACATTCCGGCCCCCCGTCAGGCTGATTATGACATTTAAATAGATTTTTAGAGCGCTGGCAGGGGACCGGATGTCTAGTGGCACAGTCTTCCTTCATGACGACACGACTCTTCGTCATGTGACCGGCCCTGCTGTACTCTATGTAAGCGCTATACAGCGAGTATATACTGGAAACAACCCCTATGTCCAATAGGAATCCACTCGGGCATGGCAGAAAACAATTATAGTTATCTTTTGTGGGCTGCGTGGTATTTCATTAAAACATTAAAAAGGGTTTTCCAACCCCTAAAGAACAACCAAATGAAAAAACAAACAAAAAAAAACAAACAAAAAAAAACAAACTCCACTTCTAGTAAAAACAGCACCGTTCCTGCACAACTGAACAACGCGGTCCTCCACTGCTTCCGGATGTCATTGTACTGCAATGACACGACACCCGGTGATGCCATTTAACCACCAGTGATTTGGTGGTGCGGTCACTGTGCAAAGACAACAAGAAGCGCCACGGGGACAGGATTGAATTTCAAAAAGGTATGTATATTAGAATTTTTTTATACATATATTTTGCAAGCGTTTTTTAGGCCCCTTTCATCCTGACAAATCATGGAAATTTTAGCAAATCTGCCAAGTTCTCCCAGGCAACTTGTACTCAGATGGTTGGCTGATTACACTATAAAAGAATGTACACAGCAAGTGTTCAGCCATAGACTTGCTAGAGTGACCCCCTGTAGCAAACTATTCCTTTATTTGGTATAAGACATGTTCCTGTCACTATACCCAAGATGCAGTATTACAAAAAAGGATTAACCTGGAAAAGAATGACAGGAATTAGAAGGCGTTAAAGATAATGGGATTATTGCCGAAGGAAAATAACAGATTAGATCTACATTAAAGGGGTATTCCCATCTTTAACATTTATGGCAGACTTCAAAGGACAGGGCGTGGCAACCTCTCCATTTACTTCTATGGGGAAAGCGGCTTGCCCGGACCGATCAGGCATTTATTACATACCCTGTGGATATGTCATAAATGTTAAACATGGGAATACCTCTTTCAGGATTTTTTTTGTAGCAAACTTGCACCCTTGCCCTTCTGATGCTCCCTACTCCCCAGCTGTTAATGACATTCTGTATGTGACCATGCTGTGATGGCCACTAACATTGAGCCTACCACTATTGGGAGTATTTCCTATATATACTCCTGGGTGTCTCCTGACCGTGCTGCTAAGGCTTCAGTTGGGGCATCTCCAGAAACGTTCCAGTACTGAAAAATTCGGGGGGCAAGTAGTGGTTCCGGCCCAAAAGCTGATTTTTCAGTTTTTGAGTTAAGGTCGAACTGCTGAACGTGTGCTGCCAACGCTACAGAGGGAGCGATGGCCGCCACTTTGCAACGCTAGAAAAAGGAGATCACTAAATACATGTATTATTTTTATTTTTGCCAATGCACTTCTAGAGGAGGACAGATCCAGCGAGACATAATGTTTTCCTGACAGAGTTCCTCTTTAATTTGTCGTGTATCGTTTACTATAATATCACTTACAGTATAAAGTATTGGTTGCCAGAAAACAAATGTACATGGGAGAGACCTCTGTAATAAAGTGCACTGGAATAGAATATTTTGCCTATAGCAACCAAATGAGAGCTAGAATTTGACTGGTTGCTCTGGGCAATTCCTCTATTTTGTCATTGAACTTGTTTTGATAATAAAATAGAACACTCCAACTGGGGCTCTGCGATTAATCAAATTCATAAAATTAATTCGGTATTTAGGTTGCTCACTATACGGTTTCTGTTTCCTAAGACGCGCGCAACACGCAAAGCGGAAGCCCATAGCTTGCCACACACACACAGTCATTGGCCCCGCTCCCACGGCAGCATTGTGACGCTGCTGGTGGCAGTGTGCGTACTGCGCAATTATTTCAGAGAAGACCGTGCAGCAGAATCTTTGCACCCTCCCTGTGCCCTTATTTAAGCCCGCCAGCCCAGCCTTGGTGGAGTGCGACTTTCACACTAGTCTCTCTCCAGCCAGCCAAGTATAGAGCCCCTAAATTGGTCTCCTAGATAATCGGGCACTGTCCAATTGGGATAACAAATGCATTTTTTCACAGACTAGCTCTACCAGTATCTATAGGGGCTAGTATGTACGGAAAACTTTAACCATTTAACTTTTTATATGTATAGGAGATCAGGCCATATACAAGCACCATCAGTTTCTATAGGGGATGACATACCATGTATTATGCTGCAGCTGCATTTATGTAAAAGGATTGGGTTTAATAAACGAATACGGATTATCGATGGAATGTGTATATTACTTTATTGAACCCAATACCTTTACAGAAATGCAGCATGTACAGAAATTCCTAAAATAATTTCTGTCATGCCACCAATTAAATGGTGCCCTACCTTTTCCTTCATTTGGCTGTATCTGATGCTCCATGCGCATGAAGTGACCTGGTGCCAGGATATATTCCTTCTGGCTTTCCTTACACCGCCACCAGCTATGATGGCAGTTTCTTAGTTATAGTTAAAGAGGCTCTGTCACCAGATTATAAATGGACTATCTCCTACATAATCTGATCGGCACTGTAATGTAGATTACAACAGTGGTTTCTATTTTGAAAAACGATCATTTTTGAGCAAGTTATGAGCTAGTTTAGATTTATGCTAATGAGTTTCTCAATGGACAACTGGGCGTGTTTTTACTTTTTACCAACTGGGCGTTGTACAGAGGCGTGTATGAGGCTGACCAATCAGTGACCCATCAGTGTCATGCACTTCTCATTGTTCCAGCCCAGCATGATCCACAGCACAGTGTGATTGTGCAGTGAAAGAAGTAAACACGCCCAGTTGCTAAAAACACAATACACGCCCAGTTGGAAATAAGAGAAAACACGCCCAGTTGTCCATTAGAAAGGCTCATTTGCATAAATATAAAATTGCTCATAACTTGGCCAAAAATGATCGTTTAAAAAAACAAAAAAAAACGTTACTGTTATCTACATTGCAGTGCCGATCACATGCAATAGGAGATAGGGATTTGATAATCTGGTGACAGAGCCTCTTTAATCTCAGCTGGCTGGCAGGATGGGACAGCCTGCATTAAAATGATCTGACTCCTTCCAACTTTTTTTTAGTTTCATTTAGCAAAAAACTTGAGAATAAAATGGAGAATCAAGAAGCTTGAAAAAATAAATAAAAAATAAGAGCTTTAAATTTAGGCCATTTTGCCCAGCCCTAAGTGCAACAAATCATAAATACACAGATACCATACCTCTGTTTTTCCTCTTTCCGTTCGGGTGTATGGTCAATTGTCAGCTTCACAGGTTTTCCTTTGCGACACAACAGCGCCCGGCTATCACCAACACTAGCCACAACTAGCTCAATGCCATCACGCAACAAGGCTACTGTTGCAGTAGTCCCACAGTTCAGTAAAGTTGCTAAAAATACCATGAAAAAAGTAGAAATGATGTCAGTACCGATGGCATGAAACGCAGATACACAATGCCAATATTAAATTATGATTATTTTTGTTTACCTAATTTTTGTGTGTTAGTACAAACGGAAAATGAAGCAGCATGCAGTATGAAACTGGACAGTCCAACACAACCACATGGCTCAATGCATGTATGCCTGCAATGCCGTAAAAAAGGCTTTCTAAAGTATATGTTACATTTATATATGTATAATGCTTTATGGGGGGGGGGGGTTATATTCTCATTAGAAGAAATGCGAACAAAAAAGTGCTCCGATTGTTAAAATAGGACATTTAGATTCATACGATAGGTTGTTAAGAACATTCAGTGATGTGTACGGAAAATAGATTCAGAATCTTTTTCTCGAAGGCTAAAATTGTGTTACTACAAAGTTAACCCTTTCACTGCCAAGCACATATGCGAGATGCATGAATTTCTAGCCACGGCTAAAATATAACGGCTAGGGCTTTTGGCATAATGTTAAAGCCCAGACTCTTAATCGATTAGCAGTTTGAAGGGGCCGCAACACTCTGTCGAATGCTGCTTTCCTTACACAGCTCCATACTGCACAACGCTGATACAGTTGTAGCGGCAGCAAACAAGATTACAGCCGCTACGAATTTATTGGCGTTGGGAAGTACTGAGTTTCCAAGGGGAAGAGGAGCTTTCCGGAGCGCTGCGGCCCCTTAAAATAGCTGATCAGTGGTGCCGAGAACCGGACTCCCACCGATCAGATATTGATGGCCTATACTGCGGATAGGCCATCAATTTTATTTCACTGGACAACCCCTTTAATAACCCTCCGCGCCTATACAGGCCATTTGTCGACTCAAATCTTTACTGGCTGCAATTTTTTTGGTCTCTTTAGTTCAGGTAATTATATGACGATATGTACATGCAGATGTAGGTATAAAGGTGGTTTTACACTGGCAGATATGCGCACTTGTTTCCACCTTTTAACGGGCGCCAATTGACAATAAAGCTTGATGAAGGGCGCTTGTTTGCTCCAAACGGAGCAATGCTCTACGATTGTATGTTCGTTCGCCCGATTATTGGCCCGTGTAAAAGGGCCTTAAGGGGCACTTGATAACTATGCATATCTTGACCTCTTTTATTTTTAGGAGGAGTTGCGCATCGAAGGCTCTGAATGGGGCAAACTTTAAGCCACAAACAAACTTTTATGTCTTTTTTTTTTTTTACAGAATGTTCATGTGTCTACTTCTCAGAAAATATATGGTACCGGGGTACTGTATGATTTTTTTTATTTATATTAACAAGGTTCTGTTGGTGTATGTCAGAAATGTAAAAACTGGCCCGGAACCCCTGCTAGCGACAGGGTTTAACAATCAAACTTCTTTGAAGAGCACTAGAGGAATATTGGTCTCCAGAATTTACAGATTTTGAATAAACTTAGAGATAAATTTATCAAAACTGGTGCAAAGGAAAAGTGAAAGAGTTGCCCATAGCAACCAATCAGCTTCCAGCTCTCATTTTTTCAGAGGTCATTTCACAAATGAAAGCTGCAGCCTTGCTTGGTTGCTCTGGGCAACTGTTCTAATTTTCCGCTGCAATAATTTTGATAAATGACCTTGTAGCTCTTTATTTATGAATAATTAATATTAAAGTCTCTTACTAACAATGCATAGGAGTACATTTTAAAGTTTTGGAACAAAAACTAAGTATGGATACATTTCCATATTTTTCTGCACAGATACATGTATTGTGCCATGTTGTGCAATGAAAAGGGTTATCGACATTTAATGATTAACCATTTAACAGCTTGACCGATGCAATTTTTAAATAAAACATGGTTTAAAGCAGGTATTATTACTGTCTCATTAAGCTGGTGATCATTTGTAGGTAAATTAATTAACACGGAGACTGGGAAATTTATCAAAAAGTTCTAATCTGGCCTTATTGCACAAAGCAACCAACCAGAGCTCAGCTTTTATTTCCTAAACTGCACAAGAATAATAAAAGCTGCACTGTCATTGGTTGCTATGAGTAGAATGGTAATTTTTTCTTAGTTTTGATAAATAGAGCCCAATAGTGGTATGTGTAAAACTCTGCTCTCTCAACTTTCGTTATTGCTGAAATTAACAGAATATTGGTGGGCCACACATTCAGAATGATGATGAGCGGACTTTACCGAAGTTCTCAGTGTCCTCATCAATATTATATGCAAAGGTGGAATAACTATAACTATAGCACTCTACTGTGGCACGGTTAGGAATTGACCATTGTAAGATAAGAGCAGACCACTTATTGCACTTAGCAGGGACAGGATCTAAGGCCAAAGAGGACATGGCCAATAAGGACCAGGACAACCAATGAAGTAGTGTTAGACAGGTCCGACAGGTTTTAAATCAATGGCCAATAGTAAAAGAGAAGAAAAATAAATCTTGCTATCAGATCGATAATTGACCTTCAACAACTTGCATGAGCTTATGGATGAACCGAGCCTAGGGCCTTCCTAATGTCCGGCGCCAACCAAGGTTCGCAAGAGGTCACATTAGTTTCAACAGTTTATAAAAACCTGCTTTAATGTGAATCATGACAGAGACAAAACATTTAACTAGGAAAACATTGCTTATGGTGCATTCATAGATTTTGGAACAGTCTTCTAGGTAATAAAGGGTTCAGCAAAGCAACTACTTCTACCATCGTGGTGCATTTCACACACCAAATCCATAACTGGCATAATAAATACAAAGTAACAGGGTGCACTACGCTCCACATTGGGCAACAGAATGTCAAATCTGTAGGAGGCCAAGCATAGTTGCATGGCATTCCAAGACATTGGTCAGCTTAGAAATGTACACACTTAGACTTATGCCTAATGCACTCGACCGTTGTGTCCTATCTTTCCACGGATCGGAGAGTAGGGTCAGTTTTCACAGACCCAATTCACCCGCTAAAGTGAATGGGTCAGTGAAAACTATCGGGTGCCACTCGGATGCCGTTAAAAAATGTCCCGAGTGGCACTCGGTCGTGTGCAACTGAACTTAAGCTGGCCATACCCATTAAATGTATGTCGGCCCAACCCGACAATTTTTGTTGAACCTACCGACCATCTAATGTGTATAGCGGCATCCCGACTCACACCTTACGGCAGATGTCGGGGGACAGAAAAGTCAGACATATTGAATTTTAACATGCCCGTATCGTTTGTTCGTTATTAGATACGCCTGGCACCGGGTTTCTCTTTGAGAACACATGCACGCTCGACTAAGGGCACATGTGTATGGGGGAGTTGGGAGGAATAGCTGTCCCATGCATGGCCAGCCTCACGAAGTCTTCTTAAGACAAAAACTAAACAAAATACTCAAATTGTTCCAAAATCTATGAGGTGTTTGCAGAAATGACAGATGCAAAATTGTGTCATGTGCCTAATTTGGTTCTACATACATTTTATAGCTATAGAAAATAATAAAATGTATCAATTTTCTTTCCTTTCAACGACACGAAGAAAACAAAACAAAAACTGAGATCTTTCGAGATATCTCAACACTCACTGGACATTTTTTTTTTTTAACTTCATGTTCATCTCAACTAATGTGACAAAGTGGATGTTGGGACCTTCCTGTAGACCAGGCTAGGAACAGCTGGACTCCTTCACCTGGGACAAAATTTAGGAGATCTCCCTTTCCACTGAAGCCCAGCATTATAACGTCCGGGGCCTCCAAGCCTAGAGCTGCTCACCACGTGCAGTCTCTGCCACAAATAACACGCACACAGAGGCAAATAGGAAATTCACCCAGGGGGTTTATCATACAAAACAAACCTGCAACACCTGGAGATGAAAAAAAGCTGCATGGGATGAGAAATGCACAGGAAAAGTAATTCATTATAGGACGCATGAACACGCTCCATGACAAGTAAAAGGACGTGCAGTACCTTGCACACATTGTGCTCACTGCTATTTACATTGTAAAACTAGTCATTTGAATTCAATAGTTGTAGTATATTCTCGGGCAGCTTTTTTTTGTTTTCCGGATATTGCAAGTTAAACATTTCATGTATGGTATTTAAAAAAAAATTAAAATAGCATTGATATATAAATTTATTTTTCTATGTAAAGGAGCTACGGGTGCTCTAAAATACATTGAGTGCTGATAACTGGTCACATATTAGGGATCATTCAGACGAGCGCGAGTCTAATCTGTGTGCTGTGCATTGATTTCAATGGGGCTATTCACACTTGCGTGAGTTTTCACGCAGCGAGCGTCCGTTGCGTGAAACTCACTGCATGTCCTATATTGGTGAGTTTTCACTATATTGAAGTCAATAGGTGCGTGAAAACCACGTGCCACACACAAAGCACACTGATGCAAAAACGTAACGCACATGGACATATTTACGCATGGATTTTACACGCGTAAATCTGTCACGCTTGTGTGAATGCTGCCTGATAACATACAAAAAGCCTTTCCTGCCTCATAAATAATAATAATTGTCCAAGTCTTGTGACTCACATTTTAGTCGGTACAGAACTAAATAAGAAACATGCTGAAAGTCGAGGGCTAACTAAATAAAAAGGCAATAATAATATATATTGAATTATAGTTTACAATCAAAACTATATTTATGTATGTATATTATATACTTCATCTAATTTTAACATTTCAGTTATGCCTTGATTATGCGGATGGGATTCATAGTTTAGTTCATACTGATTCATGAACATAATGATAAAACCAATTTCAGAAGGGATGGAGGTCGGCTAACGTAACTATATGGCAATGCAGATTTATATGCCACTAAGGTTACATTCACACGAACGTGACCAACCTCGGACGTGAAAAACTGCAGTTTTTCACGTCCAAGGTGCACCCGTGCAGGACGCGTTATCACTAATCCCCCCATAGACTAGATAAACCGCAATAAAATAGGACATGTCACACTTTTTTTCATGGACCCTTCACACCATCCGTTGAAACAACGGTCGTGTGAAGGGCCCCATTGAAATACAGGAGTCCGTTTGATGCCAGTTGTCTTAACGGCCGTCACGCGCTCGTCTGAATGAGCCCTAAGGGTAGCTGGTTGACAACTTTTGTGTCTAACATTACTAGTTGTCAACTTGTCAGATACGTAACAGCTGATTAGAAACACAGAGGATTTCAGTTATTTATTTTTTTATTTTAGGTGCAAATGCAAAAATAAATAAATGTAAGAATGAATATCATTTATTTGTAAATGTCTTTCTTGATCATTTTACAGTGGCTGTGTTATATTTGGAAAGAGATATACTGTATATAACAAAGACAAGTCAGGCTTCACCCGTAAACTACTTCTAATGCTAGGGCCCGCCTGAAGAACAAATATTAAATCTGGCAGAAAAATGGACAAGGAGGCAGCACTTCCAAAATGTAGAAAAACCTTTATTCACCCATGCAACATTTCAATCCCTCAGGATCTTTCTCAAGTAGGTGGCTTGAGAAAGATCCTGAGGGATTGAAACGTTGCATGGGTGAATAAAGGTTTTTCTACATTTTGGAAGTGCTGCCTCCTTGTCCATTTTTCTGCCTGATATTGAGGACCTTGGACCAGGTTCTGAAGAGGCGTACACCCTCCTGGCGGTTCGGTGCTGTGGTAACTCTCTACTTTCAAATATTAAATCTAACACCTCTCTATTGTTAGGGTATGTGCACACACAAAATCAAGAACGTCTGAAAATATGGAGCTGTTTTCAAGGGAAAACAGCTCCTGATTTTCAGAAGATTTTTAAGCCACTTGCGTTTTTTTCCGGCCGTTTTTCTATAGAGTCAATGAAAAACGGCTCCAAAAACGGCTCAAGAAGTGACATGCACTTCTTTTTCGCGGGCGGCTTTTTACGCGCCGTTTTTCGAAAATGAGGCGTAAAAAAACGCCCCGTCGCAACAGAATGAATGGGCAGATGTTTGCAGGCGTTCTGCGTCTGTTTTTTCAAGGTGTAAACACCCCGAAATACGCCTGAAAACACTACGTGTGCACATACCCTTAGGATTAGAACAAGTTTCCAAATAATCAGATAACATGATAAATTTCATGACCAATAATTCAAGGGGGGATATTACACAATGTATTTTAGAGCCATCCATCATAAACACACAGATTTAATGTGCATTAGTTCTAGCAAAACTTCGATAGCACACACTTATCTCCCTGGTTAAGCAATCATGTTAATGTACAACTAATACATTAAAAGGGTTATCCAAAAATGGACAATTATCACCGATCCACAGGATAGGTGATAACTGGCTGATCGCTGGGGGCCCCACGGCTGTTTCAGGTCAGTCCCATAGACATTGAATGAAGCAGTGGGCGCATGCTCGACCGCCGCTCTACTCAATGTCTTCCTCTCTGCAGTCAAGCAATGAGGAGGAAACGGGGGGATTCGGGACAACTCCTTTAGTATTTCCCTCATTGCCTTTACCCTCTTATAAGTTTAATCAGCCACAAAACATTAATTTGCCTGATGATTTTTAGAAGTGTATATGCCCAATGCATTATATGCCAAGGTTAAATATCTATACATGCCAAAGGATGCATTGTGTGATGGGGTTAGGTCACTAAAAAGCATTCTGTAATTCAGTTTACATGGTGACCGGCTGACATGTTGTACTCAGACAATAATACAGGCCAATATACATAAAATAAACATTCGTAATGGAGTTCTAGTCTTCACTAGGGAATTGTAGGCATGTTTTCTGACCCGAGTATAGATAGGGTAGATGTAAACCACTATAAAACATGTATATTATTATAGTATAGTTACTATTCTTTCCACTTGGTAGGCTCCCCACAAAACCCAACAAACTGACCTTTTCTTACATTATCACCTGGATTCTGTCACTCTGCATGTGTAAGAGACAAAAGAATGCTTGAAACAAACATTAAATTAAGCTAGCAATGTACTATAGAAAATAATTAAAAATTAATCTGTCACGAGATGCACTTTAAACATGGACATTAGAAATATGTCCAAAAAAACGTAGTGGGTGGTAAGTACCCAGCACCCACAATTCAAGGAGGCTGCCCACGATAATGTAGGTAGTGTACTCTGGGGGAACCATGACCTTTTACATTGCTGACAGACACGGTGATAGTGATTGGCTGGGGAAAAATGTAAAAAGGCAGCGATTTCATTAACTTAGTCCACATTCTCAACTGCAGTCCAAGGGCTGCATAGTGGGGGCACTAGCACCTATTTCAGATGTCCATATTTATAGTACATTGGTCACATTACGAATTTTTCTATCTGGCATCAATGTCTGTGTATCTGTTCCTGGGGTTGGTTAACTACTTAAATAAAGGAGCGACTGAATGGCGTCTATTGAAACAAATCTAGTACCTACCATCAACCGAAAGATGAGCATGTCTTGCAAAAGCTTTATCCATTTCTAGAAAAGCTTTAGTCAACACTTTTTCCATATCTTGTTCCTGTGTAAGGAACTCCCTGTGGAGAAAAATTTTATATTAATAATAAAACAACATTCAAACAAATGGTTAATGATCCCGTGCTTATAATAACTAAGAAATATTGACTCACTTAATATATTTGGCCATAAATCGGTCACAGAATTCAGCCGCTGCAGCTCCTCCATGCCCATCGTAGACCGCAAAATACAAGACATCAGTAGTCAGTTTGGAAAAGTTGAATCGGTCTTCATTTTCTTTCCTCTTCCCTAACTGAGTGGAGCAGCCGACTTTAGACAGATTGATGTGTGGAATAAGCTTGCCATACTTAATACTGGGCGGGAGCTGAATAGGCTCATCAATTCGATTGTCCCAAATGCCAAAAGCGTCCCAAGTAGCAGGCCGCCCGCTTCCGTCAGGGTCAAACCGTGATGAAAAAAACCTGCTGTTGATGGCGGAACACAGGCAGGCTGAAGCAACGCGATTGTTATCTTGCAGGACACGCGACGTCAGCAGTGCTCCTCTTCTCACCTGAGACCCTCCATGTCTTACAAATGTAACTAAGATGGCTGTTGACATTCCTTGACTACAAAGGACGTGGTATGAAAAATAAACTTCTGGTCTTCGATAGATGTAATGTCTTCAAATGGATAAGACTGTAGTTTGTAAAGCAAAAAAAAATAAAAATATGGTTAATTCATAGAATACATGTAAATGTTAACAAATATGAAAACCTGGTACGTTGCACGGAATACCAGGGCCCAAGAAGAGATCTTGAGGCATGGTCATAAAACCAGTCAGGTAGTTATACCATTCCAGGAGACAGCTTACATTTTTTAGTAGCCAGACAATAAGAACTTCTGTAGCCAGACAATAAGGCCGTACGAGCATTCAACCAACAGCGATTAGAATTCTCAAAGTTTTTCTAGAGTTTCTTCATCTGGTACATGCTGTAGATAAACTGACTGGAAACATTGTTATATTGGAAAACATGATAAGGGATTTTTTGAGATAAGAGGCGGTTGCCCTGTTTAGGAATGTTCTTTATTAACCAGAGCGGCTACAAAGAGCGGATTCCGATCGGAACGGTGTAAGGGTATGTTCACACGACCTATTTTCAGGCGTAATTCGGGAGTTTTACATCTCGAATTACGCCTGAAAATACGGCTCCATTACGCCTGCAAACATGTGCCCATTGCTTGCAATGGGTTTTACGATGTTCTGCTCAGACGAGGTGTAATTTTAGGCGTCGCTGTCAAAAGACGGCGCGTAAAAAGACGCCCGCGTCAAAGAAGTGCATGTCACTTCTTTCGACGTTTTTGGAGCCATTTTTCATTGACTCCATTGAAAAACAGCTCCAATTACGTCCGTAATGGATGCCGCGAAAAACGCGAGTACTTGCAAAAACGTATGAAATTCAGGAGCTGTTTTCGCCTGAAAACAGCTCCTTAATTTCAGCCGTATTTTGCGTTTGCGTATGAACATACCCTAAGGGTGTATTCATACTAGGGATGGGCAATTAATCTAAAAATAATCGAAATGGAAATTCAGCGCAATTAATCAACGTTATCTTGAAAATTTCAGTTTTATTAATTATTTTCTCCTGGTTTAAACTGTATCTTCAGGACGTAGATAGAGTTGAATCCAATGGTAGAGAGGGGACCGTTAAGGTCCCTGCTCTATCCTTCACTATGTATTGCTGGACACAAGGCAGTGACCTCACCGCGACGTGCCGCACAGACCAGAGGGATCTCCTCCACTCGTCAGTGGAACAGGGTAAGGGGAGTTTGTATATTATTTTTATCAGGCACTATTTGGGGCATCTGTGGGGGCATTATACAGCATGGGGCATCTATGGGGGACTTTATACTGTGTGGGGTGCAGTTTTGGGGGCATTATACTGTGTGAGGGCAGCTATAGGGACATTATACTGTGTGGAAGTCAGTTATGGGGGCATTATACTATGTAGAGGCAGTTACGGGGGCATTATACTGTGTGGAGGTCAGTTATGGGGCGGCATTATATGGTGTGTTGGACAGTTATGGGGGCATTATACTGTGTGGAGGCAGTTATAGGGGCATTATAATGTGTGGGAAGCACAGTGGGGGCAATATACTTTGTGGAGGCAGTGTCAGGGGGTATAGGGTATACAGCAGGCTCAGGGGATAAATATTAATTCAACGTCGTAGCATGCAAATAAGGGGCATGGCGTGCAAAAGGGGTGTGGTCTAAATAATCGTTCAATAATCGTAATCAAGGTCACATGTTCAATTAATCGTGATTTTGATTTCGGTCATAATTGCCCAGTCCTAATTCACACGTGCAGGTTTTTTAAGACAAAAATCAGCAGTGGATTCAAATAAGGGGAGAATAAAGATTTGTCCTTTATACTTTCTCTCTCTTTATGATCCACACCTGGTTTTGGCTTCAAAAACAGCATGTGGGAATACACCCGAAGGCTAAATGCACACGTTGCGCAATTTGGTGCAGAAAATCTGCATCAAAACCGTAGATAAACGCAGGTAAAATTCGAACTTAATGGTGCATTTTTACATTTTGATGCAGAAATTGTTGCGGGTTTATGCTGCAGGTTTTTTTGTGCTTTTTTTTTATAAACTTGTCAGATACAATTAATGGATTGTAAGCTCTTGCGAGCAGGACCCTCTCACTCCTCACGTTTGAATTGAAAATTAGTTTTGTGACTATGTAATGTCTGATATTGTCTGTACATGTTCCCTCTGAATTGTAAAGTGCTGCAGAATATGTTGGCGCTATATAAAGATTATAATAATTATTAATTCTGAGGCGGAAACGCCAGATGAACGGACATGCTGCGGATTTTAAAATACTCACCGCAGGTCAATTTGAGTGTGGAAAAATTCTGTAACGTGTAGATGACATTAATCTCATTTACTTTGCTGGTACTGTATTACACGTGGATTTGCCCCAGGAAAATCTGCGCAGCAAATCCACGTGTAATACGCATTGTGTGCATTTGGCCTAATGCTTCGATTGTGCAGAGTAGGGAAATATAACACTTGTTGACAGGTTTCCTAACAGAGTACAATTTATTTCTAGGGTCTTAGCAGCGGGACCCCTTGTTATTATTAGCGCTAAAGGACAACCCCTTGGAACTCCTTGTCCAAATTGGAAAACGCCTTGGCACTCCTATCCATGCACGGTGTTACTTTATATAGTGACTAATGACATCACTGTGAGCGGCCACTGCCTGTGTTTCATAAGGTCACAGTATGACCAGGACCTGTCACCCATTGTATAATGGATACACCAGGACCTGTCACTCATTTTATAATGGGTACACCAGGAGCGGTCACCCATTTTATAAATGGGTACACCAGGAGCGGTCACCCATTGCATAGTGGGTACACCAGGATCGGTCATCCACTGTATAATGGGTACACCAGGCCCGGTCATCCACTGTATAATGAGTACACCAGGACCGGTCATCCACTGTATAATGGGTACACCAGGACCTGTCATCCATTGCATAGTGGGTACACCAGGACCGGTCACCTATTGCATAGTGGGTACACCAGGACCGGTCACCCATTGCATAGTGGGTACACCAGGACCGGTCACCCATTGCATAGTGGGTACACCAGGACCGGTCATCCATTGCATAATGGGTACACCAGGACCGGTCATCCATTTAATAATGGGTACACCAGGACCTGTAATCCATTGTATAATGAGTACACCAGGACCGGTCATCCACTGTAGAATGGGTACACCAGGACCGGTCATCCATTGTATAATGGGTACACCAAGACCGGTCATCCATTGCATAGTGGGTACACCAGGAACGGTCATCCATTGCATAGTGGGTACACCAGGAACGGTCATCCATTGCATAGTGGGTACACCAGGACCGGTCACCCATTGCATAATGGGTACACCAGGACCGGTCATCCATTGCATAGTGGGTGCACCAGGACCGGTCATCCATTGTATAATGAGTACACCAGGACCGGTCATCCACTGTAGAATGGGTACACCAGGACCGGTCATCCATTGTATAATGGGTACACCAAGACCGGTCATCCATTGCATAGTGGGTACACCAGGACCGGTCATCCATTGCATAGTGGGTACACCAGGACCGGTCATCCATTGCATAGTGGGTACACCAGGACCGGTCATCCATTGCATAGTGGGTACACCAGGACCGGTCATCCATTGTATAGTGGGTACACCAGGACCGGTCATCCATTGTATAGTGGGTACACCAGGACCGGTCATCCATTGTATAGTGGGTACACCAGGACCGGTCATCCATTGCATAGTGGGTACACCAGGACCGGTCATCCATTGTATAGTGGGTACACCAGGACCTCTTTGTTCAGAGAACACATGCGGCAGGGGGTGGGTCAGGAACACAATTATTAGTACTGCTTTAAATACATTACACAGAATATTGATAGTTCACAGGAAAACTAACTGTAGCCGAGTAATTGTATCCTTGTAATCCAGCAGTGGAACAACATGCCATAGAAACCTGGCACGAGGCCAAAATGACACATATATAATAGGAATATAAATCCTATCTGCCGGCGGTAAATTACAAAAATGTAAACAAACGTATAGTCCCTCCTAGGAAGGTTGTTTCACAAAACACATAGCAAAAGCTCATTTTATGATAAATCCACAGTGTGAGTCACGCTTGTGTTATCTCTTATACTTGGAATGCATCCATGTTAGGGTATGTTCACACGCACTAATTACGGACGTAATTGGGGCGTTTTTGCCCCGAATTACGTCCGAAAATAGCGCCTCGATAGCGCTGACAAACATCTGCCCATTGAAAGCAATGGGCAGACGTTTGTCTGTTCACACGAGGCGTATATTTACGCGCCGCTGTCAAATGACGGCGTGTAAATAGACGCCCGCGTCAAAGAAGTGACCTGTCACTTCTTTGGCCGTAATTGGAGCCGTTATTCATTGACTTCAATGAATAGCAACGCCAATTACGTCCGTAATTGATGCGGCGTTCAAGCGCCTGCACATGCCGGTACGGCTGAAATTACGGGGATGTTTTCAGGCTGAAACATCCCCGTAATTTCAGCCATTACGGACGCCCTCGTGTGAACATACCCTTATATGTCGGAAGCTGCCAATATATTTGTCCATAACAACCAATCAGATTCCATATTTTATTTTCAGAGAGCAGGTTTAAAGCAGTGACCTATCTGATTGGTTGCTATGTAGGCAATTAAAGGGACTGTCGCATATTGATGCCATAGACAGGGGTACCCCCATTGAGGGCTCCCTTCTATTAACCAGAGCAGAGACACCAAGAGCTCCTCTCCCTCTGGCAGATCCAGCCCATCCATATATTACACGGTTGGCCACTCATCTGAATGGGTGTCATGTAATACTGCCGAAATGTATGGAAGGCCGCAAATTCCACCGGTGATTGCTGCTCGCTGGGGGTTCCAGGAGTCTGGCCCGAGGCGATCAGTTGAGATTTCCTTAGGCTATGGCATGAATTATTATTTATGTTTTAAAAACATTTTTTTTTTTTATCAGGATGTGAGTTTTTTTTAAATATAAAATAATTAATTGAATACAATGGGCATGATTTTTTTTTTTTTTAAACAGTCCCTATAGAAAACCCATGACCTGTATATTTAATGTGCCTTCCACAGAGGTATCGATCTCATATGCAACAAGTAAATATATTGTCAGATCATGAACACGTTTTATTTTTGTCTGAGTGGTTTTTGGTATCTCAATATGGCCTTCACAGCGGACCTCCCATTGCTGGCAATGAGGACATTTACATAGGACTGCACATCGGAATAGGATCGAAGCCACAACACTGTAAATATACCCCCAGTTCATTCATTCGGAAGGATCTGACCCAGATCGGCGCAGAACGTTCTAGAACAGGATTCCACCCTTTAGACTCGCACGGCGATGACATCACGAGTTATCAGTGGGAACAGGCAGACGTAAAAATACAGACACCAGATCGGTATATCGAAATATTCACCCTCTGCAACACCCAAAACACTGGCATCGCCCGTACAGAGGCTGCAGCTGACACACCCACTGTCTCTGTATATACTACGTCCACCCATCTTTCCTGAATACTTAGGCTAGAGACTGGCAACTATATGTATCGCCCCCTCCCGCCAAGCACATTCCAAGGCACCCCAGTAACAGTAACGCCCCCGCCCCCCCCCGGATCAGCTAAACGGGGCGCTCTGCATCAGCCATGCTTATTATTCATGAGTAATATACCTCACTTACATTTCAGGTGATCCGGTGCAGCGTCGATGACAGGGCCCTCCTCGCCCTCTTTTGGGTGGGAGACAGGAGACGCCGGCACAGAAAAGGTTACGGGTTCTCCTGCTGATCGCTATAGGGAACTGAAGCAGCGACAAAGCAGTCAGGGCCCGAGCAGTGTGGCTTTCCCCGCCCATCAACATTTGCCAGCCAATGGTAGCACGCCGCTGCAGCCACCGCCTCCACTTCTTGGCCGTCTACCATATCCACAGAAGGCGGGATCTCTTAGAGGTCACAGCAGCATTCCAGAGCCATTGCCTGATTGTACTAAGGTAACCCAGCGAACACGTCACGGCCGCCCGGCTGGAGAAGGAAGTGTTCATAAGCGTAATGTTATGTAAATAAAGATGAATCATCACGTGATATAAGGTTCCGCCATTTTCTAGCATATTTTGTGTTTCTATTCCTCACCAGTTTCAAGATTTGTGCTTGCTGTCACTGAATATGAACATTCTTGTTTACATCTAGAGGCGTAAATCCCATACAAATCCCCAAAATGGCCGAAAAATCGGAAGCAGAACACCCCCAAACATCTGCCCATTGATTTCAATGGGAAAAACGGCGTAAAAAAAAAACCTGCAAAAAAGTAGTGCATGTCACTTCTTGAGCTGTTTTTGGAGCCGTTTTTCATTGACTCTATAGAAAAACAGCTCCAAAAACGTCCGTGAAAAACGCGAGTTGCTCAAAAAACTTCTGAAAGTAAGAGGCTGTTTTCTCTGAAAACAGTGCCGTAATTTTCAGCCGTTTTTGACTCAGCGTGTGAACATACCCTCACAGTTGAGCATTTCCTGCAAATGTATACAGTCTAGATAATCTCGTTTTAAATGACATTTTACAGCGTAATCTCGCGAGATTACGCTTGCCTTGCTGTACATCCCACACAAACGTTACGGAAGTGTCGGGATTGTAAATAGACACCACATCGTGGCTGGTAGTGATGTCTATTCACTGTCAGGACACTTGAGTAACGTTAATGTGTGTGTTTGTGGCTGCACATAGTGATCTAGTAAGAACACTATGTGCTGTATAAATTAATGGAGAGAAGTGTATGACGCTGATTGGTCACGGATTGGTCAGCGTCATACACTCCTCTATACAACGCCCACTTGGTCAAAAAGTAAAACACGCCCAGTTGTCCATTGAGAAACTCATTAGCATAAAGCTAATATAGGTCATAACTCCGTAAAAAATGAATGTATTTAGCTCACAGAGGATTGTCTACACTAGTGGTTCCCAAAGTTTCTGAGGCTGGGACCCACTTTTGGCCAAGACATTTTTTTGGGACCCACTACCTTACTTAGCCCCATTTCATCTGACGTATGTCAACATCATTCGTAGCTAGATGCCAGTACGTATCTCCATTCGAAAAATAAGTCCCTGCAACATTGAAAACAACGACAATTGTTCTAGCAGGCTCAAGGTATCCTGCTGCTGTGCGTCGCTGAGGTTGCTGATGGTGGGTCATGTGACCCCACCTGTCCATCAGAGGCATAGCTAGGGGTTTAGCACGACTAAGTGGGCCCCCACACATTATAATGACCCCTTAGTGGCTCCCACACAGTATAATGCCCTTATAGTTGCCCCCAAACACGATAATGCACCTATAGTTGCCCCACAAAGTAAAATGCCCATGTAGTGCTTCCCCACACAGTAGAATGCCCCCATAGCTTCCCCTAAATAGTATAATGACCCCTTAGTGCCCCACACAGTTTAAAGCCCCTACAGCTGCCCCCACAGAGTATAATGCCCTTTAGCTGCCTCCACACAGTATAATGCCCGGATAGCTACACCCACACAGTATAATGCCCCTATAGTGGTCCCACACACGGTTTAATGCCCTATAGCTGCTCCCACACATAATAACATAGCCCCCTAACTGCCCCCACACAGTATAATGCCCCTATAACTGCCCCCACACAGTATAATGCCCATATAGCTGCCTTACACAGTATAATGCCCCTAAAGCTGCCCCACACAGTATAATGCCCCTATAGCTGCCCCCACACAGGATATGGCCCCTATAGCTGTTCCCACACAGGATAACGCCCCTATAGCTGCCCCACACAGATAATGCTCCTATAGCTGCCCTCCATACAGTATAAAGCCCCCATAGCTGCCACCACACAGTATAATTCACCACAGCTGCCCCCACGCAGTGTACTGCCCCCATAGCTGCCTCCACACAGCCCTAATAGTGCCTAATAAGAATAATATAATACATACCTATGCCCGTACCTGCGACGGGTGGAGGAGATCTGTCTGTACAGTGTGTGGCTCAGCACAGACAGGCCTTTCTGAATAAGAGGCCTTAGGCTAGGCCTTCGTCTTTTTACGATGGCCTAGTCTAAGTCGTGCATCGGTGTCCCATGCTGGATGGAGCGGGTGCTTAGCTGTGTAGCAACTGAGCTCTTGCTCTATCGGGCAGGATCAGAGGAATCTCCAATCCCAGCCAGTTAACCCGTAAGAAGCCGCGGTCAACAGCGTCCACTGCAGTTAAGTGATTTACAGAGGGAGGGGGTTCACTCTGTAAGCACAGCGTCGCCGCCGCAATGCATTTGCAGTGTGCCAATGGATTGCCATAGCACCTGGGGGTTTAACAAAGGCCTCCAGGTCTGTCATGTATGAGCCTTTTAGGACCACCAGACTCAGAGACTCATTTACTCCCTGTCAGTTTGGAATGATACATTACTATACAGAACTATTGCAATATATTCTAGTATCGCAGGGTTAAGTTCCCTACTGGAACAAAATAAAAAGGAAAAAAGTTCAATAAAGGACATCAGTGTCAAAGAGTACTTTTAATGTGCCGTCACTGTATTCATATTTGGTTCCCCAATGATCAGCTTTAATCTGTGAGGAAACCCGGCAGTAAGGGCGGATTAACACGAGTGTGTGCGTTTTGCGCGCGCAAAAAACGCTGCATTTTGCACTCGCAAAAGGCACTTAACAGCTCCGTGTGTCATCACCATATAATGCGCGGCTGCGTGATTTTCGCGCAGCCGCCATCATTATGACACTGGATGTTTGTAAACAGAAAAGCACGTGGTGCTTTTCTGTTTTCAATCATAGTTTTACTGCTGTTGCGTGAAAAACGTGCGTCCCACGGAAGTGCTTCCGTGTGGTGCGCGTGATTTTCATGCACCCATTGACTTCAATGGGTGCGTGATGCGCGAACAACGCAAAAATATAGGACATGTTGTGCGTTTCACACAGCGGACATACGCTGCGTGAAAATCACTGACTGCACGGCCCCATAGACTAACATAGGTCCGTGCGACGCGTGTGAAAAGCACGCGCGTTGGACGGACGTATTACACGTTCGTGTAAATCCGCCCTTAGTGTTCAATTTCCCTGCAGCACCACCACAGGGGAAACTAAGCATTACATGGTGCCCATTCATATCAATGGGTTGTCTGTGGAATTCCAGACAGAACCGCAGGCGTTTTTACCGCAATTTCTTGTGTTTTCGATACGGTTGCATTTTTTTACTGCAACCGCATCGAAATAATTAATTTTTATAAAAGTGGTAAAACATAAAAAAATATATATGAATTTGGTATCGCCGTAATCGTATCAACCTGTAGACTAATGTAAACATGTAGTTTTTACTGCACGAAGAAACGCCTGAGAAACGAAACCCAACAAAAAATGGTCCAATCGCTGTCAACTGTTTTGGGTTTTTTTTCAGTTTCCCACTACACTATATGGTACATTAAATGGTTACATGTAAAAATACAACTTGTCCCGCAAAAAACAAGCCCTCATACGGCTATGTAAGCAAAAAAAATTATGTTATGGCTTTTGGCAGGCAGGGAGGAAAAAAACAAAAATGAAAAAACAAAAATTGGCCGTGTCATTAAGGGGTTAATGAAAAGCAGCAATTGGGATAGACTGAAGCTCACTAATATGCCCCCGTACCGATTCTACCTTTCAGTATCAATTGCAAAGCTGCTCATCCCCTATGTGCCAACAACATAGGTGACTGTGCTGTGTATGGATGAGATGTCTAGAATGTGCCCCCCTTTATGTTCAAAACTGCCCCCTGCAACTTCCAATAAAAGCGAATAACTTCCAACCACGCAAAAATAATTACAACTGACACACAGACATGCATGCTCTGGCAGATTGTTCCCATGCCCCTTTATGAGTGCCCCATATTAGAGCCCCACAAAACTAGTCACAATAGGTACTGAGGGTCGGAAAGTGTAGGATCCCCCAAAGTAACATTGCGATGTGTAGGAGTCTTATGTTTTATGTTTAAAGAGTTAATAAGCGCAGATTTACCTTACTGTACTCCTCTGTGTGCAGTAGGCTTGGCGTGACGGTTAAACAGAACACAACACAGCTAGTAATGTGACAGCAGGCTCATGAGTGCAGCAGCAGCAGATCTTTATGACACATGAAGAACCAGCACATGACAAGAACACACCTACCTCTTCTGTATATAGTGAGGCAGACAGATAGGCGTTGTGCTCCTATACGCGTCACTGGCCAGTACCCTGCTAAAATGAATAAGCGTGTTACAAAACTTTACATATGTTGTATTCACACAGTGCTCCACTTCAATAGGCAGTCGGTGCGCTGAAGGTGACCATTCAACTGCCCCCAAAGGTGCAATAAGGGGGCTGTTTAGAATCCACATATGTAAAACAAGAATTGGGCATTTTTGTCTGCATTTAAGTGGTTTGAGGCTTCCTCTGTCACCCCATTGGTACCCCCGTGATGCGATGACAGGGTGCCGATGGATTGCCATGCTGCTGTTAAGGAGGATAATCGTACTAGAATGGCTGGAGGCGATGTCTGGTCCGTCTTCCGTCGCTCTGGTGAAGGACCTGCGGGAGTAAGTGACGTCACAGCGTGATCTCGCGATTCTTACTGAGATCACGTTGTACATAGCCTTTTAATAAGTATTAATTATTTATCATGGCATCGTTCTTGGCACATGTACACGGCCATTTTACGGCTCTGTTTTATACAGACCAGTAAAAGGCTTCCATAGAGGTGCATGAGCCCTGTACTGTACCCCCCCATATGCCTCTGATTTCATACGGAGGAATTCAGAGCCTTTTTCTGTCAGACACCGTACGAATCTGATAGAAAGAAAATTGTGGCATGCTTCATTGTATGGATGGAGGAATAAGGAGGCAATGTTCTAGGGGAGATAATCTCTGTACACACATGTACGGCAGGGCACAACGTGCCAGTGTGAATTACTTCTTTATTAGGGTTAGAGTGAACATGTATAAGGTTTACACTTTGTAAAATATAAAAAATCATATTATATAATTATGCAAAATATGTCACAAAGAACTAAATACATTTTCATATAAGGCTGAGTTCACACTGAGTTTTTTGCAGGCAGAAAATTCTGCCTCAAAATTCAGTTTTTCGCTGCGTTTTTCACATTTTCCGCGCCAAAAACAGTGTAAAAAAACTCAGTGTGAACAGGGCCTAATAATAATAATAGTGATTATTATAACATTTATTTGCTCCTCAATTCAAAAAGAAAACACTATTGGAATATGTTTATGTATTTATGTGTTTTTCAACGTGGGCAAATCAATAGACTCCTGTTCTGTGGTGAAAAAAAAAAACTTTGCTTGCCGGGCGTGTGCTGGGAAGTATCCATTCAGGAGCCACTCCGAGGATTTTAATGAATAGGGTCACAGTTGCTAGGTGAAGAATTGAGTTCTGACTGTCGAGAGCAATGATGTTTACAGACTGAAAATAGGCAGACTTTGCTTCATTTTCTTTAGTGGGCTGGCCACTGAATAATTCATCCCTAAAAAATAATCATAAAAAATATATACAATTCTAATATATAAAATATATACAATCCTATGGCAAAATAGTTGTCTATTCTTATATAAATATTATTATTATTATTATTATTATTATTATTATTATTATTATTATCATCATCATAATAATAATAATTATCAGGACAGGAGAGAGGATTGTGTTGCTTCTGAATTGCCTATTGCCTATGTTAGTACTGTACCCAAACAATAGAACTATACAGAGACAGTATTATAAGAAATCTACATGATACTGCCATCCAGTGCCTAGGTAATAGGGCCATACAGTGAACACATAATAAGAGTGCCCAGATGACGCTGCTTTGTTTTATTTGGTCTATTCTAACCTTTTAAAAACAATAAAAATAATCTATAAAATATTATAGTACTATATAGCGCCCTAATAACACATAAATAATAACAAGCCAGCACTAAAATTTCATGAACCAGGGATAAAATTCTGAGCAGGCTATCTTTAGTGGGGACATGGTGGTGGGTAGTAAAAATACCGTATATTATATAACACTAGGTCACAAGATACTGGACACAGTGACGGGACCGGTAGCTAAGCAAAATACAGAATATACACCACTGGGTCAATAGGATCGTGACATAAAATAGTTTACTGGGTCAAGTGTAGTATATTCCAATGAACTAGCAACGAATTGGCGATGATATATAAATGGAAAATGTTTTTGGTCTAATGCGTAAGTATAAAAGTGTATAATTTTCTAGCCCTTTGCACATGCTGTATCATTTGTAGTAGTAAAGTGCTACAGAATATATTGGCGCTATATAAATAAAGATTATTATAATTATTATTAGTGGTACCTCTGTACAGTGAATTTTTTTACCAGTCCAGAAAGTCTAATAATGATAATCTGTCGCTTCTTACCTTCACAGAAAATCTGTTACACAGATTTTGTGTTAATATTTTATTTGGGGCTTTCTTCCTCAAGACTCTCTAAGCTTAAAGGGAATGTGTTGTTAGCAAAAAATTATATATTTTTTTTAGTTAAACAATTAGTGTGTGGGTGATTAAACATTGTTCTAATGTTTTTTATTTTTTTCACGAGTCAGGAAATATTATAAATTGGATTCAATTTATAATATTTCCCATTGCTGGTCACTAGATGGAGCAATTCCCAAAATTGCAGCATTGCATGTGGTAAAGCAACCACATTGCTTTATGCTGCAAAATTGGGAAAAAATCCCTCGCTCTAGTGAGCTCTCAGAATCCCCCCCTCCTTTATCCTGGCTAGTGCCGGGAGAAACGAGGGGATTGAACGGTCTAACCTCCTACACTGTGTGTCGCCATTTTTTGATCTAACACACAGTGTAGTAGGTTTACATACACTAGTAAACACACAGTAAAACACGAACATACATAGAAATCATTTACCTGCTCCAGTCGCCGCCGCTCCCACCGGACAGTTCGCTCCGTCTGCTGCCGCTGCTCCATGTGCACAAGTCCGGAAGCCGCGACCGGAAGTAGTAATCTTACTGTCCGGCCGCGACCGGCCGCGACTTCCGGTCCACAGGAAAATGGCGCCGGACGGCGCGCATTTCAAATTGGACTGTGTGGGAGCGGCGCATGCGCCGTTCCCACACAGACGGCGTACACCATAGTGGATGGAACGGGCCCCGTTCGCAGTCCCTATGGGACTGGAGCTGCCGTATTCCATGTCTGTATGTGTCGTTAATCGACACATACAGAAATGGAAAAAAAAATGGCAGCCCCCATAGGGAAGAAAAAGTGTAAAAATAAAAAGAAGTAACACACAAACACACAAATAAATACAAACGTTTTTAATAAAACACTAACATCAAACTGATATAAAAAAAAAAATTTTGTGGCGACACTGTTCCTTTAAAGGGGTTGTCCGGGAATACTATATTGATGGCCTTTCCCTAGGATAGGTCATCAATATTAGATCAATGGGGGTCCAACTCCCAGCACCCCCACCGATCAGCTGACTGAATGTGATGCGGCGTTCGTTGCCGTGGCCTCTACTGTGTTTACAAGGCACAGCGCCGTACACTCATGTAGTGGCTGCACCTGGGATTGCAGCTCAGTCCTATTCACTTGAATGGGAGCGGAACTGCAATCCCAGACATAGCCCATACGGATGTGTATGACGCTGTGCCTGTAAACTCGTAAAAGACTGCAGCGACGAACAGGAGTCAAACCCCCACAGATCTGATATTGGTGACCTATCCCTAGGATAGACCATCAATATAAAATACCCAGACAACCCCTTTAAATGTAAATTATATTTACTTTTCTGTGACTAGGTGAGAATACCTCTGTAATATGACATGCAATGGAGCATGCCAAAATTCTTTCTTTTTAAAAAAAAAAAAAAGACATGTCTCTCGTATGAATTCAAGGGTATATGGAGGTATAGTAGTACCCCAAAGAAGTCTATGGGTGTCATAATATTATGGCTCTGTACTACTCGGAGATTGTTCAAATGCATGAACCCCAAAGGAAATTTATTGACTTTTCACTGAGGGGGGAAAAGGTGTCTGGTTAGGCAAAAAGCATTTAAAAATCAAAAAGGAATGAAAGGGCAAAAAAGAACAAAGGGGGGGGGGGGAATTATTAAGAATGGTGTTTTCAAGCTGGAGTAAGATACAACAAACTTAGTAAGAGGAACTGGCGTCGATTTCTAGTGTAAATTATAGTGAATGCGGCGGGCTGTGGTGCTTACAGTCCTTCCGCTAAGCTTCACCCACTTTCAGGAAAGTGCAGAGAGCGGCAGGAAACTACTCAAAAGTCTAATTTTTTGCAAACTTTGAGCCATTTGCGGCTTTTTTATGCCAGAAATTAAAAAAAGTTGTTAATTTTCCTACTATGTTATTAGCTGTTGGTGCTTTGTAAAACATAACTTTCTATACCTAAAACACATGCAAAATAAAGGTGTATAGTACCTAATCCATCCTCACTTCAAAATCACTAGACTTTCTTTCATCTTGTAACTAAATTTTACATGCTGCTAAAGGAAAACCAGAGCCTTGTTGCTGTATCCAGCCATCCCTATTAATGACTTTTTAAGATTTAGATGATAAATTGTTATTTAATCTGAGTAACTTTATAGAGCATCTTCAAGATATAAATCCCAGAGGGGCACAAATAAACACAACTGAGCATATAACATATAGTCTGTTATATATTATATAAGGGATTGAGCAGTATTTATGTGCAATTATTATGGATTCTTGTGATTCTATCAGACAATGACCTTTTTATTCCTGCTTTTTAGAATATATTTTCTCCTTTAGGCTTATATACATAGAACATCTTTTTTCAGACCATGCATAGTGCTAATAGTGTTACATGTTGCATTCATTTGAATAGAATTCTAAGAAGGATAAAGATTGACTCACATGATCATGTTGTATATTTTATTCAGAAATAACAATTTTAAAAATATTTTTTAATAAAAAAAAAAAAGACATATTTCATTGTTTGATCGTTTTCCTCATGTAGATAATCGTGTCTATATGATATGCCCATCAATGTTATACAAGTGGTCTCCATAATTTATAATAACTTATAATTTGCAGTCAACTAAGCTTTTCTTTGCAAATGAATAAAAAAAAATGTAAACTGCGCTTTATATGTTTTTGCTGATTCTGCATGCATTCTGCGGCATACTTCAAATGTGCATGCCGAACATACAACAGGTGCCTTATCTATTCATTGTTTGTACATAAACAAAGCCCAGGACATGGCAACAAGTATTCAAACCATAGGTCACTATGTGTTTCATGACATATTGTTTTTTGGCATACTTTGATCAGTATGTTTGATTGTTATGTTTGTTTTAAAGGGTTTGTCTCAATCACAGACAACCCCTTTAATATGAGAGCCACAGCAATCGACTGATTGCCACGTGTCTGGCTCCCGGGACCCCTAGCACAAAGCTGATTTTGCCAGGGCAACTGCAGGGAAAATGTAGAATTACATGGCAGCCATTAAGATCCTTGTCAGCAGCTCTCTGCTCTGGCTCATAGAGGGTGTCCCAAGCGGGTATCTCCCTCTATGACATCCACATGCCCTTATAAGGATGTATAGGAGTTGTACTAATGAAACAACCCCTTTAAAGGGGTATTCCCACAGACATTTATGGCATAGCCACAGGTGCTATAAATGACTGATAGGTTCAGGTCCCAATTCTGGTTTCCGTAACTCTCTTAGACGTGAATAGGTCAAGGGTTGGGCCCATCACCCATTCTCCAGATAGGTGTGGATGCCAGAGGTGGGACCACCAAACATTTATGGCATAGCCTGTGGATATGGCATACATGTCTAAGATGGGAATAACCCTTTCAATAGGCACCGCACTTTAAACAAACTTTGCATAAACCAATAGTACAAGCGAATATAAAAACTTTGTAAAATATCTTATTAGGAAAAAAAATGCCTCTTTCTCCCCTTTTAGGCTCCCCCCCCCCCCCCCCCACTTCTTACTGTTTACTTAGTATGAATTTACCGGTTGTTCTGGCTCCTAAAGACAAGTCAGACTATTAGTTTCTACGGGATCTGATTAGAGCTGCCCATAGAAGTCTATGGAGAGGGGGAGGAGGGAGCAGGAGTAGAGTAAAAGAGAGGCAGAGAGACTCACCAATGATGCTGCAGCTTACTAGCAGAAGGGCAAGACTCCAGTGGCCGAAAGAGCACAAAAATGCCACTGAGCAGTGGAAAAACATTGCCTGGTCAGATGAATCCAGATTTCTGTTGCACCGTGCTGATGGGAGGGTCAGAATTTGGCACAAGCATCATAAATTGATGATCCCTGTGAACAGTTCAGGCTGGTGAGGTGGAGTAATGGTGGGGGGAATGTATTCTTGGCACACCCTGGATCTTCTGATACCTGTTAATGGACATTTAAGCAGTAGGGGTTCCCTAAGCATTGTGACTTACCACGTTCATCCCTTTATTGCAGCTGTTTACCCTATTACGGAAGGACACTTTAGCGGCAACTACGAGAAGCTTTCCTGTCCACATGGGCCAATATTCCTGCCTAGTGGTACAGTTACTGCAGTTCTGAAGGCCAAAAGAGGTCCAGCACGCTACTAGATGGGTGTCTCTAATAAATTGGCTATTCAGTGTAGACTGCCTACATAATATAAAGCTATTACATTTTGATCTTCCATGTACTTACATACTGATATTGTTACTGTTTTTTGTTTGTTTGTTTTTTAACAATGACAGCTATCAGGATTTCTTTCAGTGCACCTTCAACCTATACCTTGCTGTATTTCTATGTACTTCTATCAACCAGTTGCTTAGATATTTTCTGCCCATAGCAATTTCCTCCGAGTACGTGCTGAATTCTGAACAATTCACTCTTATGGCACCAGCCAAATTGCGAGGAAATTTTAGACAGTAATGTATAAAGTAAATAAGTGACTGACAAGAAACAGGGCAGAATTCTCCTGCATTTTTATCCATGTAGCTTCAGGAGCCAGGCAGTTGTGACTTACCTATTACCTATTGTGACTTTGTGATGACCTTTTCTACACATTGACGTACAGTATAGGTAGACTAACATGTTATACATGTAGAAAATGAAACCAGTTACCATATAATAGTTTAGCATTTGGAATCCGTAAGGATAAAAGGATAAAATAAGCAAGAGAAGACCACCAAATCAGTTGTATAAATATACCAGTTAAATATTAGAAAGTTTACAGCTTAAACAGTACCTATTATTCCAGGTGAGTAAGCCTTCATGTGTGTGTACTTGAGTAATATTAGTATTACTGACCACAATGTCACCTGCAGCCTGTATTTCCCCCCCTGCAGGCTCCAATTCTAATTGTCAGTTTCTCACGGTTGCGGAATTGGCGGGCACTACCTACTATGATGTTCTCCCACACTCAGGAGAACTGCTCCCTATATCCCAGCACACAACTCTGTGCCTGCTCCTAGTGAACTAGCTGAGGGTTCTGATTTTGGGTACTAGGTGAGCTCCCCATGTTCTCCCAGACTAAATACTGTGATCAATCATTTGTTCCTATTTAAAAGATGTAAAAACAGTGGGGTACATAATCTGTAATTAATAATATGTGTTTCTTTATGTTAATAGTGGCGATGACTTTCCCCAGGGGTAGTGAGTTCTTGTTGTTAGGCATCCCTGGGAGGTTAGTGTGGCTGGGGACCCCATATGATGTGATCTTGGGGGTTAGGAAGGGGATATGCTTTATAGTCGGAGTTGGGTGAGGCCCAGAGGGGCTCGAGGCTGTCTATACTGTTGAGAGATGTGCACTGATTTGGGCCCCGGGCAGTGATAGTCATGGCCGCCATTTTATGGAAGGTACTTATTCCACTAGTGCAGAAGCCCCGAGACAGGCAAGCGTGAGAACATGGTCACGTGTCTTGAGTAAGGGAGGTGGAGCCAGCAGACGTTATATAAGGGACTGGAAATTGACACCAAGTGGTTGGGCATACATACCATAATCAGAGTAGACTTGTCCACTTCTAGACTGTTCTCCTGAGGATATGGGTGAAGTGACCAACATCCATGGCATCTGTGCTGTTCATATGAGGCATATTTTTAAGATGCTGAATTAGAAAAAACACACGCCTCTTAAAAAGAAGTGGCATGTCACATCTTGAGGTGTTTTTGGAGCTGATTTCTAATAACATAACAAAAAACACCTCAGAATACGTCTCAAAATACGCTTCCAAATATGCTTGCAAATACCAAAAACGCTTTTGAAAATCAGCTCCAAAAATGCCTGGATTCAGAGGCTCTTTTCTCTATAAATCAGTCTCTTATTTTTCAATACGAACATACCCTAGGAGTTTAAAGGGTAACTAAACTTTCAATAAACTTCTGACGTGTCATAGTGACATGTCAGAAGTTTTGATAGGTGGAGGTCCAAGCACTGAGACCCCCACCGGTCGCTAGAACAAAGCTGCAGAAGTGCTCGGCTGAGCGCTGAGCCGCTTGGTTTCTGATCGTTTTTTCTTGGAAAGCCAATGTAGCGGTGTACAGACTCAATAGAGAGTCTATGGTCTTTTACACTGCTACAAAAAAATGATCAGAAACCACGCGGCTCAGCGCTCACCCGACTGCTTCTGCCGCTTCATTCTAGATCAGACATTCAGTGCTCAGACTCCCACCGATCAAAATTTCTGACATGTCATTATAACTTGTCAGAAGTTTGTTGAAGGTTTAGTTACTCTTTAACAGTTATAGACAGTAGAATAAACAGTAAGGAAAGAGGCATCTGATCAGTGGGAAAAAGGGAATCTTTCTCCACCAAAATATAGTATAAAAAGGAGGCCCTACTATTTTTATCTAAATCTATTTTTTCTGCCTGTATGAAAATCAATTCTGAAAATAGCACTTGAGGGCGCAGTTCAGCCTTTGTCCGTGGACATAGACATCTAGGTGAAGGAAGAGCTGGAAATGAATATTCTTGAGGATATTTCACAAAAATTTTGAGGGAGATTTATTATCAGTTTTTTGTCGCAAACTGAGCCAGAACTGCATTTAGCTTAGTAAATCTCTCTCTGTATGTTTGTTTTTAATAGTGTGAATGCGGCTTAGTGGAAGCCAACATTTGCAGTTCTTTTAACCTATGCATTACTGGTTTCATTGACCCAGCGAAAGACACCTCTGGTTTATTCTTGTTTCTGGCAGGTATAACATCAATGTAGCTATGAATGCAGAATTACCTGTAACATCTACAAAATGAATTTTGTTCGTAAAATTTTTTAGCAAAAAGTTCACACAAGTATCTTTGTACAAACTACAACAGTCCATAGTTGGAGGCCTATAACCCAGCTACAGGCTACCATAATATGAGGCTGGCCTTTTGCACTTGGCAGGGGTTGGGGGGTGCAGGAATTTAGAAGTGTTGGAGATATGTAATAATATGTGCAAAAAACATTAGCTGTAAATGTAGGCGACACATTTTACATAAGACCGTGGAGCTCTGCATGTCTCATCCGCAGGGGGAACCTCTATTGCATTGCAGTGGCCTAAACTTATCAGCAATTAGCAACGCAAATTATTAGTTATTTATTAGGTAATCTGAAGGATTTTGTAACAAATAATTACAATTGGAAACTAAGGTTATTCATTTTGAACATAAGGGCTCATGTACACCAGTCATGTTATGGCTTTGTTTTGCGCGGTGCCTTAATAGGGCTGCCCTAGAGGTACATAAGACCTCTACTGTACCTTCATAAGCCACTGATTTTATATAGAGCCATACAAAGGTTTTTTTTTTTGTTGGAAACAGTCTACTTCCGAACATATCTGAAACTCTGAAAACAATTGTGCATGTATATAAGGAGGTATTCTGCCCTAGGAACATTGCTTCTTGGGGAGATTTTCTCCATACATCCGCCGCTTGCACATGAATTCTCAGAGGCCTTGTGGCCTGAGGGGGTCCAAAGCCACTGGGCTGCCACATGAACAGACACCAGATTTTAAATTAGGGCCCAGGAGCTTTAAAGGGAATGTACCATCTATATTTGTTTTCCTAATTAAAACCAGATAGTGAAACATAAATCTTTTTATTCCGTTTTTATTTTTTAATTCTATTTTCTATACATAATTGTGGATGCAGCCATCTTGCCCGAGCTGCTTTTAACAGCATTTAGAGATATGCTATACAGCAACCACATTGTCCATAAGAACCTGTGAACAGGAGGGAACCCATTGACTTCTATGGGAGAGTTTTCTAGGTATGCTCTGTAACCTGTGTAGAGTTCACTGTGCAGGAAGGGAAAGGAGGGGAGCTGTGTACATCACCTGTTGTGAATGGTGGATCTTGTGTTATCTATATAGAGGTTTTACCTGTCATTGTAATCCTGCCTGTGATGATAATAAGATGGCTGCTGAGAAGTGATCTCTACAGAACAGGAAGGGTCAGTCTATTATGAATTATGGATATTGTGTTATCTATATTGAGCTGTTACCTTCCATTTTAATTCTGTCTGTGATGATAATGAGATGACTGCTTAGTAATGATCTCTACAGAACAAGAAGGGTCAGTCTATTATGAATGGTGGATCCTGTTTTATGATGCCTGTGATGATAATAAGATGACTGCTGAGAAGTGATCTCTACAGAACAGGAAGGGTCAGTCTATTATGAATGGTGGATCCTGTGTTTTCTATATAGAGGTGTTACCTTCCATTGTAATTCTACCTGTTATAATAACAAGATAACTGCTGAGAATTGATCTCCGCAGAACAGGAATGGTCAGTCTATTATGAATGGTAGATTCTGTGTTATCTATATAAAAGTGTTACCTGTCAGTGTAATCCTGCCAGTGATGGCATGAGATAACTGCTGAGATGTGATTTCTACAGAACAGGAAGGGTCAGTCTATTATGAATGGTGGATCCTGTGTTATCTATATATAAGTGTTACCTGTCACTGTAATCATGAGATAACTGCTGAGAAGTGATTTCTACAGAAAAGGAAGGGTCTGTCTATTATAAATGGTGGATCCTGTGTTATCTAAATGTAGGTGTTACCGGTCAGTGTATTCCTGCCTGTGATGATAATGAGATGATGGCTGAGAAGTGATCTCTACAGAACGGGAAGTTTCAGTCTATTCTGAGGCTCAGTGGCCAGAGTGAAAACGGCAACATTTTAGGATTATTTTTTAATTAGATAATGACATAGAAAATTAAAAAAGTGGATGTGTGGTCCATGTCTAGTCTCTTACTAAGTGAAAATTAAACATTACCAACAAATCTTTAAAAATATGTTTAACATAAAAACTTGTAATTAAAAATAGGTCAATTTCTGATGACAACAGGATTATTGCAGAAATGATTGGAAGTAGGCCGTGAAAATTAAAATCTACATTGTAGGTTTAGCTATTTTTTTCTAATTTCCACAAGGACTAAAAGAGAAAAAGCATAACATTTATAAAGTAATTTCTCCCAAGAAAAACAATACCCCACATGTGGTCATAAACGGCTGTTTGGACACACGGCAGGCCTGAGAAGGGAAAGAGCGCCATTTGGCTTTTGAAGCTAAAATTTAGCAGGAATGGTTTGCGGAGGCCATGTCGCATTTGCAAAGGCCCTGAGGGACCAAAACAGTGAAAACGTCCAAAAAGTGACTCCATTTAGGAAACTACACCCATTGAGGAATGCATCTAGGGGTGTAGTGAGCATTTTGACCACGCAGGTGTTTCATAGATCTGTTTTGAATTGGGCAGTGAAAATAAAAACAATCCTTTTTCTTCAATAAGACGTAGCTTTAGCTCAAAAGTTGTCATTTTCTCAACAAATAAAGAAAAAAAAGAACCCCAACGTTTGTGAAGCAACTTCTCTGGAGTACGAAAATACCCCATTTGTGGTCATAGACTGCTGTTTGGGCACACGGCAAGAATCAGAAGAGAAGGAGCGCCATTTGGCTTTTGGAGCACAGATTTTGCTGGATTGATTTTTTGATACCATGTCGCTTTTGCAAAGCCCCTAAGGTACCAGTACAGTGGAAACTACCCAAAAGGCACTCCATTTTGGATACTACACCCCTTGAGGAATTGATCTAGGGGTGTAGTGAGCATTTTGACCCCACAGGTGTTTCATAGATTTTATTTGAATTGGGCAGTGAAAATAAAAAAAAATTATTTTCCAGTAAGACGTAGCTTTAGCGAAAATTTTCTCATTATCTCAAAAAATAAAGGAGAAAAATAACCGCAACATTTGTAAACTAATTTATCTCGAATACGGCAAAACCCCATATGTGGTCATAAACTGCTTTTTGGTCCACATGGCAGGGCTCAGAAGGGAAGATGCGCCATTTGGCCCTTGGAGTGCAGATCTTGCTGGATTGGTTTCTGGTCGCTATGTCGCATTTACAAAGCCCCTGTGGGATCAAAACAGTGGGAACCCCCCAGAAGTGACCCTATTTTGGAAACTACACCCCTCAAGGTATTCACCTAGGAGGTGTAGTGAGCATCTTAACCCCGCAGGTGTTTTGCAGAAATTAGTGTGCACTCAATGTTGTAGAGTAAAAAAAAAAATTTCCTTCTATAGATATGCCAATATGTGGTGCCTAGCTTGTGCCACCATAACAACACAGCTCTCTAATTATTATGCTACGGTTTTAGAATCACCCTACATGGGGCACTAATCTTTTGCCTGGATATTCGACAGTGCTCAGGAGTGAAAGAGTACCATGCGAAATTGAGGGCTAATTTGGCGACTTACAAAGTATTGGTTCACAATTGCACGGCTCTGATGTGAAATAATAAAAAGAAGCCCCAGAGAAGTAACCCCATTTTGGAAACTACACCCCTCAAGGTATTTATTAAGGGGTGTATTGAGCATTTTCACCCTACAGGTTTTTTCCATAAATGAATGCGCTGCGGATGGTGCAAATTATAAATTACAATTTTTCCCCAGATATGCCAATTCAGTGGCATATATGTCATGCCCAGCTTATGCCACTGGAGACACACCCCAAAAATTGTTAAAAGGGTTCTCCCTGGTTTGCCGATGCCATATATGTGGAAGTAAACTGCTGTTTGGGCATGCTGTAGGGTGCAGAAGGGAGGGAGCGCCATTTGACTTTTGAAGCGTAGATTTTGCTTGGTAGTAGTTTTGTTTGGAGTTTTACTGGTATTTCAGTTTATAATGTGGGGGCAAATGTGAGCTGAACAGAGTACATCAGGGCATAGTCAGGTGGTATAATAATGGGGTAAAATAATCCATAGATGTGTGTTACGCTGTGACACAATCCTTTCTGCACAGGCCAGTGTCGCACTGATAAATGTCCTTTCTTATTCCCCTTTTGGTCCACAATCCACACCTTTTCAGTTTGGGGAATTTTGCTAGGAAAGTGCTGTCCTGGTATAATATGGGCACCCTCGCTTCCAGCAGACATGTTTGGGCCCTCCTCTTCCTGGTTGCCTAATTTTAGGGCCCCGATAAATCGCCTCTTGAAGCAGAAGAAATGTTACCCTCAGGCCTGCACAACCGCATATTTTTATTTCCTGACTTATTGGAGCCTTAACTAATTTTATTTTTTCATAGACTTAGTGGTATGAGGGTTGTTTTTTTGCGGGACGAGCTGTAGTTATTATTGGTACCATTTCGGGGTACATGCGACTTTTTGATTGCTTTTTATCCTCTTTTTTTGGGAGGCAAGGTGACAGCAAAACCACAAAAAACAGCAATTCTGGCATAGTTTTTTTTATACCGTGTTCACCATGCGTTATACATTACATGTTAACTTTATTCTGCGGGTCAGTCCGATTCCGGCGATACCTAATTTATAGCACTTTTTTATGTTTTATAATTTTTTGCACATTAAAATTACTTTTGTAAAAAGAATGTATTTTTTCTGTCGCCATGTTGTGAGAACCATAACTTTTTAATTTTTTTGTCGACTGAGCTGTATTGGGGCTTGTTTTTGTGAGACGAGCTATAGTTTTTATAGGTACCATTTTTGGATACCTGCGACTTTTTCATCACTTTTTATTTCATTTTTTGTAGGGCAAAGTGACAAAAAACACTTTTCTTTAGTCCCACTACGGGATTTGAAGGTCCAACTGTCAGATGTTTTTTTCTAATACATTGCAATACCTATGTAGTGCAATGTATTAGATCTGTGAGTTATTCACTGACAGCAAGCCGATTAGGCTTCGTCTCCAGGCGGGGCCTAATCGACTTCCGTAATGGCAGACAGCAGGCCATTGTTAGATCTCTTGTTGCCATAGTAGCAGTCGGCAGCCGTGCGATTGCAGGGCACAGCTGCCGATCTGCTTACAACCACAAATATGCAGCGATCGCATTCGATCGCTGCATCTAAGGGGTTAATGAATGGCAGGGATCGGAGCTAGCTTCACTTCCTGCTGTTACAGGTGGATGTCAGCTGTAACATACAGCTGACATCCACCGTTGATGACGCCAGCTCATCTCCTGAGCCGGCGCCATATTCCCGGCAGCTACAGAAGCCTTTCAGGCCCCGCCTCCGGACGGCGGCTGAAAGTTTTCCATGCTAGGCAGACCGGGAGGCAACTAATAGGCCTCCAGTTGCCATTGCAGCTACCGACATCCCGGCAATTTCATTTCTGGGGTGTCGATGAGCTGCAAACACCTTAAATGCAGCGATCGCTTTTGACCGCTGCA